>NC_137787.1:195842154-196273406 GCF_963383645.1 Muscardinus avellanarius
TGACTCCTGATACAAGGCTTGGCCATAGTAGCTCTGGAAATTTGACCTCATTTAGTAAGATAAATCAATTATCTGACATATTTGTCTGTGCCACCCTGGGTTGTGGGAGGCAATAGATGAAATCCTTGCTCTTTTGTGAGCATATCTACATATTTGCATGCTTCTTTTGAAAACAGAGTCAGGAATCTACATCAGTATGTTCCCTGGACTCGTGTCAATTTATATTGAAAATATTCTGAAGCATTTTTTATCTATAGAATCTTTCCTCTCAAAGAATTCCTTCCTCTTCTCCACCTGGGCTTTGTTGGGATCTGCCTTTGGTGGTCAGGGAGAAGAGACACCTGCGTTGTGTGTAGTCACCACATATACTCAAGGCTCCTTCTCTTAGAAGAAAGGAGTTGTCTTAGAGAGTGAAGACCTCTTTGAATGGTTCAGGTTTTGAAGGCTCACAGCTTGATTCTCTTTGCTAGAACTTCGCCATCCTACGACTCAGTTGCACTTTCTCCTCTCCTTAAGTTCTCTCATATTAGTAAAATAAACCTGGAGGGTTGCATTCCATCAGCCCTGTAAGTCTGTGACAACTGCAATGGGAATCTGGCTTGATTTCCAGCCATATCTGCCCTACAGCTATGGAAGATTAAGGCCATCTTTAAAACTGTCCAGGTGGATGAGCATTGCAGGGGCACCTTGAGAGGGTGTGCGTTGACTGTTTCAGTGGGTCTATTTATCTTGGTATACTCTCCAGCTTCACAATAAACTCCAGCCTGTGCCTCACTTATTGTACTTATTACTCTACCTGCAGGGACTGAGTCACGGATACTTGTCCTCCACCTGCCCTCATGATGCTACCATACATCATAGATCATCCTGTCCCATTTCTCTGAAGATGGAGATAATCATTGCTCTCATAAAAATGTGAGATATTTGGTATCAAAACTCTACTTGGTTCTTATTCCTGCAGCCAAACCTAGTGACAACTTCTCTATCTGCTGAAGTTCTTGCATTCTCAGGATGACAACTGGATTTAAAAGAATGTAATGAAATGACTAATTTATAGTGATGTGAATTGACTTATGTTAGACTACCGTGGATAATAAGGACCGTGGTGTTAGTAAGGGTGTGTGGGGGGATTACTGCTCAAGACCTGAAAGACAAGAAGATAAAGAGTTTTCTAGAATGCAGAAACCAATGGCTGCAGGTGAGGGCTGTCCAGCTGAGGTCATGCCCTGGGAAGTGAATAAGAACAAAGCTAAGATACAGCCTAGGAAGGAGCCAGAAGAGAAATACCTTGTCTTCTCTCTCTTCCTGCGTCTGAAAATGGTTGGTATTTTGAATGGCATCTAGAATTTAGAAGACACAATAGTTAGGTTAAAACCAACCATAGAAGTAGCTTCCTGGAATGTTGAACAAGGTAAAAGAATGAAAAATTAAAATAGTCAGAAATCTTATGTCTTAGGTGAACTTATTATCTTCTCTGTATCTCACATTTTTTTTCTTCTTTTTGCGAAAGAGGACTGGGGATTGAACCCAGGAGCATTATACGTCTGAGCTACACTCCCAGCCCTATTTTGATTTTAATTTTGAAGCAGAGTCTTGCTAGGTTGCAGAGGAACCACCCCCACTAAGTTGCTGAAGCTGTCCTTGAGCCTGCGATCCTCCTGTCTCATTGCCAAGTATTAGGACTGCAGGTGTGAGCCAACACGTCCAGCTTGCTCTCACGTTATTTATATGAAAAATATATTTTGTTGTTTATTTAGGTAAGAAGCCTTATTTAAAGTTTGTGGCTCATGGCAGGTGTTCCGGAACTTATAGTTGCTCTGATAATTCCTCTGAGTTTTACACAGATACAGTCAGAAGGACAGAATAGTACATAAGTAATATTGCTTAACAATTAAAGTACATAAATGTGCAATGCATTTTATATAATAGGTGTTAAACATGTATAAAGAGACCCTTGTTTCTATTGAAGAACAATAATATTTAAGGGTGAATTATAAAATGGAGGTTCAATAAATGATAGCTTCTGTGTTTATTACTTGGAACTCTATATACACGCACACATATACACACATGTGCACACATACACAATTCAGAAGTTTTTCTCCTAGGAGCAGTATTTTTTTTTACAATTAAGATGATTTTACACATATGCAACATATTATCAGTGCATAAATGTCATTGTTTAATACCTACCTTAAAATAATAAATAATTTTTAAAAATGAACAACAAAACCTCATAATTCCATAGTCAAAGAGGACTCCAAAAATTACTTTTATTCATCCACAACTGTAGCAGCTCATCATGGCATAAATAAAAACTACTTAAATAACCATTTGGATATAAATTAATAGTGATAAGTGATACCAAGCTGCTTCTGTGGTGACTGCCTAAACAGAAAAGTAAATTTAAAGACAAGAATCCCTGTGGGCCTAAGTTTTAACGAGCAGCTTCCCCAATGAAGCTGCATGATCAGGACACGCTGGACCGCACAGGGCAACCAGCTTTCCTTTGCTTCCTTGCCCCCCATGGACCATGCCATATGCATTAGCAGATTACCTGCTAATGTCCTCAGACCACATGATCACACACCTGCCGCCACCTGATCTCTCCAGGCTTATTAGGGATATCTGGATGTTCAGTGTGCTTTAGGCATGGATATTTCGAGAAGCAAGGGCAAAACCCTATTTTCAGGAGTATACTTTTACCAAATTATTAACTCTGCTGTTTAGAAGAGCTTGGCAAAGTTGTTTTCTGGTGATCAGAAAGCTGTATAGCACTCCAGATAATTAATTCAGTGATGAAGGAAGGTCCTAGGTTAATTTTAGTTGTGTTGGGTTGCGGAAGTAGCTCAGTGGTACAATGTATTCCAAACATGCATGAAGCCCTGGGTTTGATGCAGAGGTGCACACACACAGAAGGAATTAATTGTCAGGGGCAATGGTGCACGCTTGTAATCCCAGTGCTTGGGAGGCTGAGACAGGAGGATTGCAGGCTTGGCGCCAGCCTCAGTAACTTAGTGAGGCTCTCAGGAACTAGTGAAATTCTGTTTCAAAATAAAAGAATAAAATGGGGCTGGGGTGTAGCTTAAAGATAGTATGTCTCTGGGTTCCATCCCCAATCCCACACTCACAAAACAATAATAACTGTTTATATAATCCACAAGGCAAGTAAGATCTGAACTCTCTTCCCATAAAAAGGAAGGAATAATTTAAAATCATTTAAAATGGTTTCCTACCTCTTTTTCACTGATGACAAACTGGCTTACTAAATACATGGATCTCCTAAATGACCAGCAGGCAGTCTTTTTTTTTTTTTTTTTTTGGTGGTACTGGGGTTCCTGGAAGCCCTTCTACCTCCAGGCTACACTTCCAGACCTATTTTTACATTTTTATTTGGAAACAGGGTTTCCTTACTAAGCCAGTGCACGTGGCTGGCTTCGAACCTACGCAATCCTCCTGTCTCTGCCTCCCAAGCGCGGGGATTACAAGCATGCGCCACCACGCCCGGCATCAAGCGGTCTTGATAGCTCACCAAGATGGCTACATCCAGATCCTTCCCCATCAAGGCTGCTTTTCTGAGTCTTGATCTCTGAAGGCTCAGTAGTTCTCAGTCCTCTCCTTCCCCCTGTGATCAGCATGCTCAATAATTTATTTATGGACAACTATGTGCAGATGTCGCCCCCCACCCCAGTCACACAGTGTCCTCACATCCTTAGAACTAAAAAAAGATCATTTCCTTCCACTGGACAGGCACAAGAAACCACGTTGAAAAGGAGCCTAACCTGCTCAGCCTGATTTCAAACATCATTGGCTGTTTTCTACCTATGAAGGGCTGGATGGTTCACAGGAAGGCAGAGGGGAAACTGACATGGCCCATGCCATTTTGAGAGCATCTCTCTCCTTGCTGTTCTCAGTGAATCCTGCCCATCACTGATTTAGGCCTCTTCCCTGCCCACCTGTGACATTTATCAGCTTCTCAGAAATTCAGACTCTAGGTTTCACGTAGCCGGGGCACAGGTCGAACTAAGACCGAGATATTTGATTCCTTCAAGCTGTTTTGATTAAACAAAACTGAGTCTCAGAGATTCACTAGCTGAGGTTATTTTAAGAACGAGAAGAGGTAATCTGTCAAGCTGCTTCTAACACCTCCCTCCATCTCCATCTAGCTCACAGCCCTGCTGCTTCACTTCCGGAATCAGTCTCCTGCAGCCTGCGCCCACCTCCTGCTCCCCGGTCTGCCGCTCACTTTTCTACCTGGGCTCTAAACCCCAGGTGGAAATGAAGTCACCCTCGCACAATCAAAAGTACAAGAGAAATGAAACAGGGGATTGAATGTAGGAAAAAAAAATCACAAGACAAGGAAATACCACTTCAGTGTATGAAATCAATATCAGTAAAGCTACATAGCCAGGGAATGTATGCATTGTGAAACAAAATTACACACGTACATGCACGCGCGTGCGCACGCACACACACACACACACACACACACACACACACACACACACACACACACCAATAACAAAAAAGAGAAATCTACATACAGCACCAAGGCAGGGTGAACTTTGTACCCTTCAGAGTAGAACTGGGGCATCGGTCAGCAGCATCTCTGCTGTCCTGGTGAGAAAGATGGGTCCTGGTTATGCGTTCACGCCATGAACGAGACCTCCAAGAGGTGCCTCAGTCCTTCTCCCTGTTATAGGAAGAAAGGGCTACCTTAACTTCCTGTGGCATCACCAAGGTAAGCCTTTGGAAGCCAGCCTTAGCTAGGGATCAAATGTCCCATTGAGCCATTTATTTCTGGCATCTTACTTTTGGAAGTTCTAGTAACTGGCTGATTTATTAAGTCATTATATAAAGAAAAAACTAAATAGTATACCAAGTGGCTTAAACAATTCAATCAGTATATCAGGTTACCTATGAGCACAACAACATTCCTGTTCCAGGAAAATAAGGGGAGAAGACAAAGGGGAGAAGAAGGTACATCGAGGGGGGGGACTCACACCCATATATATACTAGGTCTGGTGGCTTATAGCCTTGGCTGATGCACGGCCTATGCTCCTCTCCACTAATGGAGAGCAAGATATTTCATTTGAGTTCCTAACAAAAACGCATGAGTATTTCTTGCCTCACATTTATGCAACAATCCTTCTGTTATCTTCTCTTTGCCCAGTTGTCCCGTGAATGGATAGCTGCCCACCTATCCTGTGAGTTGTCTACGAAGTCCTATTGTCACTCCTCATCCAACAAGCTGGGGTTGGGGGATGAGTAGAAAGCCGGGGTTGAAACAGGCAAAGAATAGCCGATCGTTATCACAGAATCTTGGCAGGCCACTAGTTTTAGGGCGATGTGGGACAGGACCCTTGTTCCCACCAGAGGGTCTTAGAGGATGTGCTGGAATAGTGCCATGCTTCTTTGTACCATCACCTTCCCAAGCCATGGTTCCTTATCCCACTGTGAAGTAAAGCCCAGCGCTGGTCCACTCCAACCACCTCACCACGCCTTCACACTCAAAAGTCACACACACAAGCTCTTTTATGTTATTTATTTTTTGAGGTATTGGGGATGGAGCCCAGAGGCATTGCATCTCCAAACTATACCCTCAGCCCTATTTCTTAGTCTCTTTATTTTTGAAGTAGGGTCTTACTGAGTTGCAAAGGGCCTTGCTAGTATCTGAAGCTGTCTGCAAAGCGTGATCCTCCTGTCTCTGCCTCCTGAATAGTAGAATTGCAAGCGTGCGCCGCCATGCACAGGCAACACACACAAGCTCTTAAGTTTTATTCTCAGTGTTTTTATTATTGATTTATTTGCCTCATTTGTCAGATACCTTCTTCTTGAATGAGTTCTGTGGGGATCTTGGTACTATATTGTCTCCTCTCTTCTACGGTTACTTTTGTTTCTCTTTTTACCAAATCTTTCTCTCACTATTGAAAGAAGAGTATTTTTAAAGGTTTAGACTTGGTCTTTGGTCTCTGTCTCCTGTGTTCTTTCACTCTGAATGTACATATGGAGTCCTTTCATACTGTGGATCGATCTCTCTCTCTCTCTCTCTCTCTCTCTCTCTCTCTATATATATATATATATATATAATATATATTATATATATATATAATATATATTATATATATAATATATAATATATATAATATATATTATATATATAATATATATTATATATATAATATATATTATATATAATATATATATTATTACTTTATATAAATATTAAAATCTATATCTATATCTATATTCTTAGCTTTTTTTAGGAACGCACTTCAGATTATTTGTCACATGTTTCTACCTGGGAAATTACCAATTACCACAAAGGAATTGAAGATTAATATACTTAGTGTTAAATTGTGATAAAAATCCATCTTTCAGCATAGTTACATGTCTCAGCCTTCTATCTCTACTTACAATAAAGCATTTTTCTAGTGACAAAGTACAAAATCCCTTCCTGTATTTGCACCTTCACACAGATCTCAATATATACTATTGATGTCCAGGTCATTCGGTTGGTTGTTATTCATAGTGCCCATTAATATTACAAGCTTTTAAGCAGAATGTGGCTAATGCATTATGTATTACAGGCCTCAAAATGTAATAATTGCTTTACCATATAACTCCTTCCTAACCCCAAAGTTCATAATGTAGAAGTGGATATGAGACTCTGATGAACTCCATTTGGGGTCTCCTGACCAGCTAGTGATTCTCCTCCACAAAACCTTTAGACTGTAGTACATGTATTTAGATGAACAGAAATGTATGTGTCTTTGGCAATTGAGATCTTTAAATGGAAGAATGAAATACATACTTGAGAGAGGAGAAGATTGAGAGGATACTTTACTCTTAATGAAAGTCAAAACTATTTGTATATATGTGAGATGTATTTTTTACTTTAAAAATAAAAATAAAGGCTACCCTGGCTTTGTCCACAGAAAATGCCAGGCAAACAAGACATCTGTGTCAAGAATTGGGTCATTGCAACTGAGATAAGAAGGCAAAGGAGAAACGAGACATGTGTCACGAGGAAGAAGTCACACAACCAAGAAAGTACAGGGTTAAAAAAGAGGTTGGGCGCAAACCAAAAAAAAATTCAAAATCTTTGGAACAGGTAACAGGGTCAAATTTGAATCCCTACAAAAAGGCATCTCTGAAATAATTGTATTTTATTGTGGGAGATGGAGATGTAAGGAAAAGGTCAGTTGGAAAACTTAACTTTATACTCTCAGCCCATCAGCACCTAGGTTCCTCACTCGCTTTCAGTTTAACATTGAAAAGAAAATATTAAAACTAACCTCATACCGTTCCTCTACAAGATCCCTAAGCACTGGCGTGAAGAAAACCAATGTCTCCCTTATTCAATATGCTACAAAAATTTCCACCTATTAGACAACAAAGTCAAGAGTTTTTTGTATTCTACTTCTATTCCCAAACTAGTACTTTCTTTTGTAAAGCCATTTCTTACTAATTTTGGCATGACAGTAAATGTAAATCAAGTTGGTTTTTAATCAGAATGAAAACTTTGTTCATGATTCTGTCAATATCCTCTTTTCAATGAGGTGAGTCTTTTTTTTTCCTGAAAAGTAAACCATAATAAATTCTTTCTTCATCGAACACCTCCTGTGATATGCTGAGACGAGTGTGTTTTATCTTTGTCCATATGTGGTAGATATGTTTCATGTAATTAAACTCATGTGCAGTTTCCCTTTCTTGCCTCCAGGTTTTTGTAAAATGTCCTGATCTTACTCAGATCCATCTCTGACCTTTCTATTGGTTTCCCTTCTCTCTCCAGTGAAAGCGTTAATTCCTCACCCAGCTCTGCAATACCTTACAAAGTCTTCCCTTCAAGTCCCTGGATTCTGCTCCAGCTAGGACTCTGCTTTGGTCCTTTCCTCAGACACTATGACCTCTTTGTTATTCCTTGGACACACTCAACACAACCCACATGTGGGCCACCCTGTGTCAGCCCAGCCGACTCTTCCACCAGATGCCCCGGGGCCACCTCCTCTCTTACTACCTCGGTCTTCTCCCCTAGAGGAGGCTTTCCGCAGTCATCACCAGGGAGAACACTGGAGCACCACTCATTTCTCTTACTCACTTAAGTCATGCATTCTTTTACATAATATTCACATCACTCTTCATGCTGCATGCGTAGGAGATCACTGGATTCCCTCCCTGGAAGGTCAGTTTCATGTAGAAAACTAATTTATTTCTTGTTAATTAAAAAAAAAACAGGTCATGCAGAGAATTGAAGCCTAGTAGGCTCTTTATACATATTTTAGAAATAACTAATTCTCTGAGAGTTGTGTGGAAGTGGAGCAACATAACTCGTTCTGAACTCTCAGGAAGTGGAAATGCTTTTCAACATTATTTAATCTATATTCTTTTATTTTGCACAATCATAATAAACCTAGTAAGCATGGATTGTGTGCTCATTTTCTCCCTCTCTTGGTGAGTTGAATGGAGACAAGAGATTCCTGTGTCTGCTGTTTTAGAAAAATAGAAAAGAGGTAGGTAGCCTCTACATCCAAGCTTTGAAATGACGACCATCATTTCAAATCACCAACGAGATGAATCACATTTTTTCTTAGTTTTATTTGTTTCATGAATTTTCTTATTTTATCTGCTTTAACTCGCCTACATTTTTCTCTTTAGTATTGAGCTAGTCTTAGAAGCAAAGATTGTGGGTCACCCTGAAGAAATTGTATTGTTTAAAGATTCATAAAATTAAGGGGAGGGGTTTATGTGAAAGAATGAGAAAGGAGTTTGGACGATTTGCCTCACCATGATCTAAGCCCTGTACATAGGAGACTGTTTATTCAAAATAGAAAGAAATGAACTTGAGACTTTGGGCATTAAGTACATCCTGGAAAATACGAGTCCTGTCTTTTCATTGTTGGTAAGCAGTTCTGTCGTTCCATAACAGCATCTATTCTCGCATCGATTTAAAGAATAGAGTTTACAGACATGGTACTTGAAAAATAATTTGGAGAAACATTTTTCCATTATTTGATAGGATATTCTCTGTAAATATGATTTCAAAACAAAGCTATTTGATTAGCCAGTCTCTCCCACCTAGTTGTGTGAATAGAAGTGTTTAACTTATTTTAGGTGAGGGGAGGAGGAAGAAAGACTATGGAAACAAGAACAACCCAAGTTAATGATCAGCTAACTAGAAGGCAGGAGCAGAAAAAATTAGCAACAATAATAAGCAGTTATATTAGGCATATCTGCATATCGGAATTATGTAAATGGTAGGCTACTCACAACTACATTTTGTTTATATTTCTCAAGTTTTGTAAAATAACTGATAATGCCTCATATTCTGCTATTTTAACTCAGCAACAAGCCACCCTCAAGATTGTTTCCCACACTGTAATCATTTTGATAACCTATTTTTGGCATTTCTTTTTTCTTACCCATAAATCTTTCTAGCATGTAAATGTAAGTGAAAAATAGTAGAATGTAAAGCCCAGGAAACATAAAAATTGCTAGCTTTCAAGGCTTTGAAGAAGCAAATGATTAATTGAATGTTGATCTTATCACAAAGTAAATGTTAACTATCTTTGCTTTTAAAATGTGTACAGTGGAAATTGAAATAAATTATAATTACAAATTATTTTTATGAAATACTTTTTAAGAAATGACCTCTACAAATCCTTACTTTTCTCCATTTATCTCAAACGCCATCTAGAAAGGAATCCATTTTTCTACTGCAATAATTGTGTAGTTTGTCTTAAGAATGTTATGCAAGGGCAGTTTTGCTGTGGAAATTATAATTAAGAATATGCAGGAATACTTTGGTTAGGAAATAGAAAAAATTAGTATTAGTGCTCACATAAAGAAATTATATGAATGAAGACTTAAGTAATAATTCAATCTCTATTCAAGGCTAAATACTGCAAGGTTTGATAAATGTATGCTTTGGATAAACATTTATTTATCATGACATGCAATGGACTATTTTATTGATCTTAAAAGTCCAACATTTCTTCATTTAAAAAAAATAAAAGATCAGAACTTGGATTAGTTTTAAATGTTTGGTTTGTTACATATTAGCTATGAAGATCTAATCAGTTCACAGCAACTCTCAGAGCCTGTTTCCCTGTTTCAAAGATCATTATGGTCAGTGGTAATGCCCATCTCAGAGAGGCCCACAGTGCTTATCATGTCCAGCGGTGCCAGGTCAGGCATGGCCAACAATCCATCCTCAAAGGCCATCTGGAACTTACTTTGAGGCAGAAATTCTAGACACTAGGTAAGTTATCTCAAGTTTTATCTAGATGCAAAATACACAAATCCATGCTTGATTTCCAAGGCCTTTTTGCCTAATGCTTGTTTAAGGCCTACAAGAAAGCTATTATGGGGGTCCTCAGTCACCAGGTGTCAATAGAGAGAAAAACAAGCAAAGACCTATATTTATGACTGGCCTAAGAACTACCATAAAGTGAGAAATTATGAGAAACAGAAGCTAACGATAAATGCAACAATAGGTATTCTAAAATTATTGCTATTTTTCAAATCATCATGTGAACCTTATTGTTAACTAAAGATTTTTAATGGAGGAGTAACAGTTTAGAAGGTTGGCATAGTTGTTTTTTGTTTTTTTTTTTTAGCAGAATCATGTATCTCTAAACATATAGTATTTTCATTGAAAAAAGTGTATTAATTTTGCTTAATGATATCAAATTTGCAATTACTCAGGACATAAAAACACAAAAAACAGATATACTAGTTTTATAGAAACTTATATTTTACAGCGGTCTTTGTGTTTTGTTCTTGGAGACAATTGTGTTACAAGTTTGAAAAATAAAATTAAGTATAATTGCTATGATGTTATTAATTCAGCCATGCATTAATAGTTGTATCACACAAATAAGGAACTAATTTTATTTGCTATCATAACAGAAAATGCCACAGAATATGTTTCCTCAATCCTCACAAAGGATGTTTTTCTTAATTTGGATGCGTGGAATCCAGTGATACCTAGATGACTTCCCATACATTTTTATTTGTCTTTTGGAAGCTATTATGCATTATAACCTTTTATTTGGGCTTGCTTCATCAAATATGTATGCCTTGAGTAATCGGGTTCCTAATGTGAACCACGAGCACTGCACTCACAGCAGTCCTGTTCCCTCTAATGGGTCTGTAACAGCAATCCCACCGAGGGGAAGGCTGGGAAAAGGCCGGGGAGGCTGAAAATAGCAGCACACCAGACTCTGTGAACTGATAGCCCAATCATTTATATGTGGAAAAGCTACTAACAGTCGGGAATGTGACACCAGATTATGCAAGCAAGCACTATTGAAATTCATCTTCATTTGGACAAAAGCAAAAAGAGCTGCAAACAGCAGCAGACCAAGCTATTAGGTCAGTGCAATGTCATTCTCAATACAGCTAAAGATGTGTCCCACTTTCAAGCATCATTAGATGGTGAATTTTTCTTATATATATACACACACGCACACATATAGATATATGTGTGTGTATATGTGTATATATGTATATGATACACATATATATGTCTTATATATAAACACACATATACATACATATAGATATATACACTAAAATATATACTTATTTATAACCACACACACATATATACATATATATACACCATACACACTTATATATGCATGTATAAATAATATTAATGTAAATGTTTTCTTCTGGAAAATCAACGCCATTGGACCTGGCAGGAAAGAAACGTCTCTATGGTCCTGAATGTATTTACCTTGTGTTTGATGAATCTGTGTTGACAAGAATAATTACATACTACCTACTGTTTCTGAAACCAAACTTTGTAGGTCAAGAAAAAACAAGCGCAAATTTTGGGAGTTTGTTGACTTGTTTTTCTCCTGTCTTTGTACCTGAATCACTGAACTTTTCCAACGTGTCATGAGCTGCCAGCAGCTGCCTCACATGTCAAGATCGACTTTGACAGCATTTCTGCATCATCACTGGTAATACTCAATGCGGTGTTTGGGTATGCAGTGAGAACCTGAGTAATCGGAAAATAAAAGATGTATTTCCCTAGAATCGCCATAATTACCCTCCACTGATATACGGTGCATCATGGTCAATGGAAATCACTTGTAATTATGTGCAGAGTATTTTTTTTTCTTATATACTCAAAATTGTTCAGTAGATAACAATATGCAAAAAATAAAGTATAGTTATGGCTTTTAAAATGCTTCCTTTAGCTCAGGTGTTTGCTTTTCTCACTTCTAGGATAGAAAGTGTGATTATTGCAAACATTTTGTTAGTCTTCAACCTTTTTAAATATGAAAGACTATAAAAATATTTTTTAAATTGTGGTACTGGGTACTGAACTGAAGGAAATTAGAGCTCTGAGCTATATCCCCAGTCCTATTTTATTATTTTGTTATTTTGAAACATGGCCTCAACTAAGTTATGAAGACTTTCCATAAATTACCTCGGCTGATCATTAACCTTTGATCCCAGTGTCTCAGCCTCCCACATACTGGGATTAAAGGCCTGTGCCATCACACCCAGCTGGAAAACTTGAGTGCTGGTTCTTCTGTCTACAATACATGTGACTTCACACAATAGAACAAACAAACAAACAAACCATATAACTTCTCAGGACCTTAGGTGCTCATGTACAAATGAGAGACTTGTTGAATTGATTTTCAATTTCTACCTGTTCAGCTACATAATAAAGTTGCTAAGAAGGTTGCTATGAGCTCTGCAAACAATCAGGATTGCCTTGTACAATGAAAGCCTGGAGAGACTCACTATGCTACTTGGCAAGTCTATCCCCTGGTGTACAGGTTACGTGAAGTTCAGATGGTGAGCTGGATAGAGGGACTTCAAGAGTTTTTCTAACTCTACGATTTTAATTCTAAAATTTTGTAAATATCTCTAAGCCTTTGTTATAGTACAAAGGTGAGTAAAAGCCATTCTCTAACATTGTACACACAAAGTTTATAAATATTGGTTATTCCTAAAACAAAGATTAAATTAAATATAACTGAAATTTTGAAATACATAGGATAGTTTCTCCTCAAAAGAAACTCAAGGTTACCAAATTTTTAAAATACTTTAGTAAATGATATTTTAGGGGGATTTTATGACATGAATGATTTTATTAAGTCATCTTAGCTAAATAAAATTTTGTACTATCTTTACCTGAAGGTTTTTTTCAACTATCACTTTTATATTCTTAAATTCTCAGATATACTAAAAAGAAAGAACAAATGTAATTAAGGAGAGTCAAATCACAAGTAACTCACTAACCAAAATACAACAAAATAGAAAAAAATATCCAGTTATAATGAAGATCTAATAATATCGTGGCTCCTATGTTCTTATTAACAGTCCTTAAAAATATTATTTCACTTTCCGGGTGTGGTGGCAAGTGAAATCCCCACGCTTGGGAAGTGAAGACAGGAGGATCACGGTGTTTCGAAGCCAGCCTTGCTGGCTTAAGAAACCCTGTTTCCAAATAAAAATTAAAAAATAGAAAATAGGTCTGGGAGTGTAGCCTGGACATAGAAGGGTTTCCAGGAACCCCTGTACCACCAAATTATATACATGTATGTGTGTGTGTGTGTGTGTGTGTGTGTGTGTGTGTGTATATACATACATATATATATATATATATATGTATGTATACACACACACACACATACATATATATATATGATTTCATTTGCTTACAATGTATAAAATATAATTTAAAAATTACTTTGATTTTCAATTATTATAGATGCTATTTGTAATGGTTAAGAATGTTTTTATTAAAAGAAATAGGAAATAAAAAGTGGATTAAGTGATTTGCATAAATTTTGAAATCTGGTAATTTCAACACCAAAGATTAGAATATTTTTCCTTATCAAGCCATGTAAGCTATACACCGTGCATTATCTGTTTCATATTAACTATCCCTCTATTAAAAACTTATAATATTAGCCCTGCCTATGACTAATCCAGCTTTCAATCTTCACTTAAGAAAGAATAGAGCCTCAATGACATAATGAAATGTCTAGGACATATATATTCACATAATCATAAGACAGCCAACATATACATTATCATTTTTATTTGTAAATAAGAGTCCAAATGCATAAGTTAAGCAGTTAGATAAAATAGTATATGGTAAAAAACATGTGTCATAAGGCCTATAAAGCAATAGCTGGATTAAAGGTGCTAAATGAAGTTAATCAGTTACAAAAAGTAAGAACTTGGATACTTTCTCTAATATGTGGAAGAGAGGGAGAAAATGGGTCAGAGGTAGAATTCTGGATAAAGAATGAGAAAGTATCAATGAGAAAACGAGACAATCTAATTGAGGATGGGGAGGGGGAAGAGGAAAATTCATTAATGTACATGATGTACATTCATAAACATCTCAAACTCAAACATTAAGATAAACACGAGAAAGAGTGAAGAGGGAGTGAATGGGGTGGGAATTGGGAAAGGGCTAAATAAGTGATGTGTGCACATATGCCTCCACCTTGTACTCCATTAAGCTGTATGACTACAATGCACCAATACAAAATTTAAAAATATATATATTTCTCCATATATTCATTGTTTTGACAATCCTTTACTCATAAAAGCTTAATCAAACAAGGATATATCCCTGTTTTCTCTTTGTCTTGATTATCAGTGTATCCTTAGAGTAACACCAGCTCTGGCTCTGGCCCCTGTATGGACACACTGTTTGCAGGTAACAACAGATGAAAGTCTATTTGTCCTTGTTTATAATTAAAATTCATAGCTCTACCCCATGAAAAACTGACAGCCCATAAAAGAGACCAAGATCTCTTTAGTTAATCAGAGGAGAGGGGTTATTGCTGAGAAGGCACATGCATTAATTGAGAATGTTCTTGCTTTTGGTATTCAGAGTTGAAGAACAAGTAACTTGCTGAGAATTAAACAATAAAGAGAAACAAAACAAGCACAGACACAATTAAGTTCCCTCAATAGAATTAAATTGATAAGCAATTCACTTAGAAAGATTGACTCTTCCAAACAGGGCTGGTCATGGATGAAACTGAAAAGCTGACTTTGCTTTGGGGATTTAATCTGCCTAGCTCCAGTCCACTTTTATTACTTCTAGCTACTCAAATAAACGGAAAAACAATGAACAGGTTTATGCTCCCAACTCTCTGCTGACACTTTTCCTCAATCACAACCCCTTCACTTGGTGTGCGGCTGTGCAGAGAGGATTTCACCTGTAGGACTCAAGAGCCACACAGAATCTCAAACCCTTGTTATATTAAATTAGGCTCTGTCCTTTCTCCTATGCTAGGGACTTAATCTGAAGGAGTTTGTTTTTTGTTTGTTTATTTATTTATTTATTTATTTATTTTAGGTACTGGGGATAGAATTCAGGGGCATTTTACCTCTAAGATACACCCCAGAAAGATATGTTTTATTCTGTATTTTGAAACAGGGTCTCACTGAGTTTCTAAGGGCCTCACTAAGTAGCTGAAGCTGTCTGCAAACCAGGATCCTTCTGTCTCAGCCTCCCAAATGCTGGGATTACAAGTGTGAACAACCACGCCCAACCTGAAAGAGCTAATTTAAACAGCTCCTGTGGATGGCCATGATTTGGGGTCTGTTCCTGTGAAACCAGTGTTTCCTTCCATAGCATTTTTCTGTGTATGCAAACCCCCAGCTGGGAGGGGCGTTCTGCCTCTCACCCAGTGTGTCCACTTTCTGAAGCTCTCAGGTGGGCCTTTTTGATTTGACCTCTCATCTGTTTTCATCTCTGGCTGGCTGGCTTTTGATCTACTACCTGTTTTGCAGTTAAGTGGTCAATGAATTAATTCTGAACCTCCTCCCGGCCTTAACCTTGAGGCAGGTCTGTGTTGAAGCTCCCTGTTACACGACCACAGGCCTTTTGAGACCTTAAAATCTCCCAGGAATAAGTCAGTCCCATCGAATTCCCGCATGCCATTTGTCAGCCTTTTCTGAATGCTTATAATTCTAGGTCTTTCCTCAAAAAGCAACAGATTCAAGCCTGTCATGCAAATATTTTTGATATATTTAATTAAGATATAATATATTTAGAGATAATATGCAACATATTTTAGTCCAGTCAGTAGCATGGGTGGAGAGCCAATTGTCTGCGGAACACTGTGGTTTTGCATGTGCTGGAAACATTCACATTTTTTTTCAGAAGCAGAGAAGTTCTGTTACACTTTTCTTCATATAATTTTATAGTTAGGTGTGGTTGTCAAGTATAAACTCTTTACGATTTTTAAAGCTTGATAGCTTCAGTAGAACATAGAAAATAAGGTTTTGCCATTGTCTGGTAACTGACCTTTATATGATGAATTTCATGACTGGAATGAATATTGCTCATTTTCTTTTTCTTCGGCAGTCTCCTTGGTAGAAATGGGAGAGTGAATGGAAAATATTCCCTATCTTCCTTTAAAACCAGTCGCCCTCATTTAGAGAGACCATGGAGGTCTGATGAGGGATTTATTCCCCTGGGTTTTAAATGAACAAAGGGTATATCAAATAGTAATAGCACCATGGGAATAGGTGAATTTGACTACTCTAATATTAACATTTTTTCTAAGAATAGTCCTACAGTATATATTCTCCCCACTTGGAAACCAGGATACCAAATAATCAATTATCCTAAATTTAAGAGGTCTTTTGGGGAAGTAAATTCTATGCCTCTGGTTTCAAGGTAGAAAAATCTGTTGGTGGTAATAATAATGGAAGAAGACTAAAATAATAAAGTTAGATGGGGAGCAGAGGACTGATTGAAGCAGTCTTCTGAGAATTTTGAACTTTACATAGTAAAATACAGAAATTATTGAATATTTTGAACAGAGAGTTGTCAATAACGTTTTATTAAACATGATCACAGATTTGTGATATTCCCATTTCAAAGGTGATAAGATTAAAGATTACATCATAGATCCAAGGTATCACAGAAATTAGCAGAACCAGAAATTCAAACCCAGGTCTGTTTGATACACATATTCTTCTTCTCTTAAACCTGAAAATGAAGAATAAACAGAGGGCAAGAGATAGTGGTGGGAGAAGGGGGCTGATACAGACACTTTTAGAAAAGAGTTGAGCAAATTTAGTCCTTATTGACATACGGACAAATGAAGAAAGAAAACATTAAAAGATAATTCCATATATTGGAATCAGAAAATGCATTTTTCATATAAATTGGGAGGCAAATTAGCATCGCAGAAACCCAAGTCTGACGTGACAAAGCAGCCCTGTCTCATAGTATTTTAAATTATTAAAGAAGAATAATTCAGGGAACCATGGTGCTAAAGATGTTTACTGAATTAAAAGCAACTAACATTTATATATGGTATTTCTTTTTGCAAGTTTAACGAGTTCTTCTTATGAGTTATTATATGATTCTCGCAGCTTCATGAAATAGATTCTACTAGTAATGATGAGAAACTAAGGCTTAAAGAGGAGCTGCTGCTTGCTGAGTGCCGTGCAGTGAATGCATGGTGAAGTTGGGCATGAATTGATGTTTTCTGATTCCAAATCCAGAATTCCAGAAGATTCTCAGGCTATAATAAATAGTCATAAGCACTTTTAACTTCCTTAAATCAAATGGAATACACATAAATTCCCAGCTAAATAGAACTAGTTATCAATCTATTGAAGTGCTGCAAGGGAGACTTAGATAAGCTTGAGGCACCAATTTTGTTCAGCAAAATTTAAATATATTACTAAAGAAGAGGTAGAATACCCTTATCTTCTCAAATATAAAGAAGGCAAACAACTTTCTTCCCCGGCTAGGTGGCCTGTGATACTTGTAAAGGCTGTGGGGATGCTCTAATAACATTGGAGATCACATCCAATATTCTAAAAATGTTGCACAGAAAAAAGCAAGCTTAATTAGAGTTTAATTACAGTCTTTAAATCTAACCTCACTTAAAAAATATTCTCTTATACCAAAAGCATTCTTATAATTCAACTCCCATGAGCTTTTCCATGACGTGCAATTCAAAACCTTCCCTGATCCTGCTAGTCTTTGAGGAACACCTTATCTCCTCTACACAGTTTTTGTAAAGACTCTTCCTGCAGTAGACCTGCAGCAATGTCTCTGTCACACACAGAAATACAAGCGTGTGTGTCTAGACCTCCGTGATATTAAACGAGGCTTGTGTTTAGGACCAGGATTATCAACCCTATGAGACAGTGTTTTCTTGGGGAACCCTCTAAGTCATCTGGTGGAACTGCTGACAAACCAAATTCATTTTAAAGAGCAAAGATGGCATGGCAAAGTTCGACCTAGCAATTATTGTGAATAATAATCAGTTATTATATATGAGGTGCTTTGTTTTTTATCTTTAGGTGCCAAATAAGTTTGAGAAAACAACTGATATTTTGAAAACTAAGCTAAATGGTTAATCTGAGTGGAAAATTTTTTTTTCAATTCTCTTCAATGAGTTGAGTGGGATAAAGGAAGGGAAAACAGAAAATTCCAAAACCTCCTGGGTTTTGCGGTTGCTAATTGTTGGAAGAGAGATTGTGTTAGGACAGAAAATTTGTGAAGTTTTAGATACAGTGGCAATTGCTATGTATTGTACTGAAAAGAAGGCCTTCAGGAAGAGGAACAAATGTGGTCATCAATAAGTAAGTGGATAGATCAAAACAATTTCCATGACTTCTCAGTCACCTCAACTTTCAGGAAATCATTTGCAACATTAAATATGGCTGATATGAATTGTCTTCCAAAGGAAAACCATAGTTATATAGTAGATAATGAGCAATGGAACTGATAAGTACTGGCAGAATTTCATAGATTTTATGTCTCTTATACCTGGAGAACATTCAAGATACCTGTTTCTTACTAGAATCTCAAGAAGATTGCTATGTGGAGCAGAGCAAACCACCAGTAGCTCAATAATTATTTTGTTTTAAACACTAGCCAGACAACATTGGCATGGTTACATATAAGTGATTTTTTATCTCATAATCCTAAAATTTGTAAAAGTAATTACCATTTATATTTATTTAGAAATTGAAAAAGTTATAGTCAAAAACATATTCATGGGTTATGTTAAAATAAGAAAATGAAAGGAAGGAATATAAGTGTGTTCTTGGAGCCATATGAACATATCTGATGGACGGACTCAGGTAAGGTAGAGATAGGCCACCCAGGGAATAATGTTTGAAAATCAAACATTGTTTTAGTATATTATCTTATGTTCTTCTAATCATCCAATGGCTCCCCAGGAATAAACAAAGGAGCTCATGAAAGGTATTGAAACACCTCAATTTGTTTAATTTTAAAATTACCTATTGTGATAGAAATCTGTGCAAGATAGATAGATATAGATGTGACCCTTTTTAATATTCTTATTTTATAACAAAAGCACTGCATTTTAAAAAAGAAAATAAAGAATAAACCCATCAACTAGTCAAAATTTATAAATATCTACACAATATTTTATTGGCATTTTCTATAGGGTTTTTGTTTAAATTCCATTTGTCTTTAACATGTAGATAGTAACACTTCTTTATGACTTTAAATAATATCATGCTTTAGCATGGTAAGTAGATATATAGATTTTCTTTTATTGTGTTGATATTTATTCAGTTCTTTGCATATAAGATTGTAAATTGTTTTCAAAACTGAAATACTTTAAACAATATGCTAGCATGAAAACTTTTCTTATAGCAAACCCTTAAAATTTAATTTGGATTCAAATGCATGTATTTTTTAAAAACTTCTGATACATTTGCCCAAGTTGCCCTTCATAAAGAATTGATTTAAATCTGAGTCTTATATGAAGAGGTATATTTACCCCAGACTTGTACATAATGCATTTTACTTCTGCATTTTGCAGATAGAATTGTATTAATTCTTCAACTTACATTTTTTGCTTATTTGCCTATACTTTCTCCTCTGAATATTGGTCACGTGCTTCCTACTTCTGTCCCACACCAGGTGGTCACACTGCATTCTTGTCTACTGATGGATTCAATTTGATAATATTAGTAGATGTTCATGTAGTGATTTAATGGACTATATGGCCAACTTTTATAAAGAAAATTTATGTAAGGTAGTCAAATTTTCATTCCCCACCTTGCCTCTGTTATGCCAGCAGTGCATATCCATCTATATTTCATTTGAGTTATTATTTTACTATACTTTACACTTGAATGTTTCGTTGATGTGAATTTTATTAGAGTACATGATGTGAGGTAGGGATTTAACTTTCTTTTTCCACATGTTTAACCAACTATATGTCACATAATTTATTCTTTCTCCCCATGATGCAAAATGTCATTTTTATAGTGCTATTTTCACGTGTGTGTGTACGTGTGCGTATGGACTTCCTTTCCCATGCCATTTATGGGTCTGTGTATCCTAAAAATAGTTTTGATATCTCGACCACAGGGCAAGATGGAAGACATATGACCCAGGCATTTCTAGGAGTGGGGGTGTGCACAGAGCAGAGGGAGGCTGGAATTAATGACAGGAAGTACCACAGAGATTGAGTCTGAAGAGTGATAAGACGTAGAAGTCTCCAAAAAGAACAAAAGCTCCTCTTTCCCTCCACACAAGCAACAGTAGAAAAATCCACAGGAAAAAGGATATATCAGGGAGAGAAGAAAAGATGACAAGAATAAGAAAGTGTTTAACTCATGTTCCCTCTTTCATTCCCAACCACCCTTCTAGGTGGGAACGCTCACAGTGTCATTCTGAGCCTCTCAGTAAGTAACTGAAGTCAGCTAACAGTTAAGGAGACACGGGAGATGACCAGGCTTTCCCTAGAAGCAGGAAGAATACTCAAGCTCTGACACATGTTCCCAACAGCACGTTCCTCTGGTCAAAACTAAGTTGTGATCTACGGGAAAATCATTTATTTATTTATTTATTTATTTATTTATTTATTTATTTACTGGGCATTCTACCTCTGAGCTATACCCTCAGCCCCATTTTTTATTTAGAAACAGAGTTTCACTAAGTTGCTTGCAGAAGGCCTCACTAAGTAGCTGAGGCTGTTCACAAACCACAATTCTCCTGTCTCAGCCTCCCTTGTACTGGGATTACAAGCAGGCACCACCATGCCCAGCTGAAAGTGATTTGTTTAGTCATATTGATGGTTGGAGGAAAGACTTTCTTGATGTTTCATTGCTACCACTGAAAATGTGTATATATTTTAGCATGGGCATAACGTAAGCATATGATACATACATATATATGCATTTCTAACTTGATACTAATACCAAGCTTTTCTCAAGAATTCTTCAAAGCATATGAAATATTGGCGTTAGAAAATTACAAGGAAAATACTTTAATTCTGAATACTAAATATTTTCATTTGCACTTGCACTTCAATTACAATGAAAATGGAAATCATTACCTGAACCATTTACATCCCTGTTAGCAAGCACAAACTTTTTAAGTGGGTTTGGTTGTGAAATGTACCCAGCATGCAACATAGTCAACATAAAAGATGTGGTTACCCAAGAAGCCAGTGTCGCTGTAACTCCCGATGCACATTTCTTAAATACTTTCCCTAGAATCATCATCTGGACTAACTCTGAGGGTTGGATCCCTGGGACAATGCTGCCTATGAACTCAAAGGACTTCAAGTATAAGAAGGAACATAATACATATTTCCAAAGTATTAGAGCCAGGGTTGGTTTATCTCTGTGCCATCTGTTTTGATTAATTAAATACAAATATTTTAACAGCAGGACATTTCTCAGCGAGAAACAAAGCTGAATCCATAGAGAATTCATATAAATGTGTTGAGGCCCCATGCAGGCTCCCAAAACAAACTTCCCAATGGTAGTGTGTGTGTGTGTGTGTGTGTGTGTGTGTGTGTGTGTGTGATATTGTATTGTTATGCCATAGATGGCAAAATACTTGACTTTGATAAAAAAAGAACAAAATTATATAATTTTCAGGGAAATAGAATTGAAAAATATGTTGAGATTAGCCAGTCACAAAAAGTGAGAGATCAGATGTTTTCCCTCATAAGTGGAAGCCAGGGAGAAATTGGGACACAGGAGATTCTAAAGACAAAGGAGGAAAACACTTAGTGGAGTGAGGAAGAGGACGTAACTGAGGGAGGCTGGGGCAGGAGGAAGACTTACAGAGGGAAAGACCTCCATGGTCAGGCTGCACATACACAACTGATCAAAGCCAATCTCTGTTTTTAGCATAGGAAAGTGCCTAAGGGAGGGGCGAGGGATGGGAGCTGGGGAGAGATCCGTGAGTGCTGTGTGCATGTAGGCCCCTATCAGAACTGAACTTTATCAGGATGGAGGATTGCAATGCACCAATGAAAACAAGGAAATGTCTGGCTTTGTTACCTGGTCTTGAGGCCATGGTCTTCTCAACAAGGCTGGAAACGCATCTGAGATTTCCATAGGAAAAGGCAAAAATGACCTTGAGCCCCTGGCAAAGTCAGTGCGGATGTGGTCATTTCTCTTGTGTGGATGTGGTCATTTCTTTCTCTAGAGCAAAGGGTGTCTCCTCCCCAAGGGCTCCGTCCTGTTAGCGCAAGTCCCTAGGATTGCCTTCAGTTTTCTTTCGTGTCATTACGGGCCGTGATTCTTAATTGCTTTCAATATTTTTAGATAGGACTTCTTTAGAAATTGTTTATTTCTATGATCAAAAATATTGTTTTGCCTTTTCTAGTCCTGTAACTTTGTCATAGCTGCCGCCATGTGATACATAGACTTACAATGGGAAGAACTGTGTCGAGTCATTTCAGTGAAAATGAATGCTACGTATGCATAAGCAAAGAATTATAAGCACATATATTTAATCCTGTTCAGTTACGTGTGTGTATAAATATATATATATATATACACTGTATATAAATATATATGTAAACATGTACAATGATTCAGTAAAATCATCCAATCTTATTTCAAGTATTATAAAATATTCCACTGATATATTTTCTCATTTTATTTATCAATTATTGGGCATTTTAGTACATTCAACACATACTACAAAAGTGGCTGCTTGATTTTATCAGACAGAATAATTTAGTGAGAAAAATATTAGCAAGTGTCTCAATTTTTCTCATGTATGAGAAATGTTTTCTGCACATTTTACCATATGCCAGTGACTGATTTTATTGACACAAATCAATTAAAAAAATAAAATTTGAAATTACATTTTTTATTTAGAATAATACATTCATTCTTATCCAGGCTGACACTTACTATAGAAGGATGTGCATGAATGTGGTTTCTCTGCCTTTTTTAACCTTGTCAGTTTAAAAAGTAGTCAACTAATCACATCCAAATGATTTTATTATTCCACACACAACTTCCTGCTAAGAAGGGGGATCTGTATTTTCCAGGGTCTTGCCCACCAGACTGTGGTCACTGGAGCATCAACAGCAGCATTAGTGAAAACCTCATTAGCTGCATAGCTTGTGAGCCCCGTTCTAGACCAATGGATTCAAAACCTGCATTTTCAAAAAACTTTCCGGGTGAAGAATTGAGACTTCTGAAGCAATCTGTAAAGGAGAATAAATGAGAACTGGTGAAAGAACAGAGAGTGTACAAGAAACCAGAAGGAAATTGGGCTTTGTGGACCTATGAGAACCAGCAAGAACACCTCTGGGGCATGTCTGCCTGCGGAGTCCTAAGTGTGACCCTTTTCCTAACTCCCTTATTTCTGGTAAGCATTTCTACTTCACATGAATGTTTTTTATTCTTGGGAATTTTGTAGTGCAGGAGCCAGAGACTTCATAGTAGGGGTGTGTATTTTTGTCCGATTTTCATCACTAGTGCCAAAATACCTGACAAAAGCAGCTTAAAGAAGGAAATGCTTATTTGGCTTATAGTTTTGGAAGTTTAGTCCATGGTTGCATGATTCCAAGGCAGACACATCATGGCTCTAAGGACCAGCAGAGAACAGCTCCTCAGCTCATGGTAAGTTAGAAGCAGAGAGAGGTAGATATTTTATATCTGAAGAAGATGGATTTTCGGGGTGTGTATTGCGAACTATATACTTCTCTGGTTCCTCACTTCAGTGAGAAATAAGGGAGAGATGAGAGAGAGAGAGAGAGAGAGAGAGAGAGAGAGAGAGAGAGAGAGAGAGAGAGAGATTTCAAGATATCAGGACTGAGATAAGAGAATAGTCCTCTTGGGAGAAAAAGCTGAGACAGATAATTGGCCGAGAGGTGGTCTGGAAAAGATAATCTTGGTGGTTGGCCACAGAACCTGGCAGATAGGAACTCATGGGAATCAATGGTAAGACTCTGATGATATGAAAATTGAGTTCAATGCACATCTAATTGCTCTGAGTAAACTTATCACCTTTCAATAGTTAAAAATAGCTCTTTAAATATGAATGTTTATGGAGGATAAAACTTGAAGAAAAACAGTTTTAGAAAATTTAAAATGTGTCCAAGGTTTTGATGTTAGCTGTTGTGGCATTTCTTGGTGAAAGGAGAGGTATTTGGAGGAAGACGGGACTTACGATTCTGGTTAAAATGATATGGCATGGAGTATATTTATTCTCCCACAGAAAACAACACACAACTGAGTGAATATAAGAAACAACTGTTTTTAAAAATGTAGACATCAAACAGAATGACAGTGGCCCTTGATATATGAGAAACAAATTAGTTAAACCCTAGGAAAGACACAGGTTCCTGCTGAGAGAAACTTTCTAGTGATGGGATTGAAATTGAGACTCCAGATGGAATCAGTTGCTGCCCTGGGCTAAAGAGACAGAGGTGAGAATCAGGAGATGCTGGAGTGGCTAGACTCACTGGGGAAGAAAGAATCAGAGGAAAGAGTGCGTCAAGGAAAGAGTGCTCTGGAAACACATGGCAGTGGTCCCTTGAATCTTCAACTGAGTTCTGAACTTTGAAAAAGTAAGAGGAAAGCAACCAAGATTGAGGAAATAGCAGAACTGAGCGGCATTAGCAGAAGCACTCTCAGGACCGCACCTATGTGTGCGAGCAGTTCCCAGCAAGACTAATGGGAAACTCTGGTACATTAAAAGGACAAGAAAAGTAGGTTATTGAGAAAGGTTCCTCTAGATAAAGGACAGAGAGGCTGAATATTGCTAGAACTATTTATTTTAAATTTTATTGGTGTATTTTAGTCATATATCTCAATGGGGTACAAGATGGTAGAGGCACACGTGCACACATCACTCGCTTAGCCCTTACCCAGTTCCCACCCCGTTCCCTCCCTCTCCCTCCTTCTCATGTTTGTCTTAGTGACTGACTTTGATATGTTTGTGAATGCACATCATGTACGTAAGTGAGTTTTCTTATTTCCTCCTCATATTATCTCCAGTTACTCCTCCCTATTTCCTCATTTGTTTTCTCCTTCATCTAGAGTTTCTCCTATGGCCCTTTTTCTCTCTAGCTTACACATATTAGAGAGAGCATCCGATTTCTTAAATTTTGTGATTGGCTAATATTCTCTTAACATAATATTCTCCAGTTCCACCCATTTTGCTGTCAGTAATATAATTTTGTTCCTTTTATGGCTGATTAAAATTCCATTGTGTACATATCCCATAGTTTTGTAAACCATTCATCTGGAGATGAACATATTGGCTGGTTTCATAGTTTAGCAATTGTGAAATGTGCAGCTATGAACATAGGTACACATGCATTAGTTTGGTAGTTTGGCTTCTTTTCTTTTGGGTAGATACCCAGAAGTGATATTGCTGGATCATATGGTAGGATTTTTCCTTTCTTTTGAGGATCCTCTGTACTGTTTACCAAAGTGATTACACTAATTTGCAATCCCACCAACAATGTATTAGAGCTCCCACTATTCCATGTCCTCACCAGTACTTGTTGTTTGTGTTTTTAATGACTGCCATTCTAGTTGGAGCTATTCTTAACAATATTTCCAAGCAAAATCTAAATAGATCAAAACTTTACCATAAAAAAATCAATACTAGTGGACACATGGCTTTTTAGTTTTTTACAATCGATGCATTTAAAAGCAACCATTTTTAGAAAAATTCTCTCATTTGAAGATCAGTAGAATCCATTACTATAAAATAAAAGTATAATTTCTTGCATAATTACTTATGACCAAGCAGAAAATATATCTTGAATTTTCCATTTATTATCTGTAAATTATTATCCAAATACTCCAATCATTTAATGTCTTAAGATCAATATTTTATCAACCTATCTAGTAAATATTTACTTCAATAACATCAAGTCAAAAGAGTTTGTCATAGCATCTAGAGTATTATATATATAGTATCTATCTATATATATATATATAATATAATGTATATATAATATACACACATATATATAGATATTCACATATATATGTTTGTGTGTGTGGTATTTTGAGCATCATAAAAACAGTATGTTCCAAAACAGGTGGGAGAATATTTGTAATACAATATTTGAAACAAAATTGATATATACAATAATATCTATATTTGATACAATATGCCATACAATAATTGAAATGTATTTTAACACAAATGTATTTCATTCCAAGTATCTTCCGTCAAATAAAAATTTTAGGTTTACAAATATTCAAGAAACTATCAGGGCAAACACAGAACAACACTGATGTCAGAATTCATAGGAAATAAGTTTATTTTATTTTATTTTATTTATTTTTTGGTGGTACTGGGGGTGGAACCCAGAGGCTTTCTACCTCTGGGCTATACTCCCAGACCTATTTTATATTTTATTTGGAAACAGGGTCTCACTAAGTAGCTGAGGCTGGCTTCGAACCTGTGTGATCCTCCTATCTCAGCCTCCCAAGTGCAGGGATTACAAGCGTGCGCCACCACGCCCAGCAGGAAATAATTTTAAACCGTTATTATAACTGCATTCCATTTGTTCAAGATGATAAAGAGAAGTGAATCATATTAAGTAATAGGAAAGGGGCAAAAATTATCCAATTTGAACTTCTAGACAGAAAATGTACAATACAGACATAAAAATACAACAGATTAACAACAAATTAAATTTTGAAGAAGAAAAATATGGTGAACTTGAAGCCATAACAACTGAAACCATCAAAAATTAGAAAAACACCAAAGAAGCAGGATCAGAAATAAGGAGCCATCTGCATAACAGGTAAATAGTTGACATCCTTGAAAACGTGGGTGTACACAGACCAAGTATCTAAGGAAAAATTTCTTTTCAGATTTGAAAACAACTAAAAACTATAGATCCAAGAATATCAATGAATACCAAAAATAAAATAGCATACCAGATTGTTTAAATATTGTGATAAAAAGAAGATCTCTTAAGCAGCCAGGCCTGGCAAAGAAAAGGAAGAAAAACGCTGAGGTGTAGGTAAGAACAAATGACCTGTAGGACTCACCACTGCTAAGCTGTAGCAGGGAGGCTCAGGCTACGTCACTCACACCATTTCCAGTCTCAGCCTTTGCTCTGCGATGCCTGAATCCCAACTGGAATAGTAAGGACATCCTTCGAGCCAATGGAATATCTCCCTTTCCAAATAGAAAGTATTCACAATCTCCAGTACTTGTGTGGCTAATAGTCGCATTTTGACATGCTTAATGTATTCTATTGTATTAGCTACATGACAAGCTTTTGTTGTACACTGTATTAAATAGTTTAGTCTTTTAGTTGAGAAAACTGAGAATCAAAAATATTTAAAAACAAAGAAAAAGTACAGATGTAGGTAGCAGCAGTTCCAAGATAATAATCCAGACAAATTAAATCAGATTACAAAATAATAGTCAATATAAAATATTGCACTTAGTTATTACAAAAATACCAAAATAATGATTAATCACTCAATATGGACATCTTTCAAATCTAGATCTAAATATCCAATTTTCCTGTGAAGCTTCTTTCATTTTTTTCTCTAAAGTTATCAAATTCAAACTCATCATTTGACAGAAAGTATAATTTACATTTATATCCGCTTTGATTGCAAAGTCTCCATCAAAATGAGCTATTCTTGGCAGAGATACTTTTTCCACTCTTAGCCAAGATGGAAATAAAAACACAAAAATGTATGGATCAAATTGATGTATAAATTCAATGTATATCAAATAAAAATCCCAGCAGGACTTTGATAGAAACTTGCAAGCTTATTGTAAGTTTTATGTAGAGATACGAAGAGTCTAGTTTAGCCAAAACAGCTGTGAATAAATGAATGAAGAAACAAATCTACCTAACTTCAGAATTTACCATGAAGTGATAGAGATTTAGACAGGGGGTTATTGTTGTAATGACACAATTCTGTATGAACACACACACACACACACACACACACACACACACACAAGAATGAATTGGAGCAGGGTATTTACACATGGATCTAAAAGCTAAATGTTTTAATGATGCTAAATGGGTAATGGAAGAGTTGGTAGCAAGACTGAAAATGTAAAGAATGGCTCATGCCTCATGCCCTGTATACAAGCTAACTCAGATTGGATTATGGCTCTGAATATAAAAAGCTAACACTATAGATCTGCTAGAAGAAAACATGAGAGAAGCCTTTCTGATGATGGGCTAGACAACCATTTCTTAGATGTGAAGCTAAGTATAATCCAGAAAATAACGAAGTGATAAACAGAAAAGTCACAAAAATTAAATTTTTTTAAGTTCTAGTGGTGCTTCGAAGAGGATGTTGAGCGAAACCACAGATCAGAGGAACATGTCTGTAAATGACATCACCGATAAGGCTCTAGAGGCATAAAACATTGCCTAATAATATTGGTGCATACTGTTTGCATGTATCAAAATAAAAGCTAAGCTCCATTAATGGATGTTTACTAAAATATAAAAAGTGAAAAATACAAGAATATATAAAAATATTGCCAGTTTCAAAAAGTTTAAACTACTATATGATCCACTGTTTCTGTCCCTCCATGTGCACTTGAGAGAAATAAACACGACAAATGCATACATCTTTCAAATAGTTCTGCCTGCGCTCAGGATGAAGCTCAGGGTAGATAACTTGGCTAGCAAGCATGAGGCCTTGGGTTTGATGCTCAGAACTACAGTCAAAACAAAACAAACAAAAATTCAAGTACTTATACTTCCTAACTCTAAAATCCCTCATGGCATTTTATCTAAAACATCAAGAAACTGGGGAAAAAAAGTCCAACATCACATGAATAAATTAATAAGTTATACTATTGTACTCAGTAGTAAAAATAATAAACTCTTGATACATGCTTCATCATGGATTTATCTCAAAATAATTAATTTGAATGAAACATGCCAGACATCTGTTCTCTCTTAAAAAAGGAGTTTTTGTATAATTTCATTCATAAAAATTCCTAGAGTTTTCAAGCTAGACTCTGGTGACAGAGAGATCAATATTCCTAGCAGAGGAGAAAATCTTTAGGGAAAGAAGGAAGGAGGAATTATAAAAAGCCAAGAGGTACTCTGAGCATAATGGGTAGGTTCATTACATTAATTGTGAAGCTGGTCTCCTTCATCTGTCCGTATAAGTACCCGCATCCATATTTCAAATTGCGTATTTTAAGTACAATGTTTATTCTATCTCAATAATGTCTCTACCTCCATACCCAGTGACAATTTTCTTCATCCTCCCAATTTCTAGAATGCCCTCCCCGGCTCTCCCAGCCAGAGCCTGCCGCCTCCACTCTGCACTCTCATGACATGTCACGCACAGCAGGACATGTTGAATCACCTGTGCGCTTTTGCTCACAGCTGCCTCTGACCAGCAGAGTAGAAGTCCTTCGATACACACAGCAGCTTTTGTACCTGTTGTTCATAAGTGTCTGTCAGTGGCTGGCGAGTGGATGAATAAACAGGAGTATTTTTAAAGAACAGATGTTGTCAGCAGGACAAATAAACAAAACTCTCAAAGATTAACTACTATCCACTCCATGCTGGTGGCAGAGTCGGAGACAAGTGATGTTTGACTTTGCTAACCAAGGAAGAAAAGGCTAGGGCAAGTAGTCTTGCAAATATTTAGATTCCATGAGCAAATACCGGGGGCCAGATGAACTCCTGAGGCCAGTATGAGGGAACTTAGCTGACTTACGCAGAGGTAATTAGAAAAGTAAACACTCCGACAAAGTACAAAGGGATATTCCAGAAAGATGAGCTTCTAGAGTCAAGTGCAGGAAACTTTATCTTCAACATTTTAGCTAATATGATTGCTTTTTAAAACATCCTTTTTAAAGTAAATGTCCTCGTGCTAACTGGGCAATCTAAGTTATCTTATAAGCCTTTGTAAATTAGATTTTTTTTCAAAATCATACATATTTCTATATCTATGGAAATGAATTTGAATTAGGGATGAGTCTATGTAAAAATAAACATAATTCTAGTCTTTAAGTTTAAAATTTGCTCTCACCAACCTAATAACCTTGTATAAATTCTTTATATTAAATCCTTATTTTTGTCAGTAATTACAATACATATCCTTACATTAATTTGATACCAGTTTTATGAGATTGGAGGCTAATCACATTTTGAAACAATATAAACTTCCTATAATCTGAACCATAAAAGATTACCCTTAGAACTACTTAAATTAAACTCCTGCATTTGTTGAATTATGTACTACCTAAAGGACACATATTTTTTAAATAAAAAGTCAATACAATATTGCCCAAAGCATTATTGGCAGTAGACATTTTGTCTTGTTTTGCTTGAACAAAGGTTCTATAATGGTGCCCATTTAAAATTAGAAGACCCAAATTGGTTTTTCTTCTCCATTTCCTGCTAATCTGTTTGTTGAGCTATTTTCTCCACCCCAGCTTCCTACAAGCCATCAACTCATGCTGAGCTTGGAGGCTGGAAATGCCCCCAACTTCCTGGCTCAACAAACCTGCAAAACAAAAATTGCCACACCCTCCTCTGCTTGTGCAGCCTGGCTGAACCTGCATGTAGACAACCCCTGGCTTGTTTTTTCTACAAATTGGATCATTGCTATAGGATGGGGAAGGCAGATGAGCTGTCTTCCTGGTTTGTACCAAATTACAATTCAATTTTTTTTCTCTCCTCTAAGATGAGTGGATGATCAAATCTAGTCGGTAGAAAACTAAGAAGCCTCTAATTTAGGCTCCAGGAAAAGCTCTGATAAACTGAAAAAGGGATGATTTGGGGCTCTTGGTCTTGACTTCAATGTCCTATATATAAAGCACCTACATTCTCAGAGTTTATATTCGGCAGTTTTAGCTTTGTGTTCTGTGTCACAGTCTGACTTTATGTTGTGATCTGACTTAACTGTAGCCTTAGTCTGCTTCATCAGACGAAAATGATTATTTTTTATTTTTCCTGTGCCTGATTCCGAGTTAACTAATGCAGTTCCATCACAACCCTTGTTTCCCTCTCTCGGAACGCCTGTGCTTCAGCTTCTGCACACATTCATTTTTCTTCACACATTTTGGCTAAAACTACGGTAACAAAGGACTGAAGACTAGGGGATTCAAACACAAGATTTGGTTTTCTCAAAATTCTGCAGGTTCAGCATCTGCGATGAAGGTGTCAGCAGAGCTGGCTTCTTTGGAGCCTTCTCTTCTTGGCCCCCTCCCTCTATCTCCATACAGTGTGTGTCTGGGTCCAACATTTCTCCTCTGGGAAGGACACCAGTCAAGTTTTATTAGGACCCACTTTAATAGCCTCATTTCATTAATTATCTCTTTAAAGATATCTTTCTAACTCCCAAATAGAGTGACATTGAAAGGTACTCGGGATTAGGATTTCAAACTATGAATCTGGAGGACATGGTTTGCCCCACAATCCATCCATCCATCCATCTTTCCTTCTCTCTCTCTCTCTCTCTCTCTCTCTCTCTCTCTCTCTCTTCTTCTTTCTTGTTTTGTGCTCCTGAGTGAACCAATGGACAGTCTACTTCTGAGATACAATCCCATACCATTTTTTTAAATATTTGGAAACAGGGTGTCTCTAAGTTACAAAGACTTGCTGTGAACCTGTCTTCTTACTGTTCAGCCTCCTAAGTACTGGGACTGCAGCCATGCACCACTATGCCGAGTAACCCCTAACATATGTAAAAATTAAGAAAGACATGATAATTAATTCAAGTTTAAAGTAAAATAAAAATACTCATCATGAATGAATATCCTCCTTCAGCCACCTCATATGTATTAAGTAGTTATTTTTACTTTTATCAATAAGAGAAAACAATGTCTTTAAAAGGTTAACTAGTCTGCGCAAATTCATGCTACTAATGTATGATAATTTATTCATAGAATACTAATTGAGTGACTACTTTGTATGCTTTACTGATTATTTTAGTCACTTAGGATTCAATGCAAAGACACTCAACCATATTCTTAACACTATAAAATTTAGGTTTAGGGAGAAGAGACAGAAAATTTTAAAATATTCAAATATAAGCCAGGCATGGTGGCTCATGCTTGTAATCTCAGTACTTGGAAGGCTGAGACAGGAGGATTCAGGTTTGAGGATAGCCTCAGCTACTTAGGGGTCCTACACAACTAAGTGAGACCTTGTTTCAAAATATAGAATTAAAATATAGGTCTGGGGTATAGCTCAGAGGTAGAATGGCCTTGAACTCCATCCCCAGTACCTAAAAAAAGAATCAAATATCACACTAACGATGCCAAGGACAATGGAGGTAGGTTAATGTAAAGGATAAAGGAAGAGTGCTGTTTGTTAACATCAAGGTCGGGCAGGACTGCAAGGAGAGATGCACTGAGAGGAGGCAGAGGAAACCCAGCAGGACCCAGGAGGAGCAGGGCCACGCGTGCTGTGTGGGGAATCCCTGGAGCATGGGAGAAGAGCACTAGAAGCCAGAATGTCCAAAAGAAAAGTGATACATAAAACCTGAAGGAAAGGCTGCTGGAGTCAGGGTTTGCAGGAACTTGCTCTGGGCAAGATGGGTAGCCAACCTGAAGCAAGGCTTGATTTGGAAGGTAAGTAGTTCATAGAGGCGGAGATTCTAGGAAACGCCTGTAGGAAGCAGGAGAGGAGATAGAAAGAAGGGAGTAAACATGGAATTAATTCATTAGTAGGTCACCACTCAGGGCTAACAGAATCCTGCCAGGTGGGAACTTCTGGGTAATGCATCTCACATAGCACTGACTGGGAATGCTGGGCTAGCCGTGCTCCATTGCCTCTGTTGATGATGGAGGACTGCTCCAAGGACACTAAGCCTTTCTGTGCTTCTGCCTTGAATGTTCAATCCCCACATAACCATAGAGGAGTTATGAGCTTAGGGGTAACAGCAATTGCTTTTTTTATTTTTAGAGGTCACTTTGATTACTGGTTTTAAAACTGTTGGGGTGGGTGGGATGTTGGCTATAGTAGTACAGAATAGAAGTTGGTTAAGGCACAGCCCTCATCATCCTGATGAGCAGCTCAGGGTGAGCTAGTGCAGTGGCATTAATATTAGTGAGAAGCATAGGGTTCCGAATGCATTAAGAAAATAGTGGTTGCAGGATTTGTTGATGGAATAATTGTAGAGAGTATAAAGTCAATAATTGCATTAAACTCACCTCTAGGGGTTTTAACCCAAGAAAATGGAAATACGGAGTTGTCTCTGAGTGAGATGAGTTAGGTGTAGTATGAGCTCTTTTGAGGAAAAGGAGTGTGAAAACAATTATCTCAAGCCTTAAAACATGCACAAAAAGAAGACATCACTGTTATTCCTTTGTAAATAAGGAAATACATCGTCTTTCTTGGTACTCAAACACAAAATAAACACACTACTTCTGCCAATCAAGGTCAGTCATGTTTGTTTACAGAGCATGAAGAGTAAAACTAATATATCTCATGTCTAGTATATAGTTGGTACTCATTAAAAAGGGATTATCTTACATATAGCTTTTTTGCAATATTTTAGATAAGAATCTATATTTAGAATTTTTGTTCATTCTTGGTCAGAATGCTGAATACTTGGCAAGTTTCTCCATATAAAATAGCATTCAACAAAATAATGGAAATTTGCATCTACAAAGAAAGATTATGGGTTAGTTAAAATAATTAATGTTTTATATATGATACAAGTAAACTTTAAATAAAATTATATTCTTTTTAGCAGAAGTCAATTAATTTTAATAAAAGCATTCAGGCAAAATATAAATTAGTCATATTATAATAAAGGAGCTATGAATTGGGAACCTTCCAAGAAAATGAGAATGCTGAGTGCTGTCATTAGTGGCCTCAATGTATTAACTGTTCCAAATATATTCAGCTCTCAATTATTCAATCATAGATTAGTCAACATTCAAATTACTTTCAGTTCTATTTTTCTTTTTTTCATAGTTTATGAAGTAGACCTTAAAATATTATGGCAGTAATTCATGCCAAGGTCTACCCTACCCAAACTATAATAAAACAATTATCATTATCAGAATACTGCAACTTAATATCTTCTGCTAGTGTTATGCCAAAGTATAATGCTTAAAATACCAGAAGAAAAGAAAAATAGAACTGAAAGTAACTTGAATGTTGACTAATCTATGATTGAATATACCTGGAACTTCTTTTCTTCTGGTATTTTAAGCATTATACTTTGGCATAACACTTAAAAGTTTTATTATAGTTTGGGTAGGGTAGACCTTGGCACGAATTACTGCCATAATATTTTAAGGTCTACTTCATAAACTATGAAAAAAAGTTCCAGGTATATTTTGATACTGGGCCATTTACATTTTAAAACTATAATTTGAACTATAACCCAGTATCTTTACAGGACAGAGGCCTGTTAAGAAAATGAAAGGCATGTTATACTTCACTAAGCTTTCTTAAAATAATTTTTAATTCTTTTTCAGGTAACTTGTAGATCTCCGATTTTTTATGGTCACGTTCTAGAGAGTCAATTGTGCATTTGGTGTTGATACCTTTCTTTGTTATTTCTTGTTTCTGGTGTTTTTGCATTGGTACATGTACATCGAAGACAGCAGTAGCCTCTTTCAGCCTTTCTGAATGGGATTCACTGGGTAGAAAGTACACCTGCAAGTAGCTTCTGTAGTACTGACTGAGTTGGTGCCACATCTTTGATTCCCATAAGGCTGTATCAATTTGGTCTTTGTGTGGCTATGTCAGATGATGTCAACATCTGAAGACTAAGGAGATCCTCCATGGTTAAGATGTCTCTGGTGGCTCCATCAGTTTTCCTTTTCTCCCTCAAGAGGCGAAGCTCAACTTGAGTATGCCTTTCTTGGCACCAATACTGGTGCACTGGTACATGCACATGCAGCTGCATGGGTTTTAGGATTTGGGATGCTGGTCTGTTTTTCATGGCAGTTCTGCTACCAGTATCTAATCACAATATAAGATAATACAAACAGTTCACACAAGCCAATGCTCTAATGAACATATGATGCACTATCCTCAACAATATAATAGCATTCATAATTTAAGAGAATAGTTAGAGAATCATACACCAAAATTAAATGTAATTTAATCCTAAAATGCAAGTATAGTCCAACTTATCCAAATCTGAAATTAGAAATATCACACAAAGAGAGAAAGCCATATGATCTTCTCAATACATACCGCAAAATCATTTAGCAAATTCAACATTCTTTTATAAAAGCAAACGAAAAAACTAGAAATACAAAGAATGTACTAAACCTATATATGGCAAATTCAAACCCATTGATAATATTGTGTTCAATGAAAGAAAGCTTAAAGCTTTTCTTCTGGAATCAGGAGCAAAGAAAGGACGCCTACTTTCACCAGTTTTCCACATATTACTTGAAGTCCTGGCCAGAGCAATTAGGAAAGAAAAATAAGTAAAATCACTTCAAATTGTAAAGAAAAATGTAAAATTGTCTCCACTGATTACATTATAAAAATTAAAAAAATTAGAAATAAATTTAATTCAGTAAATTTATAGGATATAAAATTAACATAAAATTCAGTTTCATTTTTGTACATAAAATATCTTAAAAAGAAATAAAGAAAATATATGACCTCTCACTCTCTGTGATTGGTTAATCTAACTTAACATAATTTTCTCCAGGTCTTTCCATTTTCTTGCAAGTGTTGTAATTTTATTTTTCTTTAAAGCTGAGCAGAATTCCATCATGTATTTCCCATAAATTTGTAATCTGCTCATCTGTTGATGGAAACTTAGGTTGGTTCCATAGTTTGGTTATTGTGATTATGTGTATATATGTGAGTCTATACCAATATCAATCTGAGTACTCTTTATTGAGAGGGAAAAAATGGGGGACAATAAGAACGTGTGCATGGATGTCATTGTCAACATGATTTGCCTTATGATGTGAGACTAAAATACCATAATAAAAACATAAAATTTGAATAAAAAGAAATAAAAGCACAATCTCACTTTTTTTTTCTTCATGCATTGTAATCATAGATCTATATGTGGTTCAGGGTTATAGAGGCATATAAAGTAATGGGCTTTAATATATTTGTGTATTTTTGTGTATGCCATCTTGCCTCACTGCACCCAACTCTATAGACAAACAGAAAAACAACCAAAGATTTGAAGTGAGCATTTGCCAATTATCTGAATTGTAATCCATCAGTTCCTCCTGCACAAACATTGGCTAAAACTTGAAGCAATGGTGGCCAAGTTCACCATGCCCTCCAGAGATCCAGACCAGTGCTCAACAACACTGTAAGTGAAGCCACCATCCCCACTACAGATTACCCAACACAGTGTCCCCAGGAACTGGAACAACCAAGATGAGCTCCCTGGGTCTGGAACTTTGCAGTTCAACCTGATGAAGGTGAGGATAGAGTCTGATGTTGGACATAGCAGAGGCTCAGACAAACTCAGGCTCTGCATCAGTGGGAAGTATGGAGGGAAACTTACTCTTAACACTAGATTTAATTAGTAGAATCTCTGGGATCACCACAGAACATCCAATTATGGTGATGTGGAAAAGTCAGACCAGCCCAGTCCTTGCTCTGCAGAAAAGAGACTCTTACATTGATTTTTTTTTTCTTCTTTTTTTTCATTTATTTTTTTATTTTTTTATTGGTGCACTGTATTCATACATCATAGTGGGATACAAACTTTTGTAGACATACATGCACACATCGCCCAGTCAGCCCCCACCTGATCCCCACCCCATTCTCTCCCCATCCCTCCCTCCCATGCTTGACTTAGTGGTTGACATCTAGTATTATAGCAATTTATCCAAAATTAAAAATGATAATCTCACATAACAGTTTCATTTGTCTGATACCAAGCTTTTAATGACTTAAAGATAACATTTCAATATTTCTTTTTACTTTCTTTCTTACCAGAGAATATTTTTTTTCTATTTTTTAGGTGAAAATATCATATATTTATATATTTATTTGTCAGAAAAAAACTCTATGCTAATATGGAATATGGACTCTAGATACCCAAAACGATCTTGAAAAAGAACAAAGCTAGAAGATATATATTTTCTGATTTCAAACCATATAAAGCTACAATAATTGAAAAAGTATAGTACTATTCTAAAGACAGATATATAAACCATTGGAGTTAAATAAAAGCCTAGAGCTAAATTCTTCCCTATATTGTCAAGTTATTTTTGACAAGGTTTCCACGAACATTTGGTGGTAGAAATAATAATATTTTAACTAAATATTGTTGAAACATAATAATTACATGGAAAAGAATAAAGTTGAACCCTTACCTAATCCCATATACAAATATTAACTCAAAATAGATAAAAGACCTAAATATAAATCTTAAGACTATAAAATTTTAGGAGAAAATCTGGGTCATAAAACCTCACAACACTGAAATTGGCAATGATTTCTTGGATATGATTTCAATGGCACAGGCAACAGAAGAGTATACAAACTCCCTAAAAAATAAAAAAAAAAATATTGTATATCCAAAGACAATGTAGAGTTAACAGTTACTAATAGAATGGGATAAAATATTTCCAAATGCTATATCTGAAGGTATATTAATATTCCAACTAGAAATCCTAAAAATTAACAACAATAAAGGCAAACAATACCATTTAGAGATAGGTAAAAGACTAACATAAGTAATGAATCTCCACAGATAACCAATCTTAGTTGACTGTTGGATGGAAAATCTTGTTTCTCTGGTTCTGGTGTGTGTTACCTACTTCTTCTTTGTAGTTAATCTCTGAGTATTTTCTCTAGTGCTGGTTTTGAAGACAAAAATTCCTTCAGTTTCTGTTTGTCATGGAAGTTTCTTATTTCTCCATCTAATTTGATAGAAAGTTTTGCTGGGTAGGAAATTTTTGGCTGGAAGTTGTTTTCTTTCAGAGTTTGGAATATGTTACTCCAAGCCCTTCTGGCTCTCATGACTTGGTTTGGGAAGTCTGGAGTGATTCTAATTGGCTTGCCTCTGAATGTCACTTGGCCCTTTGTTTTTGTTGCCTTTAAGATTCTCTGCTTGGCTTCCACATTGGTCATTTTGACAATTATGTGACGTGGGGATCCTCTTCTCCGATCCTGTCTAAAGGGAGTTCTATAAGTTTCCTGGACCTGTGTATCAACCTCTTGCTCTATGTTTGGAAAATTTTCTGCTATTACTTTCTTGAAGAGATTTTTGATCCCTTTGGTTTCACTTTCTTTTCCCTCCTCTATTCCAATTATTCTTAGGTTAGCTCTCTTAAAATGGGCCGATATTTCTTCAATATCAGATTCCTGCTGTCAGATATTTTTTCCTACATTAGAAACTATGCGTTCATTTTTGGAATGATCATCTTCTAAGAGCGAGATTCTGTTCTCCATGTGGTCTAATCGGTTGTTTGTGCTTTGAATTGAGGCCTTTACTTCATTAATTGCATCCTTTATCTCTTTTTGGCTCTCTCTGAGTTCTTTTCGAAGCACCTCTATTATTTCTACAGTTATTTTCCTGATTTGATCTTCTAGAAATCTCTGATTTTCTGTTTTATCGGGTTCTGATGTTGTGGGGTTGTGGGCATTCATTGCTCCAGTGTTATTCCTCTTTCCCATGATTTTGGAAGTTTGTGCCTTCTCTGGGTTCTTCCCTTGGTTCACTATGACTTCACTTAAGGTGTTCTGGATCTCGAGTCAGTAGTATCTCAGACCCCACTACTCCTTTACTGGGTTGTATCACAGAGTCTCCGACCCAGAGAGTCGATAGAGGCTGCTTTAGACTGTGGGGGGTGCCAGGTTGCACGTTCTCCTATGGTGTGATATCTCTGCCACCGCCACTCCCCCACTGGGTCAAGTCCCAGGGAGTACAGTATGGGATTTCTCCTCTGTAGCCCGCAATTTGACTCACTGTTCTTGAGTACGCAGATGTAGCTGTACTGGATTCGGTGAATTCTCTGCTGCTGCCGCTGGTGGCAATATGGTGCTGCTGCCACGCCCTCGGCCATGAGGCTGGCGTATTTCTTCTTGGTTTTGATTTCCACTCTGAATCCCTATGGTGTGTGCTGAGCTCAGCCACTGGGAGCTTTAGATTTTACCTGCGGCGAAAAATCCCGCCTGGCTGTTCCGCAGCGGCTCACCTCGGCTTGCTGTAGCCGTCCGGTGAATTTGCCGCTGCCGCCGGCAGTATGGCGCTGCTGCTGCATCCTCGGGTGTGAGGCCGGTTATCTCCTCTGTGGCTCTGAGCTCTGTTCTCAGTTCGCTTTCTCTCTGGAGCCTGGTGATTTTTTTGTTTCTCTGGTGATGGTGTTTTCTGGCTATGAAAGGCGCTGATTTTGTGGTAATGGAGATTGGTTGTTAGCGGGGCTCTTAAGCCCCGCTTTTCTCAGTCGCCATCTTCCCGGAAGTCTGCTACATTGAGTTTTTCTAAGAGGCCTCCATCACCTACGGAGGCAGGGAGAGACCGAGACTCCACCTCTGTGGAAAGTGTGGATGGTGACCTACGCTTAACACTAGATCCAGCCCTATTGATACCAGCCACCTTCATAGATTGAAAGACTCAGAGAACTAGGCTTGAAGCAAGAAAGCTCCCAGGGGCAATTGGTGTCTGCACAGAGAGAGACGCAGAAGCCTGGTCTGCTGAATATTCATATATTTTTAGAGTTGCATTATTTTATTTTGTTTTGTGTTTGGTGTGAGTGTATATGCTTGTTTGTTTGTTTTAATCCCAACCCCTCTCCCAAGTTTCTTCCTTGTATATACCTACTCTCTCCTCTCCATCCTTTTGTCTCTCTTCTTTTTCTCTTCTTTGTCATTTATTAAATCACCTCATATCACTATACTAAAAACTCTACATTGGTTACTAGAATACTCCTACATAGTCACTAGCTCTAATCTCTACTATATACTACCTTACCAAACTTATACTTTCATTCTATTAGATCCTATTGTGACTTTACCCTATTCTTGCATTTACAACTTTACTTACCTCCTCATTCAACCTTCACAGTTGAATATAACACAAATTGCCCTTGTATATACCAGCTGACATCTAGAGACAGATAGAAATCTATCAAAAGCAACAGACACAAACTTGTGAAAAATGAGAAGGAGGAATAACAAGAAAGCGATGAACTCCCCAAACCCCAAAATAACAGAACCTGACAACACAGAATTGCAGAGATCTCCAGAAAGTCAAATCTGAAATGTAACTGTAGAAATAAGATAGGACTTCTAAAATAAATTTAGAGAGAGTCTGAAAGAAATAATGGGTGCAATTGTTGAAGTTAAGGCATCAATTCAAACTGTAAACAATCAATTAGACTGCAAGCAGAATAGAATCTGGTGCCTAGAAGATAATCACTCCAAAAATGAGCACAGTATATAACTTAGAAAAAATAATCCAATGCCATGAATTTAAATTTGAATTAGCCGGGTCGCGGGACTCTGGGCCCCAGACCGAACTGCGCATAGCACGCCAGACCCCTGGAGAAACCAGGCCAAGTAAGACGCTGGGTTCTGGGCTGGGGTCGCGGGCTGGGCACGCCAGATGGGGCCCAGGTCGCGGGACTCTGGGCCCCAGGCAGAACTGCGAGTAGCACGCCAGATCCCTGGAGAAACCAGGCCCAGTAAGACGCTGGGTTCTGGGCAGGGGTCGCGCGCGGCGCACAAAAGCCGGGGCCTGGGTCGCGGGACCCTGGGCCCCGGGCCGAACTGCGCGTAGCACGCCAGACCCCTGGAGAAACCAGGCCCAGTAAGACGCTGGGTTCTGGGCGGGGGTCGCGGGCGGGGCACGCCTAATGGGGCCCGGGTCGCGGGACTCTGGGCCCCTGCCGAACTGCGCGTAGCACGCCAGACCCCTGGAGAAACCGGACCCAGTAAGACGCTGGGTTCTGGGCGGGGGTCGTGGGCTGGGCACGCCAGATGGGGCCCGGGTCGCGGGACTCTGGGCCCCAGGCAGAACTGCGAGTAGCACGCCAGATCCCTGGAGAAACCAGGCCCAGTAAGACGCTGGGTTCTGGGCAGGGGTCGCGCGCGGCGCACAAAAGCCGGGGCCTGGGTCGCGGGACCCTGGGCCCCGGGCCGAACTGCGCGTAGCACGCCAGACCCCTGGAGAAACCAGGCCCAGTAAGACGCTGGGTTCTGGGCGGGGGTCGCGGGCGGGGCACGCCTAATGGGGCCCGGGTCGCGGGACTCTGGGCCCCTGCCGAACTGCGCGTAGCACGCCAGACCCCTGGAGAAACCGGACCCAGTAAGACGCTGGGTTCTGGGTGGGGGTCGCGGGCTGGGCAAGCCAGATGGGGCCCGGGTCGCGGGACTCTGGGCCCCTGCCGAACTGCGCGTAGCACGCCAGACCCCTGGAGAAACCAGACCCAGTAAGACGCTGGGTTCTGGGCAGGGGTCGCGGGCTGGGCACGCCAGATGGGGCCCGGGTCGCGGGACTCTGGGCCCCAGGCCGAACTGCGAGTAGCACGCCAGACCCCTGGAGAAACAAGGCCCAGTAAGACGCTGGGTTCTGGGCGGGGGTCGAGCACAGGGCACGCCAGCTGGGGCCCTGATCGCGGGACTCTGGGTCCCGGCAGAACTGCGAGTAGCACGCCAGACCCCTGGAGAAACCGGGCCCAGAACAGAAAAAGATAAAGAAAAATATCGGAGAGGTGGTAAGAAAGCCGTTATGGATGCCAGGACACTGGAGATGCAGACAAAACTTATCTAAATGCACTGGAACTTATGGAAAAATTCGCCGTGAAAGAGGACTGCTATTTCTCTATATTGTTAAGAATCTCAGACATCACATATAAGGAGAGAGTTTAGCGGAGACCAAGGAGAAATGCGGTGTTTAAAGAGTTCTTCGCGATGGTGGTAGAGACTTGTATTCAGGAGAAGCAGAAACCGGATCTTACCAACTTTATTTTTTTGGAGAAATTACAACAAATGTCGAATGCTACCATCACGCATGCTTAGGAACACTGGACAACATTCAGAGTGGAAAAAGAGCCTGGGAAGGATTTGAAACGGTGGAGGCAGTGGCAATGCCAGTGGCCAATATTCGGGGGAGGCAGAGATATGATACATTACAACTGGAACCTTTGAAATACTAACCACAGAGACAGTGATCGGAACCTGCTGAGGGATTAGGCGGGCGCCGGGGCCAGTGGCCGACATCGGAGCTTGCTGTGAGGCAGGGCCACTACTGAGGCCTCCGTGGCCGGGATTGGAACCTGCAGAGGGGTTAGACCGATGCTGGGGCCAGCGAGGCCGGCATTGGAGCCTGCCATGATGCAAGGCTTGTGCTAGGGCCTCCGAGGTCGGGTCCGGAACTTGCTGAGGGGTTAGGCCGGTGCTGGGGTCAGCGAGGCCGGCATCGGAGCCTGCCGTGAGGCAAGGCCAGTGTTGGGGCCCCCAAGGACGGGACTGGAGCCTGCTGAGGGGTTAGGCCGGTGCTGGGGCCAGCGAGCCTGGCATCAGAGCCTGCCATGAGGCAAGGCCGGTACTTGGGCCTCCGAGGCCAGGATAAGAGCCTGCCGAGGGGTTAGGCCGGTGCTGGGGCCTCCGAGGCCAGGATAAGAGCCTGCTGAGGGGTTAGGCCGGTGCTGGGGCCAGCGAGGCCGGCATCGGAGCCTGCCTTGAGGCAAGGCCGGTACTAGGGCCTCCGAGGCCAGGACAAGAGCCTGCCGAGGGGTTAGGCCGGTGCTGGGGCCAGCGAGGCCGGCATCGGAGTCTGCCTTGAGGCATGACCAGTGCTGGGGCCTCCGAGGCCGGGATCGGAGCCTGCCGAGGGGTTAGGCCGCTGCTGGGGCCAGCGAGGCCGGCATCGGAGCCTGCCTTGAGGCAAGGCCGGTACTGGGGCCTCTGAGGCCGGGATCGAAGCCTGCCGAGGGGTTAGGCCGCTGCTGGGGCCAGTGAGGCCGGCATCGGAGCCTGCCATGAGGCAAGGCCGGTACTGGGGTCTCCGAGGCCAGGATAAGAGCCTGCTGAGGGGTTAGGCCGGTGCTGGGGCCAGCGAGGCCGGCATCGGAGCCTGTCTTGAGGCAAGGCCGGTACTGGGGCCTTGAGGCCAGGATAAGAGCCTGCCGAGGGGTTAGGCCGGTGCTGGGGCCAGAGAGGCCGGCATCGGAGCCTGCTGTGAGGCAAGGCCGGTACTGGGGCCTCCGAGGCCAGGATAAGAGCTTGCCGAGGGGTTAGGCCGGGGCTGGGGCCAACGAGGCCGGCAGCGGAGCCTGCCGTGAGGCATGACCAGTGCTGGGGCCTCCGAGGCCGGGATCGGAGCATGCCGAGGGGTTAGGCCGGTGCTGGGGCCAGCGAGGCCGGCATCGGAGCCTGCCGTGAGGCAAGGCCGGTACTGGGGCCTCCGAGGCCAGGATAAGAGCCTGCCAAGGGGCTAGGCCGGTGCTGGGGCCAGCGAGGCCGGCATCGGAGCCTGCCTTGAGACATGACCAGTGCTGGGGCCTCCGAGGCTGGGATAAGAGCCTGCTGAGGGGTTAGGCCGGTGCTGGGGCCAGCGAGGCCTGCATCGGAGCCTGCCTTGAGGCAAGGCCGGTACTGGGGCCTTGAGGCCAGGATAAGAGCCTGCCGAGGGGTTAGGCCGGTGCTGGGGCCAGCGAGGCCGGCATCGGAGCCTGCTGTGAGGCAAGGCCGGTACTGGGGCCTCCGAGGCCAGGATAAGAGCTTGCCGAGAGGTTAGGCCGGGGCTGGGGCCAACGAGGCCGGCAGCGGAGCCTGCCGTGAGGCAAGGCCGGTACTGGGGTCTCCGAGGCCAGGATAAGAGCTTGCCGAGGGGTTAGGCCGGTGCTGGGGCCAACGAGGCCGGCAGCGGAGCCTGCCGTGAGGCATGACCAGTGCTGGGGCCTCCGAGGCCGGGATCGGAGCCTGCCGAGGGGTTAGGCCGGTGCTGGGGCCAGCGAGGCCGGCATCGGAGCCTGCCTTGAGGCAAGGCCAGTACTGGGGCCTCCGAGGCCAGGATAAGAGCCTGCCAAGGGGTTAGGCCGGTGCTGGGGCCAGCGAGGCCGGCATCGGAGCCTGCCTTGAGGCATGACCAGTGCTGGAGCCTCCGAGGCCGGGATCGGAGCCTGCCGAGGGATTAGGCCGCTGTTGGGGCCAGCGAGGCCGGCATCGGAGCCTGCCGTGAGGCAAGGCCGGTACTGGTGCCTCCGAGGCCAGGACAAGAGCCTGCCGAGGGGTTAGGCCGGTGCTGGGGCCAGCGAGGCCGGCATCGGAGCCTGCCGTGAGGCAAGGCTAGTACTGGGGCCTCCGAGGCCAGGATAAGAGCCTGCCAAGGGGTTAGGCCGGTGCTGGAGTCAGCGAGGCCGGCATCGGAGCCTGCCTTGAGGCATGACCAGTGCTGGGGCCTCCGAGGCCGGGATCGGAGCATGCCGAGGGGTTAGGCCGGTGCTGGGGCCAGCGAGGCCGGCATCGGAGCCTGCCGTGAGGCAAGGCTAGTACTGGGGCCTCCGAGGCCAGGATAAGAGCCTGCCGAGGGGTTAGGCCGGCGCTGGGGCCAGCGAGGCCGGCATCGGAGCCTGCCTTGAGGCATGACCAGTGCTGGGGCCTCCGAGGCCGGGATCGAAGCCTGCCGAGGGGTTAGGCCGCTGCTGGGGCCAGCGAGGCCGGCATCGGAGCCTGCCTTGAGGCAAGGCCGGTACTGGGGCCTCCGAGGCCAGGATAAGAGCCTGCCGAGGGGTTAGGCCGGTGCTGGGGTCAGCGAGGCCGGCATCGGAGCCTGCCTTGAGGCATGACCAGTGCTGGGGCCTCCGAGGCCGGGATCGAAGCCTGCCGAGGGGTTAGGCCGCTGCTGGGGCCAGCGAGGCCGGCATCGGAGCCTGCCTTGAGGCAAGGCCGGTACTGGGGCCTCCGAGGCCAGGATAAGAGCCTGCCGAGGGGTTAGGCCGGCGCTGGGGCCAGCGAGGCCGGCATCGGAGCCTGCCGTGAGGCAAGGCCGGTACTGGGGCCTCTGAAGCCAGGATAAGAGCCTGTCAAGGGGTTCGGCCAGTGCTGGGGCCAGTGAGGCCGGCATTGGAGCCTGCTGTGAGGCAAGGCCGGTACTGGGGCCTCCGAGGCCAGGATAAGAGCTTGCCGAGGGGTTAGGCCGGGGCTGGGGCCAACGAGGCCGGCAGCGGAGCCTGCCGTGAGGCATGACCAGTGCTGGGGCCTCCGAGGCCGGGATCGGAGCATGCCGAGGGGTTAGGCCGGTGCTGGGGCCAGCGAGGCTGGCATCGGAGCCTGCCGTGAGGCAAGGCCGGTACTGGGGCCTCCGAGGCCAGGATAAGAGCCTGCAGAGGGGATAGGCCAGTGCTGGGGCCAGTGAGGCCGGCATCGGAGCCTGCCTTGAGGCAAGGCCGGTACTGGGGCCTCTAGGCCAGGATAAGAGCCTGCCGAGGGGTTAGGCCGGTGCTGGGGCCAGCGAGGCCGGCATCGGAGCCTGCCGTGAGGCAAGGCCGGTACTTGGGCCTCCGAGGACAGGATAAGAGCTTGCCGAGGGGTTAGGCCGGTGCTGGGGCCTCCGAGGCCAGGATAAGAGCCTGCTGAGGGGTTAGGCCGGTGCTGGGGCCAGCGAGGCCGGCATCGGAGCCTGCCTTGAGGCAAGGCCGGTACTGGGGCCTCCGAGGCCAGGACAAGAGCCTGCCGAGGGGTTAGGCCGGTGCTGGGGCCAGCGAGGCTGGCATCGGAGCCTGCCTTGAGGCAAGGCCAGTACTGGGGCCCCGGAGGCCAGGATAAGAGCCTGCCAAGGGGTTAGGCCGGTGCTGGGGCCAGCGAGGCCGGCATCGGAGCCTGCCTTGAGGCATGACCAGTGCTGGAGCCTCCGAGGCCGGGATCGGAGCCTGCCGAGGGATTAGGCCGCTGTTGGGGCCAGCGAGGCCGGCATCGGAGCCTGCCGTGAGGCAAGGCCGGTACTGTTGCCTCCGAGGCCAGGACAAGAGCCTGCCGAGGGGTTAGGCCGGTGCTGGGGCCAGCGAGGCCGGCATCGGAGCCTGCCTTGAGGCAAGGCCAGTACTGGGGCCTCCGAGGCCAGGATAAGAGCCTGCCAAGGGGTTAGGCCGGTGCTGGGGCCAGCGAGGCCGGCATCGGAGCCTGCCTTGAGGCATGACCAGTGCTGGAGCCTCCGAGGCCGGGATCGGAGCCTGCCGAGGGATTAGGCCGCTGTTGGGGCCAGCGAGGCCGGCATCGGAGCCTGCCGTGAGGCAAGGCCGGTACTGTTGCCTCCGAGGCCAGGACAAGAGCCTGCCGAGGGGTTAGGCCGGTGCTGGGGCCAGCGAGGCCGGCATCGGAGCCTGCCGTGAGGCAAGGCCGGTACTGGGGCCTCCGAGGCCAGGATAAGAGCTTGCCGAGGGGTTAGGCCGGTGCTGGGGCCAACGAGGCCGGCAGCGGAGCCTGCCGTGAGGCATGACCAGTGCTGGGGCCTCCGAGGCCGGGATCGGAGCATGCCGAGGGGTTAGGCCGGTGCTGGGGCCAGCGAGGCCGGCATCGGAGCCTGCCGTGAGGCAAGGCTAGTACTGGGGCCTCCGAGGCCAGGATAAGAGCCTGCCAAGGGGTTAGGCCGGTGCTGGGGTCAGCGAGGCCGGCATCGGAGCCTGCCTTGAGGCATGACCAGTGCTGGGGCCTCCGAGGCCGGGATCGAAGCCTGCCGAGGGGTTAGGCCGCTGCTGGGGCCAGCGAGGCCGGCATCGGAGCCTGCCTTGAGGCAAGGCCGGTACTGGGGCCTCCGAGGCCAGGATAAGAGCCTGCCGAGGGGTTAGGCCGGCGCTGGGGCCATCGAGGCCGGCATCGGAGCCTGCCGTGAGGCAAGGCCGGTACTGGGGCCTCTGAGGCCAGGATAAGAGCCTGTCAAGGGGTTCGGCCAGTGCTGGGGCCAGTGAGGCTGGCATCGGAGCCTGCCGTGAGGCAAGGCCGGTACTGGGGCCTCCGAGGCCAGGATAAGAGCTTGCCGAGGGGTTAGGCCGGTGCTGGGGCCAACGAGGCCGGCAGCGGAGCCTGCCGTGAAGCATGACCAGTGCTGGGGCCTCCGAGGCCGGGATCGGAGCATGCCTAGGGGTTAGGCCGGTGCTGGGGCCAGCGAGGCCGGCATCGGAGCCTGCCTTGAGGCAAGGCCAGTACTGGGGCCTCCGAGGCCAGGATAAGAGCCTGCCAAGGGGTTAGGCCGGTGCTGGGGCCAGCGAGGCCGGCATCGGAGCCTGCCTTGAGGCATGACCAGTGCTGGAGCCTCCGAGGCCGGGATCGGAGCCTGCCGAGGGATTAGGCCGCTGTTGGGGCCAGCGAGGCCGGCATCGGAGCCTGCCGTGAGGCAAGGCCGGTACTGGGGCCTCCGAGGCCAGGATAAGAGCCTGCCAAGGGGTTAGGCCGGTGCTGGGGCCAGCGAGGCCGGCATCGGAGCCTGCCTTGAGGCATGACCAGTGCTGGAGCCTCCGAGGCCGGGATCGGAGCCTGCCGAGGGATTAGGCCGCTGTTGGGGCCAGCGAGGCCGGCATCGGAGCCTGCCGTGAGGCAAGGCCGGTACTGTTGCCTCCGAGGCCAGGACAAGAGCCTGCCGAGGGGTTAGGCCGGTGCTGGGGCCAGCGAGGCCGGCATCGGAGCCTGCCGTGAGGCAAGGCCGGTACTGGGGCCTCCGAGGCCAGGATAAGAGCTTGCCGAGGGGTTAGGCCGGTGCTGGGGCCAACGAGGCCGGCAGCGGAGCCTGCCGTGAGGCATGACCAGTGCTGGGGCCTCCGAGGCCGGGATCGGAGCATGCCGAGGGGTTAGGCCGGTGCTGGGGCCAGCGAGGCCGGCATCGGAGCCTGCCGTGAGGCAAGGCTAGTACTGGGGCCTCCGAGGCCAGGATAAGAGCCTGCCAAGGGGTTAGGCCGGTGCTGGGGTCAGCGAGGCCGGCATCGGAGCCTGCCTTGAGGCATGACCAGTGCTGGGGCCTCCGAGGCCGGGATCGAAGCCTGCCGAGGGGTTAGGCCGCTGCTGGGGCCAGCGAGGCCGGCATCGGAGCCTGCCTTGAGGCAAGGCCGGTACTGGGGCCTCCGAGGCCAGGATAAGAGCCTGCCGAGGGGTTAGGCCGGCGCTGGGGCCAGCGAGGCCGGCATCGGAGCCTGCCGTGAGGCAAGGCCGGTACTGGGGCCTCTGAGGCCAGGATAAGAGCCTGTCAAGGGGTTCGGCCAGTGCTGGGGCCAGTGAGGCTGGCATCGGAGCCTGCCGTGAGGCAAGGCCGGTACTGGGGCCTCCGAGGCCAGGATAAGAGCCTGCCAAGGGGTTAGGCCGGTGCTGGGGCCAGCGAGGCCGGCATCGGAGCCTGCCTTGAGGCATGACCAGTGCTGGAGCCTCCGAGGCCGGGATCGGAGCCTGCCGAGGGATTAGGCCGCTGTTGGGGCCAGCGAGGCCGGCATCGGAGCCTGCCGTGAGGCAAGGCCGGTACTGGGGCCTCCGAGGCCAGGATAAGAGCCTGCCAAGGGGTTAGGCCGGTGCTGGGGCCAGCGAGGCCGGCATCGGAGCCTGCCTTGAGGCATGACCAGTGCTGGAGCCTCCGAGGCCGGGATCGGAGCCTGCCGAGGGATTAGGCCGCTGTTGGGGCCAGCGAGGCCGGCATCGGAGCCTGCCGTGAGGCAAGGCCGGTACTGGGGCCTCCGAGGCCAGGATAAGAGCCTGCCAAGGGGTTAGGCCGGTGCTGGGGCCAGCGAGGCCGGCATCGGAGCCTGCCTTGAGGCATGACCAGTGCTGGAGCCTCCGAGGCCGGGATCGGAGCCTGCCGAGGGATTAGGCCGCTGTTGGGGCCAGCGAGGCCGGCATCGGAGCCTGCCGTGAGGCAAGGCCGGTACTGTTGCCTCCGAGGCCAGGACAAGAGCCTGCCGAGGGGTTAGGCCGGTGCTGGGGCCAGCGAGGCCGGCATCGGAGCCTGCCGTGAGGCAAGGCCGGTACTGGGGCCTCCGAGGCCAGGATAAGAGCTTGCCGAGGGGTTAGGCCGGTGCTGGGGCCAACGAGGCCGGCAGCGGAGCCTGCCGTGAGGCATGACCAGTGCTGGGGCCTCCGAGGCCGGGATCGGAGCATGCCGAGGGGTTAGGCCGGTGCTGGGGCCAGCGAGGCCGGCATCGGAGCCTGCCGTGAGGCAAGGCTAGTACTGGGGCCTCCGAGGCCAGGATAAGAGCCTGCCAAGGGGTTAGGCCGGTGCTGGGGTCAGCGAGGCCGGCATCGGAGCCTGCCTTGAGGCATGACCAGTGCTGGGGCCTCCGAGGCCGGGATCGAAGCCTGCCGAGGGGTTAGGCCGCTGCTGGGGCCAGCGAGGCCGGCATCGGAGCCTGCCTTGAGGCAAGGCCGGTACTGGGGCCTCCGAGGCCAGGATAAGAGCCTGCCGAGGGGTTAGGCCGGCGCTGGGGCCAGCGAGGCCGGCATCGGAGCCTGCCGTGAGGCATTACCAGTGTTGGGGCCTCCGAGGCCGGGATTGGAATCCTGCCAAGGGGTTAGACCGGTGCAGGGGCCAATGGCCAGCATCGGAGCCTGGCGTGAGGCAAGTTCACTCCTGCGGCCTCCAAGGTCGGGACCAAAGCCAGCTTAGGGGTTTGACCGGTTCAGGGGCCAGCGAGACCAGAACTGGGTCCTCCCATGAGGCAAGGCCGCTGCGTGAGCCAGCGAGGTCCGGATCAGTCCACTGAGTAGCCAGGCCACTACTGGGACCATCAAGAGTGGGATTGGTACTTGCAACACAGCATGCACAGAGAAATATCGCAGAAAATATAAATCAGACGCTTCTCTTAATCAGCAATAACTAGGAGGAAAAGGGCAACAGGAAGAGGTTGAGCTATAGAAAGGGCCCTATAGTGAAGCAACTAATGTGATCAATCAGAGGGTATGTAATACTGGAGGACGGAGCCTCTTTAAAATGCAGGAGGTACATAAACAAATGTATCAAGGTAAATCACCAAAGAAGTGTGGGATGGAGGGAGGGGGAGGGAATGGGACGGGGGCTGGAGGAGGGCTAATTGGATGATGTGTGCTTGTATATCCTCTCAAGTCTTGTACTCCAATGTGATTGATATATGACTACAATGCACCAATTTAAAAAATAAATTAATTAAAAAAAATAAATATTGGCAAGAAAAAAAAAATAAAATAAATTTGAATTAATATGGACCAATTTTAAAAGAGTTATTCTAAGAATAATTGGCATGGAAGAGGGAATAGAAAGTGAAACCAAAGGGATTAACAATCTTTTCAATGAAGTACTATCAGAAAATTTTACAAACATAGAACCAGAGGTCGATTCAAAATACAGAAAACTTATAGAACACTCTTTAGACAAGATCAGAGAAAAGGTTCACCACAACACATAGTCAAGTTGACCAATGTAGAAACAAAGAAGAGAATCTTAAAGGCAACAAAAACAAAAGACCAAGTGACATTCAGAGGGAAACCCATTAGAATCACTCCAGACTTCCCAAACCAAGCCAGAAGAGCCTGGAGTAGCATATTCCAAACTCTAAGATAAAACAACTTGTAGCCAAAAATTATCTACCCAAGAAAACTATCTCTCAAATTTGATGGGGAAATAAAAATTTCCCATGACAAACAGAAGCTGAAGGAATTTATGTCTTCCAAACCACTACTATAGAAAATACTCAAGAGATTAACAACAAAAAAGAAATAAGTAATACATGCCAGTAACAGAGAAACAAGAATTTTCGTCCAGAAAACAACTAAGCAAAACATAAGAAACACTACCTCAAACAGAAGTTAAATCTCAATATGTTAGGAATTAAAAACCATTTCTCAATAATTACACTAAACATAAATGGTTTCAACTCCCCAATAAAAAGACATAAGGTGACAAAATGAATTAACCAGAATCCATCTATCTGTTACCTGCAAAAATGATACCTTACAAGTAAAGATAGTAACAAACTAAAAATAAAGGACTGGAGCAAGGCAATTTATGCCAATGCAACTGAAAGACAAGTAGGAGTAGCAACTGTGATATCAGACAAGTTAGACTTCAAGCCCAAGCTTATTAGAAGAGACAAAGCAGTTCATTTATACTGGTAAAGGGAACAATCCAGCAAGAGGAAATTGCAGTAGTCAACATTTATGCCTCAAACATAGGTGTAGCTATATTCATAAAACATACTATTTGTGCCATTAAGTCCCACATAAGTCCCAATACAATAATGCTAGGAGACTTCAAAACCCCCTCACACTTCTGGACCAATCTTATAGACAAAAGATCAGTAAAAATGTCTCACAACTAAAAAACTCCATCAACCAAATGGACCTATTAGACACATATAGAATATTCCACTCAACTACAGCAGAGTTCACATTTTTCTCAGCTGCTCATGGAACCTTCTCCAAAATGGATCACATCCTGGGCCACAAAGTGAGCATTAGCAAACTCAAAAAATGTGACATACTTCCCTATGTCTTTTTAGACAATAGTGAAATAAAACTTGTGGAGATTGAACACTGCACTGCTGAAGAAAGAATGAGTCATAGAAAAAGTAAGGAGTGAAATGAAATTCATAGGAACATATGAAAATAGAGATACAACATATCAAAGCCTCTGGGACAATTTGAAGGCAGTATTAAGAGGAAAATTCACAGCACTGAGAACTCACATAATAAGAAAAGAAAACGACCAAATAAATAACCTAATGAAGCACTTCAAAGCCCTTGAAAAACAGGAACAATCTAATCTCAAAGCCAGTAGATGGAAGGAAATTATTAAAATCAATGAAGTAGAGTAAAAAAACACAGAAAATCAATAAAACCAAAAGCTAATTTCTTTATAATAATTAACAAGATAGATATACCACTAGCTAACTTAACCAAAAAAGAATCAACCCCAAATACAAAGGAAAGAGGTGAAAAAGATATTACCACTGACAGTGTAGATATCCAGAGGATTATTAGAAACAACTTTGAAAATCTATACTCCAAAAAAATAGAATATTGGGAAGAAAAGGACAACTTTCTAGATCAATACAACCTTATTAAACTGTATTAAGAAGATATTAAAAAATAAAACAACCAATAGCAATCAAAGAGATTGAAATAACAATAAAAAGCCTACCATCAAACAAAAGACTAAGAACAGATAGTTTCCCAAGTAAATTTTATAAAACGTTTATAGAAGAGACAATCCCAATACTCCTCAATCTATTTCATGAAGTAGAAAGAAACAGGAATTACCCAAATACATTCTATGAAGCCAACATCACATTAATACCAAAACCAAGTAAAGACAGCCCAAGGAAGGAAAACTGCAGGCCTATATCACTGATGAACTTGAATGCAACACTTCTAAACAAATACTTGCAACATGCATTCAAAACAACATCAAATAGGCATGGTGGCACATGTTTGTAATCCCTGCGCTTGGGAGGCAGAGACAGAAGGATCGGGCAAGTTCGAAGTCAGCCTTGCTGGCTTAAGAGACCCTATTTCCAAATAAAAAAAAATATATAAAATAGGTCTGGGAGTGTAGTCCAGAGGTAGAAGGGTTTCCAGGAACCTCAGAACTACCAAAATAAAATAAATAATTAAAAATTATACACCATGACAAAGTAGGGTTCATCCCAGGAAAAATCAATCCATATAATTGATTACATAGATAGAACCAAAGACAAAAAACTGATCAATTTATTAAATGATGAAAAAGCATTTGACAAAATCCAACATTCATTCATGCTAAAAGCACCGCAGAGAATCAGAATAGAAAAAACATATCTTAACATCATAAAGGAATTCTACAAGTGGCCCACAGCCAAGATCATATTAAATGGAGAAAAACTGTGAGAATTCCCCTAAAAACAGGAACAAGACAAAGATGTTCATTATCACCATTACTTTTTAATCTAGTACTTGAGACTCTAACCAGAGCAATAAGACAAAAACAGGAAACCAAACGAGTAAAAATTAAAAAAAAGTAGAACTAAAATTTTCACTATTTGCAGATGTCATGATACTACACTTAGAAGACTCAAAAAATTAAACCCAAAGGCTTATAGAACTGATCAATCAATTCAGTATGGTGTCTGGATACAAAATCATCTTAAAAAATTAGAAGCTTTTTTGAATACTAACCATAAATCCACTGAAAAAAAATTCAGAAAACATGTCCACTAAGGATATTCCACAAAAAAATAAAATACTTAGGAATAAAGTTAACCAAGGAGGTAAAAGACCTCTACAAAGAAAATTATGAAACTTTGAAAAAAAAATCGACAAAGACCTAGAAAATGAAAAGTTCTTCCATGTTCATGGATAGGCAGAATAAATATCATCAAAATGGCCATGCTTCCAAAAGTGATCTACAGATTCAAGGCAATACCCATCAAATTACCAAGGTAATTTCTTACAAACATAGAAAAATCAGTTCTTAAATTTATTTGGAACAACAAAAAACCCTGAATAGCCAAAGTAGTTATCAGCAATAAAAACCATGTAGGATGAATCACAGTATCTGACATTATACTACAAAGCCATAGTAATAAAATCAGCATGGTACTGTCAAAGAAACATATACATATACCAATGAAGCAGAATAGAATTCTCAGAAACAAATCCATACACTTATAGCCAAATGATTTTTAACAAAGGGGCCAAAAACATACACTGGAAGAAAAGTAGCCTGTTCCACAATGGTGTTTGCAAAACTAGTTAACCATATGCAGAAAAATTGAATTAAACCCCACCTCTCACCCTGCACAACAGTCAATTCAAGATGGACCAAACACTTGGAAATTAGACCAGAGACCTTGAGGTTCCTTGAAGAGGAGGTACAACACTGCAACACATGAACAAGATAAAAACGTTCTTAACAAGGCTTCAAAAGCACAAGAAACTAAAAGATGGATCAATACATGGGATTGCATTAAACTGAAGAGCTTCTGTACAGCAAAGGAAACTATCAAGAACCTCAACCAACAGCCAACAGAATTGGAGAAGATGTTTACCACCTACTCCTCATACAGAGGACTATTATCTATACTTTATAGAGAACTCACAAAGCTTAGCACAAAGCAAACAAATAACCCAATCAAAATTAGGCAACCAAACTAAATAGACACTTCATGAAAGAAGAAATTCAAATGGCCAATAAGTGCATGAAAAAATTCTCAACATCATTAGCAATCAAAGAGATGCAAATCAGAACTACCCTGATATTTCTTATAACTCCAACTAGAAAGACAATCATTCAAAACACAACAACAAATGCTGGAGAAGATGTAGAGAAGTGGAAACTCTAATACATTGCTCTTGGAATTGCAAATTAGTACAACCACTTTGGAAAACAATATGGAGAATCCCCAGAAGAATTAGAACAAAGTCACCATATGATCCAGGAATATCACTTCTGGGTATCTACCCTAAAGAATGGAAACCAAACTACCAAACTAATGCATGTGTATCTATGTTCATAGCTGCAAAATTCACAATTGCCAAACTATGGAACCAGCCAAGATGTCCATCAACAGATGAATGGGCTACAAAAATATGGGATATGTACACAATGGAATTTTACTCAGCCATGAAGAAAAAAATTACATAATTTACAGGGAAATGGATGGAACTGGAGAACATTATACTAAGTGAGATTAGTCAGTCACAAAAAAAAAAAAAGAAATTGGATGCTCTCCCTAATATGTGAAAGCTAGGGAGAAAATGGGTAATAAAAGAAATTTTAGATAAAGAAGGAGATACTATAGATGAGCATATAATGTGACTTAACTGATGGGATGAGAGAGGGGATTAGGAAAATTACCTAATGTTCATTATGTACAATCACAAACATATGAAAGTAAATCACTAAGCCAAACAAGAGAAGGAGGAATGGGAAGAGAATGGGATGGGAATTGGGTAAGGGGTAATTGGGTGATGTATGCCTCCACCATCTTGTACTCCATTAAGATGTGTGACTACAATGTACCAATAATATTTTTTTAAAACAAGGACAAAATTGGTCTTGGTAATGAGTGTTTGGATATTATACCAAAAGTACAAACAATAAAAACAAACGTAACTAAGCAGGACTATGCAATCTAAACAGCTTTTGAACAATAACATCAACAACAACAACAAAAATAACCAACAAAATTATGCATTAATTTTATTTTAAAATACATGTATGCCCATAATAGGCATTTTTAAATATGAATAAGTAATCAATAGGTACATGAAAATGTGCTAAATAATTTAGCTGATCATCAGGGAAATTAAAAACAAACCCACTATTCAATATCGGTTCATATCTCATGAAAGATTATTATCAAAAAGTCAAAAGATAAGAAGTATATGCAAGGGTATGAAGAAATGAAAACACATGTGCATTATTGGTAAAATATAAGTTGATACAAATGTGGAAAACTGAGATTTCCTCAAATTATTAAACAGAATTATCATAAAATTAAATAATCCTACTTCTGGACATATAGCTAAAGTAAATGAGAAAAGTAGCTAAAAAATGTCTGAATTCTAGTATCTGATTGCAAAATTATTTACAATAGCTATGTTATTAGAAAACACTTTAATTGTTATAATATAATATAATAAATAGTACAATACTATATAAGATTATTCAGCCATAATAAATAAGTAATCCTGCCAATTTTATGGTACAGTATGGATGAAAATGGAGAGCATTATGTTAAGTAAAATATGTTAGCTACGTAGAAAATACTTTATGATCTCACTTATATGTAAAATCGAAAACAGTTAATCTCATAGAGGCAGACAATGCAATGCCTGTTACTAGGGGCCAGGATGTGGGAAGAAGTGAGAGATATTGATTAAAGAGTACAAACTTTCAATTATAAGAATTAAAAGTCCTAGAGTTCTAATGGAACCATAATAAATAGAGTTAAGAAGACTGTAGTGTATAACTGAAATTTGCTAGGAACATATATCTTAACTGTTGTCACTTCAAAACAAAAACTGGCCACTAGGTATGGTGCTAGAGCTAGAAACTATACTGAGTGTGGCACATCAAACCACCTCATTGTGGACCTTAACTTCACTTAACTTCATCCTTCAATTATGCTTCAATAAAACTTGATATGAGGAGAACCGAAATATGTTAAGTATGTTCTAGCTCTAATATGCATATAAATATATTATGTATAATTCATAAGTAAATAAAAATTTCTAGAAATTATATATTTCCTTAAAAAGTCCAGTACTCAGTAGTTAATAAAATAACGTATCATTACATTTCTAAAACTAAAAATGATGAGACATTCAAATAATATATGTCTGATAAACATTCACACAGTTATACCAGCTATATTCCTCTTAAAAGTCTAGCATGTGGAGCAAGAACAAGAACTTTTAAACTTTATCTTGCTTCTCATGTCTATTAGCATGTCTCCTTTTATCCTGTTCTCACCCACATGTATTTTTCCTTTTTTTTTCATAGACTTTTCTTGTTGCATTGTAGTTTCACTTCCTAATGTATTTCAGTTAGAGCGACATACATGCACAGCGCACTTGGTGAGCTTCTCTCCTCTCCCTTTCCCCATCCATGATACTAATACTGGCATTGATATTCTCGTACGTGAAATAACATCAGAGGAAGTGCTTCCTTTGTTCGTTCTGCCTCCCTCTACCCCCCCCCCCGGATCACCTCCCTTGCTCTGCTCGGTGTCTTCTCCATTATCTGATGTTTCTTTTGTATCTTGATGACCCCGTAGCTTTCAAATATGAGAGAAAATACATGACCTTTTACTTTCTATGACTGTCTAATCTCACTTAACATAATGTTTTCCAGGCCTATCCATGTTTCTTCAAATGACATAATAATGTTCTTCCTTATTGCTGAACAGAATTCCATTGTGTATATATTCTGTACTTATGTAATACATTCATCTGTTGGTGGACACTTGGGTTGGTTTCGTAATTTGGCTATTTTGAAATGCACTGCTATAAACATGTATATTAATGCCTCTCTATAATATTCTGACTTTAGTTTCTTTGGAAAGATATTCAGGAGTGCTATAGCTAGACCATATAGTGAATTCATTCCGAATTTTCTGAGGAATCTCCACACTTATCTTCATAATGGCTGCTAATTCGCAATTTCCACAATAGTGTACAAGAGTTCCTATTCTCCACATCCTCACCAGCATTTGCTTGGTGATGGCCATTCTAATCGGGGTGAGCTGTAATGTCAGTGTAGCTTTGATTTGCATCTCCTTGATTGCTGATGGAATTAAGCACTTTTATATACTTATTGATCATTTATATTCCTTCTCTTATGAAGTGTTCATATATTTATTTCTTCTTTTGTGAAGTATCTATTTCATTTGGCAATTTTTTAGGGATACATTTCTTAAATTCTTTAAATCATCTGCGTATTAGGCCTCGATCAGAACAATAGCTGGCAAAGATCTTCACCCATTTTGTTGGCCCTCTATTAAGGTTCTTCATCAGTTTCTTTGTTGCATAGAAGCTTTGTGATTTAATACAATTCAACTTATTAATCTTCATTTAAATTTATTAAGCCTTAATTGTCTTATTGAGAAAGTTTCTACCTATTTCTATATATTAGAGTGTTTGGCCTATGCCCTTCTCTAATAATTTCAAAGTCATGTACCTTTCTTAATTTTAGAAATTATATTAATTTTAGAATTACAACTAGATAAAAAAACTCAGTTGTATAATTTTGTTTTTATACCAGGACACAAGACACAAAATACATACATATATATATATATATATATATATATATATATATATATATACACACACACACACACACACACACACATACACATATTCATATATATATATATATATATATATATATATATATACATATATGTGTGTGTGTGTGTGTGTGTGTGTGTGTGTGTGTGTGTGTGACTGCAGATGGAACCCAGGGTCACACTACCTCTGAGATACAACTCCAGCCCTATTTTTTATTCTTTTATCTTGAAACAGGGTCTCACTTAGTTGTAAAGCACCTCATTAAGTAGCTGAGGCTGTCTCTGAACTGTAATCCTCCTGTCTCAGCCTCCCAAATGCTGGGATTACAAGTGTGCACCACCATGCCCAGTTTTATCATCTGTATTTTTTGAGACTCACTCTTGAAAAGAAAAATCTTTCAGTTTTTCCTTCTAAAGTAGGAGTGATATTATTTAGCATCACTTTGGGAAAAGTAACTTGGAAATAGCACCTGGCATGGACTCTATGAAGACATTCAACACCATTGTACCTATATATCACATAGTATATCAAATACAAAATGCATTTGTATTTACTATTAACCAAAGATGATGGAAGATGCACAGCAAATTCAATAAATAGACTGTTTATTTTAAATACTCCACTTATTACCATAAAGCAAATTAAGAAACGTTGAAATAACCTAAGCTGTTCTAACATCCTGCTTATCTTAATGTATTGTCTCAATATCACTTTCAAATAAAGACGTTTGAAATAGTGCCTGCAATCTACATTTTTGATCTGCCTAAATAGCTGCTGGCTTCAGTGGAACATTAATGCAAATCTAATGTACCTGCTGGTATGATTAGATGAATCAAATGATGGCATTTAAGTAACACCTAAATAATCTTAATTAGGATCTTCAGCTCATCTTAGCACTTAGAACTCTACAGATGGATAGCCCTAATTATCAGCCTTTTGATTACGATAACAGCCCTAATCAAGTTGATGTGGGCCTGATAGACAGGGTATTCGTAAATTAATGACTGCTGTTAAGTGGGAGCAGAGAGAGAGAGAGAGAGAGAGAGAGAGAGAGAGAGAGAGAGAGAGACAGAGACAGAGAGAGAGAGAGAGTGAGAGAGAAGGGAGAGGGGAGAGGGGAGAGAGGAGGAGGAGGAGAGAGAGAGAGAGAGAGAGAGAGAGAGAGAGAGAGAGAAGAGAGAAGAGAGAAGAGAGAAGACAGAAGAGAGAGGAGAGAGAGGAGGCCTGCTTTTGTATGAGACAGCATGACATCTGTGCACTGGAATTGATACTGTCAGCAAGGAGATCAGAGTATAGAACCGTGGATTGGAATCAACACTATCCTATCCCTGATAGTCCACATGGACGTACTGTGTGATTATGTCAGGTTAGCACTTACCTCAAGACAACTGAATGCAGCTTATCTTAAAAATGTATCTCAATTTTGTATTGGTCACTTGCTAAAACTTTATTCATTCCATATGTGTGAACGGAAACTACTAGAAATTCTCTCCGAGGATAGAAAATATGAGGTGATAATGTAAGAAATGGGAAAATTTAAACTATTTTTGTTTAGTTTCTTTCAGAGTGTCTTTTCTGAGTTTTAACTTTCCAAACTACCAACTGCCTGGTTAATTAGACATAAAGCAATATTAAAAAAAAAGTGCTTTCTTGTAGTTGGACATAGACTTCTTGATTTAAAGCTCTCCAGGTACTTAGGAAAGGGGGGAAAATAGCAAGAACTGTATTTCCATATCTCCTGTGTGATGTGTGTTGATGGATGTAGAACTGACCTAAAGGGGAGCTTCACTCATTCACTCAGAGCTGGACCATTCTAGGTCCTAGCAGTGAAGGATTGTGTAGCATTTAGCTCCCTCCATGAAACATTGCTCACCCCCACTCCTGCCTTCTAGGCTGCCATCCCGGTCTCTCCTCATGCAGCCCCTTCCTCCTCCTCTTCCTCCTTCTTCTTTGGAGACTATTCCTGTAAAGGAAAAGTCCGTTGTTATTTCCTGTACCATCTCACCCATTGAACATGCCTCCTATTCAGATACTCGTGAATCTTCAGGGACGCCCTCCCCCGTCACTGAATAAACTTTTCAGTGAAGTGCCAGAATTCACATTTAGGAACTGGAAGTGTTGATGAAGAGACCATCTCAAATTAGATATATTATCTGTTCCCACAAAAAAATGAGCAAGACAAGGATATGAGTGTGAGTTAATGAGAAGGATAGAACCTGTTCTTGACTGAGAGCAGATAAACAACATATTCACCCCTGTTTCACAGTAGGCATGTTGAAAATCCACTGCCTTAGTTGGGCAATTAGGAAGTCACCAGGTGTTTGCAAATTATAGAAATTACAACTGTTTTGAAGAACCACGTAGAACGCTTTGTGTTCAAACATCGCCCTTGACAGTACGTTTGTTTGGTGATTACATGTGGCTTCATCCCCTTCACTCTAACACAGAGAATTCTCCATGCCAAACCACAAACACCTCATCTACTAATTTATTCATTATTTTATCCAAGCCCTGGAGAAAGCAGGGCTGAGGAATCCGCCCCTCACACTCATGGTGTTGCACAGCCAGATGACTGGCTTCCCTGACAGCACCTTCTGTCTCATTAGCTAGCTTCTCTTTACGCACCTCACCCCCAAATGGCTTTTGCAATTCTGCCCTGCCTTTTTGTGCATGACAGAAATGCTTTCACAATCTCCAGCGTGAACCATCTTCAACATTCACCTGTGGGTGCATGAGTATCTACTCTGACTCCTCTCTGTTTTCTCGACCCCTGCACACTAATGCCTCACAGCTGTTCCTACTGGGTGCAGCCTGATGATTTCAAATAAAGCCTGTTTGAATTTCAATTCATTATTTTCCTTCTCATCACGAAGTCCCTGCCACTCAAACTCAGAACCTCACAGTCTTTTTGTCTGTCTTCCTCTCACCTTTTATCTGCAAGAAGTTACCATGACTGCCTAACACTGCCTTCGTGATTCTAGCGTCTGTTTTTCTGCATTATCTCCTGTGCTGATTGACTGGCTTGAGTTTTTGTCTACTGTTTTCATTTCATCTCTAACAAGCTTACCCAAGTCTTTTCTTCCCTGGCTTGACTTTCATTCAGCAGGCTAGTTGCAGGGTTACAAGGTCAGACTACCACGCCTGAGAGAGTGGGACTGACCCGGGAAAAACTGGGTCGCTACAGCTTAGACCAAATCCATTTTTTCATTGTCTGAATTTTCCCACGTCCCCATTCCAAGATCTCTTGCTCTTCTTTATCTAATTTTCTCCATCCAAATACATTTCTGGACTTCACACTTAGACGCAGCATCCCACCTCCCTGAGGCTGTGCTCCCCTCTGCTGAAGGCTAGCACTTTCAGTTCTCTTTCTTTTTTACTTTTCTTTTTTTTTTTTTTTTCAGTGTCTCCAAATTTTGGGCAGATTTCTGACCATCTGTTTTAAGACTTGGCTTTCAGGGACTTACTTGAGTTTGTTCTTAGGGTTCTCTTACTTCTGCCTACTTCCTCTTTCAATTAGAGGTGAGAACTTTTCCTGACTGGCAACTCAATTATGATAGTACTGTCCTCATTAATTATGCCATTGGAAAAGTTATATCATATTGTGACCTATATATTAAGAGATTAAGCCGCGATTCCTTGTATATTTATCCTCCCATATCTATGGGGCATTCATTCCAGGAATCTCCTATGGAAACCAGATTCTTAAGTTTCTCCTGTAAAAGAATGCAGTATTTCCATATAACCAGTGCAGATACTTCTATACAATATAAATCATCTCCAAATTACTTTCAGTAACTTATAAAGCGTAAATGGCATTAAATAGTTGCCACATTATATTATGTAGGGAATAATTATAAACAAGACACCTCTACAGATTCAATACGGATGCTATTTTTAAATATTTTAATTCACGATTGGTCAGCTCCACACACATGGAGCCAATAGATATGTCAGGCTGGCAGGAACCTCAGTATTTAACTCTATTCAGTGTTTCCTATTTATTCTTCATTATTTAACTTCATTATTCCTTCAATATTTACATTTATTTTACACTTACGAGTTATCTGAGAACAAATAATGTGCCTGCTAATTATGTTAAACATATCTCATAAACAGAAGGAAATGCATTGTTGTAAGATTAAGGAGAGATTGTTAGGGGATTACTAACAGCAAAGGAAAGAGTTTCAATTTCAGTGATTTGGCAGGAGGACTGCGTCTCCCCCTGCACTTTCATTTCTGTGGCCTCACTCGCTATTGTCCACAGTCTACCACACATCCTGCCAGGAAAGGGAAATCGCAGCTAGTGAGTGCTCCTAGCATTGCTGGAGGGGCTTGGCATATAGGTTTGTATTTTCTGCCTTGTTTTTCCAGCGTACTCATTCCTGAAGTCACTTCATAACTTCTGCACTCCCAGCATCACCAGGCCACTCCTGGTAGTTCCTTAAGGAAAAAGTGCCCCTCCTTCTCTTAAACATTAAGGGGAAGAAAGGCAATCGGTGCAACACATCCTGGCTGCAAAACAGGAGCCGAACTTTATTGTGATTATCAAGGAAATTCTGGTGTGGGTATATATACGTGTAACAAATTAGGAAAGAATAAGAGTCTGGTACTGTTTCTCAAATTATGACAAGAAAAATTGGAGGATTCTGAAAAATAACAGGGATTCTTAAACAAAAAGTGATGAAATAGCAACCTTATGTTCTTTCAGCACAGTGGAACTAGAGGTTATTTAGGCTGTTCACAAAAAGTTTAATTACATTTTAATAAAGAAGTGCCACATGAGTGAGAAGAGTCTCATTGGTCAGTACATCTTGATTATTATTCAGATACGAGCACAGTACATTTTCATTAGTTCTCATTGTCTTCTTTTTTAGATATATATCATTTGGATGATACAGCTTAGTTTTCTTTAATTTTCATTTTTCTAGCCAGGCCTGGTGGTGCACACCTGTAATCCCAGTCGGGTATCACAGATTCAACACTAACCTCAGCAACTTAGCTAGACTCTTAGCAAGCTAGCGAGACTCTGTCTTAACATAAAAAGTAAAATCCAAAAATAAAATTGGGCTGTGTGTGTAGTTTAGAGGCTAAATGACCTTGGGTTCAAAACAAAAGAAAATAACAAAAAAAATTGTTGTTTTTGTTATATCCACATAAATCGCTATAACCTTCAAAAGTACTTAATTAAAAGATAAATAGTTGAGCCTGGCATGGTGGCGCATGCTTGTCATCCCAGCATTCGGGAGGCTGAGACCAGAGGATCGCAGACAGCCTCAGGTACTTAGCGAGGCCTGTCGCAACTCAGTGAGACCCTGTTTCAAAAATGAAAAGACTAAAAAAGAGGGCTGGGGCTATAGTTTGGAGGTGCAATACCTCTGGGTTCCATCCCCGGTACCACAAAACAAGATAAATAGTAATATAATATATATCTATAAAGTAAAAAATGAAGTAACTTCAGTGTAACTAAAAATATGAATCTGAATATCATATATCGATAAATTGAGTATTTGTGGTGAATCTATACAAATATCAATAATATATGTCATATTATATATTTTCTATATGGAAAATGAACTTTATCAACTTAATCATCTTAGCTCAATACCTGCTACAAAATAATTTATAGAGGCATTTATTTTCATAAAAATCAATAAATCAATTAAATTTCTCAGAACAAGTTAAAAATAATATTCTACCTTTCAGACTTAATTTTAATTGAGGTCAGGTACAAAATAGATCCATAAAAGCATCTTTATAATTGCTCTCCTAATAGTTAAAACAGGGAAACATCACAATATTTCTGGGAAGTCAATGATAAACATATTCCACTTGAAATCAGAAATAAATGTAGCAAAGTCCTTTAACACAAAATTAAGTTAAACTAACAATAAAATTAATGTTATGGTTGATGTACTGAAAGCATATCCCCAATATAGGAATGTAGAAAAGCAATACCTGGCTGGGGTTGGGGCCCTGGAGCAAGGTCTTGAAGACTCTCTTTGTCCTTGGCGCCTCCTCCCACTCACTTTCTGCCAGGGGTGGGGACCACAGTTTTTCCACCAACCCTCCAAGATATATATATATATATATATATATATATATATATATATATATATATATTTTTTTTTTTTTTTTTGAGCTCAATCTCGGAGACTTCTAGAACATTAAGTTCAAATATTGCTTTCCTATTCTAAGTTGTTCTTGACAGTTATTTTAGTCACCGCAATGAAAAAGCTACCTGAAAAAGTATACCGTATTAAAATAAACCACAATAACTAACATTCCCTGTTAGTATATATTTTATGTTAGACACAAATAAAAAGATATATATTGAGGATGTTTATCAATCCTGATTAGATAGGTATATAGATAGATAGATGATTGATAGATAGATAGTAGAGAAAGAGGAAGAAGAGGTAAAAAAGTTTTACAATAAAATTCCCTCCGTACGGGTTATGTGCATGTATGTCGCTATCAACATGATTTGCATTATGCTGTGAGACCATAATGCTACAATAAAAGCATATTAAAAATTAAACACAAATACTGTGCTTGTTTTCTTTTCAACATTATGTGAACTAAGATTTAGCTAACTGGTATCATTGCTAGATATACTTATAAATAATACATTACTGTTTTTGATGTTATACCTATATTTTCTTTATTTTAAAAATATTACACTGTTAGTGGGAGTGCAAACTAGTTCATCAGTTATGGAGATCAGTGTGGAGCTTTCTTAGAAACTGGGAATGGATCCACCATATGATCCAGCTCTACCACTCCTGGGTATCTCTCCAATCAGAGAGCTACAGTAACACATGCATACCCATGTTCATAGCAGCACAATTCACAATAGCCAATATATGGAACCAACCTAGGTCTCCATCCACAGATGAATGGATTGCAAAATTATGGGAAATGCACACAATGGAATTCCACTGAGCAATAAAGAAGAACAAAATCGTGTCATTTACAAGAAGATGGAAAGCCCTGGAGAACATTATGTTAAGTGAGATCAGCCAGGCACAGAAAGAGAAGGGATATATGTTTTCTCTAATATGCCCAAACTGGGGAGTATTAGGGATTCCAGAGGGACTCCAGGTAATGGAGGGGAAACCTCAGCAAAGCTAGAAGGGAGGTGTAGGAGAGAAAGAAGGCTGAGGTTAATTAATGAAAAAGCTACATTCAAATATGAACATACATATAAATATAACATAATTAACCTGGACACTCAGTATTGGGAGGGAAAATGGGAAGTGGGGGGGGCACCAAGTACTGTGTAAATATGTAACTGTCAACATGATCCACATTGACATGTGAGACTATAATGCACCAATAAAATAAAAACATATATACAGTAGAGCCAGGCATAGTAGCACAGTACTTGGTAGACTGAGACAAAAAATCTTGGGTTCAAAATCAGCTTCGGCAACTTAGTGAGGCTCTCAGCAACCTATTAAGACCCTGCTTGGAGAAACAACAAACAAACAAACAAACAAACAAATGAAAAAGGACTAATGTTGTAGCATTGAGGAGGAATGCCTCTGGGTTCAATCTCTAGTGCCACAAAAACAAACAAACAAAAATGTACATCAGATGATTTTGTTATCTTAGAATTATTTACTTCCAAATTGACAGGCAATGGTATAATTCACTAATGGAATACCCAAACTTTTATAAATATTGACAAATAATTTTTAACTTTCACCAATGAATTGTTTTCTCATCTATTTGACTAAAAAATGGGTATAATTTTTTTACAAAAATATATAGATAAATAGGTTGATAGATGTCATCAAGCGCTCAGAATGTCATATGACAAGGATGTGCTCCTCCTGTGACTCCCTGGGAATCTGAGCAGCTTGCAAGTTGCTAAATCCCTGTTACTGGTCTTAATTAATAATTGGATCATATCAACATTCTTGTCAGAAGCCTTTCAGGATTTCCCATTCACTAATTAATTAAACTTCTTCTCTATATGGCATTCAAAACAAGATTTAAGTCCTTGTTCCCAGACTTTCCTAGAGGTCTCCTCTCTCATCTATGTGCCTTAGTATAGAAGCTACTCTAGGATATTTTAGTTATTAAGAATGTATCTGGTACTTCACCTGCCACTCAGTATTTATACAAATTCATTCATTAGAATTTCCTTTCTCTTCTGAATTTTCATTTTTCTACCTAGAGTTCAGGATCCACATTAAATGTTTCCTGTGTAATAAACATTTCCTGGTGTCATAAAAATATAAACTTCTTTTAGTCTGAAACCCAATAATATAGATTTTTATTTTCATTGAATTATGATTATTGTTATATTAAATTGCCAGTTTTTAGAGAATAATATCTGTATTCTATTTATCTGTCTCCATATATATTTGCCAACCATGGTATCTTGATTACAGCAATTGCTTCTTTTACACATAAATTTAAAAAAATGAAATGGAATGAAGGTAGAGAATGCTCTTAAGCTTTTTATGAAGCAGTGTACTAAAACATTTTCTGTAAGAACTATTTATTTATTTATTTATTTATTTATTTATTTATTTATTTATTTTTGCTGTACTGGGGATGGAACCCAGGGCATTATCCCTCTGAGCTACACCCCAGTCCTGCTTTTTAATCTTTTGATTTTTGAAACAGGGTCTCACTGAGTTGCGCAGGGCCTCTGTAAGCAGCTGAGGCCATCTGTGAACTGCAATCCTCAGGCCATATCTCACATCTGAAACTCAAAGAGTTTCAAATGGATAGAAGACTCAGGGAGCAAAAGCATGACAAAATACTAGAAGACACTGAAATATGTACAGCTTCAACTGTACTTCATGATTTAGCCACATAAAATAAAAGTATAATTTTTATCAAATGAAACACAATCAGATTTAAAATTCAAGAAAATAAAATGTTAAGTATAAAATAGAGTTAAGATAAATTATAAAACAAATATTTCTAAATGAAAACAAAGTAAAAATAATAAATATAATGTATAAAACAAATAATATTTAAAATAAGTAACAAAACATTATGTTTCTAATTTTTACAGAGTAACTTTTCAAAATACACATATATGCTGTATGAAACCCATTAGGATCCAGTCAAGGTGACCCATGCCTATGATCCTAGGCACTTAGAAGGCTGAAGCAGGAGGGACACAAGTTGAAGGCCAGCCTGGACAACTTAACAAAACCCTGTCTCAAAATAAAAATAAATTAATTAAAAGGGTTGGGAATGCAGGCTTGGGGAGTGCACTTGTAATCCCACCATTTGGGAGGCTGAGACAGGAGGATCACGGTTCGTGGAAACCTTAGCTACTACTTAGTGAGGTCCTTTGCAACTCAGTGAGACCCTGTTTCAAATAAAGAAAAAAAAATAGGGCTGGGGGTGTAGCTCCAAAGTTTGGGCATATAGCTCAGAGGTAAAATTCCCCTAGGTATTGCCTCTAGTACTATAAGTAAATATAAAAATAAATTGATAGGACAAAATTTTCTAAAGTAAACGTGAAACTAAATATACAAACTATTCAACGTTACCAATAATCGTAAAAAAGAAAGTAATTTTTTCAAAAATTGTAAAAATAATTTTTTCTCAGATTAACAAAGATTTAATTCGTTCAGAAATGACAGTGTTGGCAAGAGTTAGAGCAAAGGATGCTGAATCATTTTTTAAAATGTTTTTTATTGGTGCACTGTAGTCATACATCTTAGTGGCGTACAAGATTGTATAGACATACATGCACACATCACTCATGTACCCCTTCCTTAATTCCTACCCCATTCCCTCCCCTTCTCTCCTTCTCATGTTTGGCTTAGTGGTTGACTTTGATGTTTATGAATACATATCATGTGCATTAGAGAGTTTCCTTCTTCCCCACTCCCATCACTTAATCATTTTAAACATTATAAAAAATAACAAGCACTATTCAAGGTAATATTATCAAAGAGTTAGAAAGCATTTTTGCCATATTAATCAAAACATAAATTAAGCAAATCAATGACCAAAAAGCTATATTGCCAAAAATAATTTCTACCAAGGTGTCACAAAGTATATGAAAAAAATCTGTGTAAATTTATCTATTACATTACTGTTTGAAATATTGGGAAATTGTGAACAGCCTAGATTTGCTTGAGCACAGGTTTGGTTAAGAATGTATGATATTTTAGGCTATTAAGATGGTGACCATTTCTGAAAAAAGAAAGGCATACTGAGTCATGCTTAAAATAGGTGACTCAAACATGAATATTGCAAATATATACAAGATTGCGGGAAATACAAAGAAATGAGCTCACTGAATATTACTCTCTTGCATGCTTTAGCCAATAAGTGAGTAAATGCCCAGGACTCAACGACCAAGCATTAGAACCACCAGATTTTTGATAATGTCTATCTGATCACAGAGTACATGTCCTTCACATATTTCTGCCGAGTTCGGTTTGATCTCTGAAGAGCTCTTTTCTCTCCAAGACTTGGGACCTTTATCAGGGAAGATGATGATTCCACAAAAACTCTGCTGTTCTCTGAAAGACCATTTGCCTTTGAAGATAGGTCTTCCTTACTATTTTAAAGTCCAATCTATAGGTTGGATAAAAATTCCTATTAAACAATAACTAACAGAAGAATTGATAGTTTGTTAAAAGACGCACACGCATATACATGAAATGAAAACTGGGGCCACCATGACTGGAAATGCATTTACGAGTACAGACTATTCACATTATTTTCTATGATTTTATCTCAGTTTTAAATTGTATTTGACTCTAACATACCTCTTCTTCCATCTGAATATGTTAGACTAGAGGTTTTCCATTCTTCTAAAAGTAGCTATTGACATACAACTCTCATATTTTAATTGTACCCATTCTTTCTTTCTTTGTGATATGCTGTAGCTATAATTATATTTTCAAGGAACCTAAAGAAAATAAGTTAGTTTCAGAATTAACAATTTGTCAATAAACTAATTTTGGTTTTCATTGCCATTACTACTGTTCCTAAGAAAAAAAATATATATCCAGGCACAGGTAGACATTTAAAATACTTACTAAGTGAAAAGCACAATCACAATTAATTCTGGTTTCTGAGATATTGAAAATGTCACAATGGACTTCATATAAAATATTTTTAAAATAGTCATAAAAATCACACGTAAAATCTGTCAGGTTAGGGCCAATAAATTTTTTTTTGGAAAAAATGTCTTAACTACATGACATCTGATAGATATTATTTTGTTTTCCAGTTTATTTTCTGTAAATGTATTTATGATTCTTTGTTCTATTTGTGTTTAGCCTAAGTATAGTTGGTACCAAAAATAAAACCAGGCCATGAACTTTAGAATATAATAGATCATTATTCCAGTAGTTAAAATAAGAAAAAAGCCACATTGCCAAAGTTTAAGAAGTCCCCACCCTTACACAACAAAGAGGATGTAAGAATAAAATGTAGAAATTTTGCAACCCAAATGAACTCAAGAATCATCTTTCGGTTGGAAATTTAATATATAGCATGGCTATTATAGTTAATCTCACTGCACCATTTACTTGAAATTTGCTAAGAGAGTAGGTTTTAAGGGTTCTCAGTATACATCCCACCACAAATACATCCAAACTGATTAATTCTGGTGATGAATGCACTAATTTTGTTTCAGTAATCATTTCAAAAATATATAAATGTTAAAACATGTTTCACACCTTGAATATATACTATTTTATTAGCAATTACACTTCAATGAAGATGGAAAATGGAATCTATTAGATTTACATTTATTAAACCACTTTTATTTTCTATTTGTGTGTCACTGTGCAAAGTATTGGTGAAGGGAAAAAAGAAGGAGTCTTCCAGATCCATCTCAGTCACTGACTCGAAGCTTTGCACTGGCTGTTTTATTGGATTGGTATAATTCTTGGAAATCAGCAATACAATATCATAATGCCAATATGCATTAAACTTGTACTTCTGGAAAATAAAATTTAGTCTGGTGTTTCCTTGGACCAGAATCTAAACTTACTTTACAAACTTATTGATTATAGCAACATACTAATATCCTGACCAAATGATCATATTCTGGGAATAAAATGAAAAAATTGTTCATTTTATTAGCAGCAAAAACCAAAAATGCTCCTTGTGCATAAGAATGAACTGATAAAGTCACATGTAATCTGTAATCTTTTTTAATTTTTTTCTGCAGTACTGGAGATGGAATCCAGGGACATACTACCTCCTTCCAAGCTACACCCCAAGCCCTATTTCTTATTCTTTATTTTGAAACAAGGTCTCACTGAATTGCAAAAAGCCTCACTAAGTAGCTAAGGCTGTCCACGAGCCATGATCCTCCAGTCTTAGCCTCCCAACTGTTGGGATGACAAGTGTGTGCCACCGTGCCCTGCTTAAGTCACATGTATTCTTAAAGTGCATCATGAGCCACATGTATGTGTCTTTTTGTATTTGGACATGTCTGAAATAGATGTCTCTAAAGCAAGGCAGATCCAGAATGGTGTGCTGGAAACCTCATCATGGTTTTCTGGAAAAGGAAACACTGTCGTGCTAGAACAGAGCTGAGTAAGCTGTTGCTCTTTTTGTGGATGGAAGTCCACTAGTGTTTGAAAGGCCAACCAAAGAAATGAAGGCTAACTGCATAGAGTGTTAAAATAGGTGACTTCAGTGTGAACGAAGGCAGCCTAGCCCTTCAGAAAAACCAGCGACTATAGCTATTTCCAGTGGTAAAATGCAAGCTATCTGTGAGTCATTGGAAATTTGAAAGCCACTTATCTACCAATATAAGTTTCACAGTCACTAAATGCTTGAATGTGATTTTTTGTATTAAAAAATAAACTGTTTCCATGTTTGGAAGATTAGATGTCAGTGAACCAATAGTTTTCAAATGACCATTGTATGATATCATAAAAGCATTGATGGGTAAAAGATGCAAAGTACAAGAAAAAATGGTGTCTTTTCATTCAAGAAAATAAATAAACTGTAAAAACTTGTTAATGAGGTTTTAAATTACATATTAAAACACTTAATTTTTGTGGTTCTGGGGACTGAACTCAGGGGCATCCAATCTTTTGAGCTCTACCCTCAGCCCTTTTATTCTTTATTTTGAAACAAGGTCTTACTAAGCTGCAGTGGGTCTCATTAAGTATCTGAGGCTGGTTGTAAACCGATGATCCTTCTATCTCAGCCTCCCAAGTACTGGAATTACAAGCATATACCACCATGCCCTGCTTAAAATAAATTTTAAAATTATTAATTTGCCAAACTTTAGGACAGTATCAAAAACTAAACAAGCAAACAAACAAACAAACATGCTCATGTGGAAAAGATTTCAGACACCACATCTATGTGAAACCAGTTATTTTTTATGTACTTTAACCAAAACAATGGATTGTGTTATATTGAATGAAAAAGTGTATGTTAGAATAGGATTTCTTTTCTTAGGCTGGTCATTTAAAAATATTTGTAAAATGTGAAACAACATTTTTCTACCCACTCATTTTTTTAAAGTTTCTGCAATTCAGATATTATAATACATTATTGTTCAGTATATTTTGCATTTTATTTATTTATTTTGTGGTTCTGAGGGTGAAATGCAGGGGCATTCGACCTCCAAGTTACACCCCTCTGCCCTATTTTTTATTCTTTAATTTGAAACAGGGTCTCACTAAGTTGCGGAGGGCCTCACTAAGTAGCTGAGGCTGTCCAGGAACTGAGATCCTCTGGTCTCAACCTCCCGAATGCTGGGATTACAAGTGTGCACCACCACACCCGACTTGCATTTATCATTTTAAAGAAATGAATAATTTAAAGTTTTGATCCAATTTAGTTTCTAATACAGCATGTATGGTAGATGTCACCTATTAGAAACAAATGCTCTTTGAAATCCTCAGTAACTCTTTTAAAATACAAATCCCCATAGTTTGAAAACTGTAGATCTACAGAAACTGATAAGAAAATGATGACGTGTGCTCTTTTATATCTGTAGAATAAGCGTATGCCTTCTTTTAAAATATCATTGAGGAGATATTGGTGGGGGAGAATAAACATTAGGCTAAGTCCATTCCCTTCCTTTCATTGTAGAGTGAACGCCTAACTTTCAGGAAACTCAGGAGAAGCCAGCCTTCCTTAGAACAATGCCTCAATACAGAGGCAAAGGCCGTATAGCTCCTAAAATGTACAGTTGGCTATGAGGGCCTTTTATCAGTCCCAAAATACTTTACCCATAAAGACATCCCTGTTTCTTCTTTTGTGAACTCTATGTTATAAACCAAGCAAACTACCACTGAAGTAAATGTGGATTTCTCTTTCCTGTTACATAGCTTCAATTTTCTTTGCATATTTTTATTTTATACCTCTTGTTTCTAAAACCAGATTAGAATGCATTTTCATCTATGGAAAAGCTCATGATCTACCTTTCCTTTGACAATCCTGTTTACCTACTGTGATATTTTGTTCAGGGGAGGCACTGACCAGCATTTGATCCTTAATTGTCAACAGGAAAAAAAACACCGGTGACCAAGCTATTATACGCATACACACAATAAAGCTTTGGTTCTTTAAATATGCTTGATATCCCGCCAAAGTATGTTCCTATTTTTCATAACAAAACTGTTGTGTTTTTATACATTTAGAAATTAGTTCCACAGCTTAAAAATAATTACTTTTACTTAATAATTGAACAGTGATGATATATAGCTGCTATATTACTTGTAAAGTGGTTTCAAACACATCAGCATATACAGTTCAATACACTTACCTGCAAAAATCTGTGATAACCTATATTCTGGAGATGAGTGTTAATATTTGAGGTATGTTCATTGGTAAGCTATAATTGGAAGGCTCTTTTCCATAAATATCTTGTTATAAGTGTTTCAACTATCTTTATCTAATCAGTACTGGGTGGCTAAATATTCAAACTGATACTAACATTAATTATGGCATTTAAAATCTATACATTGACTAGAAATAGTCTCTGGACAACTTAAATCTTTTATTAATAATGTATATGCCATGACTACTGAGCACACAAGTCTTATAGCATTTGGAGTGGAGATCTGTCTTTAGGATTCTCAAACAGTCTCATGTTAAATAACCCAACAGAAACTGTGACTTTAATCAGGTTAGGTGCACACTATTACTGAAACATTATCGCTTCATTCGACCTGGTCATGCAAGTTGCTTTTCTTCCATATGAAGGGTCAAAATGCCAGAACTTTGATATCATAAAAGCAAGGTACAATAACTTTACAACACTGATTTTCTGCTGATGTTCTAGTACCCATTGCATGAAAGCAATATTTGCCTGAAACCAGCTATTTTATATTACATGACAAGCTAGCCACTTTATGCTGGTATAACTTGTCACTTCACCTAGAGATGGCTACTGACTTTTGTGGAAAAGACCCAATAATTATCAATGACCACATCAATATATGTCATTTTGCCATTATGTTATGTTTCTTCCAATATCATATTTATGGCATTTTATCTGGATCTATAAAAGAAAAGGTAAAGAGTAGAGCAAAGTCAGTATCCAGAAAGTCACTGAGCAGAAAAAGACAAAGTTAAGGGTAAAGTATAATGTGAAATGCAAAATGTCAATTAGCATTGCTATGTATAAGCAGAAATTTACATTTTGAAAGTTGTTTTCAATAGGCTACTTAATTTATTTATTCAGCGTAATCTTGTAAATAGACACTATTTTTATTTTAAACCCAGGATTTATTTTTGCATTTTGCATGAAGATGCTGATGCATTGATGGGTAATCAAACCACAATCATGTAACTGCATTTTTGAACAGTCTTTACGCATGTTATAAGTTTCACATAAATTACTGTGAAAATGAGTTAATTCAGAAGTGAAATAGATAGGCTAAATCACTTACAACTTTTTAAGTGTTATTGTAAAAATAACATTTAATTAACTATACATTATATTTAACCTGAAAAATGCTTTCCATAGAAAGGTAGTGAATTGTTAGTTAGGTAATTATACATTTATAGTCTGTGAAATCAGTAATTAACTGGTAACTAAAATGTACTTACATGTTTACACACCATAAAATTATGATATTTTTAACTTACAGTAATTAATTTATATTTAACATACACTCATGTATGCTTGATTAAATGTCAATTAGTTGCCTATTTGTGAAAAATTAACCATTACCAATTTGTGGAAATATTAAGACAATTATTTTCTTCCTTTTAAAATTTTTATGTTGGTTTAAATGTCACCCCCAATTCACATTTTAACATAGCTTAACAATTTTTTTCCTTGTAAAAAAATTGAATTTAGCTAAGTAAATAATTCATGACAGATGTTAGTTTGAATTACTGAGATAAAATAAAAACCAAATAAATTTTTATAAAGTTAATATGATATCTAAATTCATCTAAAATAATCTCAATTATATTTGTATTTGTCATTAAATTTTCACTCTTATTTTCTCGATATCTTCTGATTTCTTAATAATCAACAAATTTATCCGAGTGGAATTTGTTGTTGTTCTTGTTGTTGTTTTGGTGGTACTGGGGTTCCTGGAAGCCCTTCTACCTCTGGGCTTCACTCCCAGACCTATTTTATATATTTTTTAAATTTGGAAACAGGGCCTCTTAAGCCATCGAGGCTGGCTTCAAACCAGCGTGATCTTCCTGTCTCCACCTCCCAAGTGTGGGGATTACAAGCGTGCGCCACCATGCCAGATCTGAGTGAAATTTTTTAAAATCCATTTTTCACAGAGTTAAAATTATAAAGTTTTATAGAAGCATATATTTATCATACAACTATTTTAATGATATGTATTATTCTTAAAATGACACTATTTCCAGATAAATACAAAAAAACATAGATTATGTAAACTATTCTATATGATGTACCGCTCTGAATAATGACGTACATGAGTGTGTATAGCATCAAATGACCCTTGAAAAAGGGACAGAGACAGAAGAGTCTTTGATGGCATTTCAATTGTGGAACTGTGTCTTATCTGCCTTTTTGGTAATTGATCTCCAGATAAGGTTTTTCTGTTAAAAGTTATATATTTCTCTGGCAGGTTATAGTTATCAATTAACTGTGGCAATGATATATACAGAGAAAAACTCTCTCAGCTCAAATGTTTAGAAATATTATACTTTTCAAAATGGAGACCAGAATACTGGCTAGGTTCTTGAAGGCCAGACACATACACATCCCTGGATCATTTGACATTGTAAAACTAATACCATCATGTCTATATGGCATACAGAAAGTTCTACTATTGTATTTGGACTTTATTTAAGCATTAACCGTATAATTTTGCCATTGTGTGTAAATGATAAAATATTCTGTAAAAGATGAAAAAAGTAGCTGTGTGTGATGGTTCATGTCTATAATCAAACTCTTTGGGAGTCTAAGATGGGAGATCTACAGGTTCTAGAGCAGTCTCGGCAACTTAATAAGACTCTCTTTTAACATAAAAAGTAATACAAGGGATACAGGTGCATCTCATAGGTAGAATATCCCTGAGTTCAATTCCCAGTAGCCTCCTCCCAAGAAAACCAAAATAAAATAAAATGGTGCTTATTATTTGCAGTTACAAAAAACTGCTAAATTGAATTATATAGATGTCCTCAAGTGTCTTATAATAAGTGGTTACATAATCTAAATTTACTTTTATTGATTAAAAATATTACATTATAATAAATTATAATGTTCTCCTTTCAGTATATTAAATTTACATCAATAATCTACTAGTAATAACAAGTACAGCAAAACATAATAAAATATATTATCGCCCTCCTAAAGAGAAACAGCTATGAAAGGACATTTTAGTCTAGTTTTTAACTGATTATCTTTCCTATAGATAATGCTTGGAATCATGTATATTTTTATAAGTAAAAGTCAGATATAAACAAAATGAAGTTTAGTCTAAGCTGCTATGAAAGACCATGGCAACAGATCCTTTTGACTTTAGTTTTCACCTGAATGAGGACTCCCAGTGTCCTAAGAGTAAAGAAACACAAGTGTTGCTGTCTCCACAGCGCATTTCATCAGAGACTAAAGAAAAACTGAAGGGGGTCAGGGGTCTTCGGGACCAATGAAGGGGGGTCGGCGCAGGAAAGACCCAAGGCCAGCCGTCGGAGATAAGGAAGCAAGCAAGCAAAAGCTTTATTAAGACAGCCCAGCTCCCTTTTATATCAGGCAGATGGGAGGAGGGAGCTTCCGCTCACAGCGGAAGATCGCACAAAGTACGGGGCATTTACTGATTGGGTGGCTCATACTCCAGTGGGTGTGTTATCTGGGGACTGATTGTTGGGCATCCTGTAGCCCCTTTGGCTGGCTATGAGGTAATCAGCACAATCCGGAAGAGAAGCCGGATAGGCGCCATCTTTGGCATGACTGGGCTGCTTATCCTAACAAAAACATATATAGATATTTTCATATATAGACATTTTCAAAATTAGGGTTCATAGAGTAACATTTTAATGAATACTCTCTTCATCACTCCAATATAACCCAGTATTTCCTATAGTCACATACTAAACTAATGTATGCAAGTATGTATGTCAAGTGTGATTGTGAGTTCAGATGCAAAATAAAGATATATACATGGTATCACAATAGGAAACACTTCATTTTCTGTTAAAATAATATAAAGTATATTGAGTACTTTTTCCCTGGAAATAATAATTTAGCTTTTGCTTTTTGAGGTTAATATCTGGCCACCTATGTATTTTTATCTATATCTATTTTTCTCATACATGTGAATATAAACATATAAAGGTCTTATTTTTCTTTCAAATGCTCCAAAATATACAAATAAATTTCTCATCTGATTTGGCTTGTGAGCTAATTAATAAAAACTTACTGACAGCTTTAAGAATTCTCTATTTTATAACTGTATTCATTAAAGTACTTCTTATATACAAGGGATTGAATAGCTGTTTCTTGCCACTGCTTAAATGCTTAGACTGATAAGTTATAATTACTTATGATAGTAGTTAACTGCTCAATTTAACTTTCTATATTATCATTGATAAGGTCTGTATTACTCCAAGAAACACATTAATTCAAAGTTATAATACCAAAGAAATTAAGAAAATCAATAAGTAATAAGAAAATGTTCAGAATAAATTAAATAATAGCAGAATTGATTGGTAAGTGATCATCAACCAGTAGGCAGATATTACGGATCATAAAGAAAGCAAAAATAGCTGGGCGTGGTGGCTCACGCTTGTAATCCCTGTGCTTGGGAGGCGGAGACAGGAGGATTGCGCTGGTTCGGAGCCAGCCTCACTGGCTTAAGAGACCCTGTTTCCAAATATATATATATATATATATATATATATATATATATATATATATATATATATATATATATATATACATAAAATAGGTCTGGGAGTGTAACCCGGAGGAAGAAGGGCTTCCAGGAACCCCAGTACCACCAAAGGAAAAAAAAAAGCAAAAATAAAAACACAGAAATTTTTCTCATTCTCAGTACAAACAATTCTTAAATATACAACTTTATTCCCATATCCAGAAACAACATAGAACATGCCATCCAAAAGGCAGTAGAATCACCCCTGTTCCTCTCCATCTTCATCTAAACATTCTCTATATTTAGTAGAGCCTTTACTTTTGAGATTCATAAGCAAGAAATATTAAAATGTTAGTAACAAGGAGTCATAAAAAATTTAGAATATCATTCGACTACAAGGGAACATAGCGGAAGTTGTGGCTGTATGATGTCTAAAGATCATGGCTTTTCATGTTTCTCAAGGAGATGGATCAATGAAAGCAAAGAAGAGACTATTTCAAATTTCTTTAGTCACATGGAATTCTTCAAAATCACAGGAAAATAAATAGTAATAGAATTATTGATTATGCCTTAATCAGAATGAAATCACAGCAAACCCAAGTTCTCACTGGTATAATGCAAGTTGATGTCCCAGTTACACGAATGACTACAGGTCTCAGGACATTGCTGAGCAGCTGACCTCCACCCGGATACCACAGCTCAAAGAGTTCTAGTTTATTACAAGTCTATTTCCACTGTCTTTGCAACAAAGGTGAGGAAAGAAACCGAGAGCCCTACTTGATTTTCTCTTTTCTCTCTTTTTAAAAAATTTTCTTTTCCTTTTCTTTTCAATTCCTTCCTCCCTCCCTCCCTCCCTCCCTCCCTCCCTCCCTCCCTCCCTCTTTCCTTCCTCCTTCCTTCCTTCCTTCCTTTCTTCCATCCGTCTTGGCAGTACTGGGAATTGAACGGAGGGTGCTTTATCAATGAACTATATCCCCAGTCTTTTAAAACCATTTTTGTCATTATAATTTTTTGTCATTATAATTATTAATACAGGATTTTCCTAAATTGCTTAGGCTGACCATTCCCTTGCCTCAGCCTCCTGAGTTCCTGGATTTACACTGGTGCCCTCCCTCCTCTGTTTTCTGTTACCACAGCCAAGATTTTTCTTAGAAAGAAGAGTTAGTGCAGATCTAGGGGTCTAAAAAAGAAAAGGAGAAATGGCCAGTGGTTAATACTAATATTGTTTAACAACGAACGTGGAAATGCGAGATTGTGCAGTAAATTTTATCCAGACTTTTGTACCACTTTAATTTACAAATGAGTTCCTTTTAACCGTAGCAATTAGGATAAACACTCATGTGAAAAGCATTGGTACATGCAATCATGATAAAATGCTTTACTTGGCCGGGCGTGGTGGGCACGCTTGTATCCCCGCGCTTGGGAGGCGGAGACAGGAGGATCGCGCAGGTTCAAAGCCAGCCACGCACACTGGCTTAGGAGACCCTGTTTCCAAGTAAAAATGTACAATAGGTCTGGGAGTGTAGCCTGGAGGTAGAAGAAATTCCAGGAACCCCACTACCACACACACACACACACACACACACACACACACACACACACACACAAATGTTTTAGTTGTATTTAACTCATAGAATAATTGAAATAAATTCTGAGCATACCGAAGTAAAATGTTTTGAGAAAACCAGCTATCGAATGAATTCAAAGGGTTTCAGTAAAGAAACGGAAAGATGAATAAAGAATGTGACATAAGAAGTTATAGTCATAAAATTGCCTAAGAAACATGCAAGATTATCAAGAGTATGATAACTACATTAAGTGACCTTTAAGTGTACTAAAGCATAATTTAGGAGAACAAATTAATATTATAAATAAAACAATTAAAATTAGAAGAAAGAGAATTCATTTTAGAGGCAAACAAGTAAGTGAAATCTAGTTTACATGCCAATAACCTTTGGGGGATGTAGACATGTTAGAGAAAAAAATTAAATATGAAGTCTCCAGATGGAGGCCTACATAGAGGAGAATAATGTGTCTCCTTGCTGCAGCCTCTGGTGAGATCCTGGCACATGTCCCAGCTAAGGCTCTGCAGACAAGAGACAAGCCATTGCCCCCAAGCCCCACATCAAGTACAGTATTATGGATAAAATAAATAATCATTTTCGTAAGTCATTAACTTTTGAGGTGATCTCCTATGTAACAGTTGACAATCATATCTGTTGCATTGCCTATTAGAAAAGAATGGAAAACTCTTCAGTAAAAAGTAATTTAAAAAGAAATTCTTCATGTGTAGATGTCCACAGACTGGAAAATCTTGCCACTTGAGGATGTGAAATTTTAGACCATCATCACTAGGCCAAGTTAGGGAATCTATGGTTTCTGCCTATGAAGCCTAGAGAAATATGTTGGATAAATGTGTTACAGAAATGACTTTTTGATCTATTTTACCGCTGAGCAGTGGATTTCATTTCCTTGTATGAAAACTATTCTGAAAATGAGCAGAAAACTTAGAGCACAATCATTCACAATGAAGAGGCCATGGAAATAAAAGAGGTGGGTAAAATGCCAACATGCTGCATGTCCCCTTGTGAGTGTTTTAAGCAATTTAGATGATATATTAAAATGTATTTATTAATACGGATATATACTTTTCTCTGTAAATTTGACTTATCAGTCAAAAATATCTATCACATAGTAAAGTGACAGAAATAGAACAGTTAAAATAAAATAACTTAAATGTTTCCCTAGGAGACAGATTTTGTCTTTTTTTTAACAGAAAATACATGATAAATTATACAACTTAAAAATACAAGCTTATGTCAAAGCTGCATTTTGAAGAAAATTGTGAATTATCTCATGATTTTACACACATTTGACAGTTACACTAGGCAAAGTAATAATATGGTTAGCTTAAAAGTCAGAACTCTGTCAAAATCTGTTTCTAGGGGAAATTATTAGATTTAATGGGTAATTCATCTCATTTTTTCATATTGCATAGTGATTTCTAAGATATCTTGCCAGTGATCATACTCAAGGCTTTCTTAATATTTTAATGGATATAAATTATCTTATTGAGTCTTAAAAATTGAATCACGCAGAATCACATATTTTACTTGACATGCAGACAGAAATATTGGAAAATCTGATGTTCTCTTCTCTATCACTTCTTTAAAGTGTATTTCTTTCAGCTACATATAAAAACATCTGCAGAAGTTTTTGAACAGTAGGAAAGCATCCTTTATTTCAGTTGTTAGTCATTCTTTCCTGCTAGCAAAAAAAGAAACTTGCCTAAATCCATTTCATATGCCACTTGTGAATCGTACACATCAGACCAGGACATTACTTTTATATGTTCAGCCGAGTACAGTATTAATTTCAGAATACTTCTGAACCTTGCAAATAAAAAAAAAGTACAACAAGTAGTTTTGAAGTTTTTTGCCTTGACGTGTGACATATTTTTTATCCACAATAAACATTTTTCAGATTTTACAGCAGTTTTATTTGTAAGTTTATTCATGAACAACTTTCAAGTAAATACTTAAAAGCATGTTATCATATTTTCTAATATTAATTCACAAGTCATTTTATATGTTACTGAAATGATTCAATTGCTTCAGTATGATTTGAAAATTTGTGTTTCTAACAAATTTAGGTCAAACTTACATAAATTTTTAGAAATGGAAGAGAATTTAAGGAGAACTTAATTCACTAATTTCACTACTGAAGAAATTCAGAGATGTTAAAATGGTTTGTTCAACATTACTGAGAGAGTTAATGGCAAGGCCCTCCTTCAAGGTAGTTTTCCCAGTTTCTGGTTCAGTACAATTTCCACACAGAGCAGAACTCCTTGCAGTCATGAATACAACTACAAGGTGTATTCAACATAAAAGTAGTAAAACACATTTTTTTCTAAAATCAAAATTTTAAATTATATTTTATATAATTTCATAAAAAATAAATTTTTATTGATGCATTGTAATCATATATCTCAAAGGGATAAAACTTGTGGAGATATACATGCACACATCACCCAATCAGCCCCTACCCAATCTCTAACCCTATCCTCCCCCTCCATCCTACACATGCTTGGCTTCCTGATTGACTATATGTTTAAGTACATCATGTGCTTTAAAGAGTTTCCCTTATCCCCCCAGATATGTCACCTTCATTGCTCCTCTATAGGGTCCCTTCTTCATCTAGAGTTCCTCCTGTTACCCGTTTCTCCCTAATATTTTGCACATTAAGAAAAGCATCTGATTTCTTATTTTTTGTGACATTTCACTGTAAATGGCATAATTTTGTTCTCCCTTACGGCTGGGCAAAATTCCATTGTGTATATATCCCATACTTTTGAAATCCACTCATCCGTTGAAGGACATCTTGGCTGGTTCCACAGTTTGGCAATGGTGAACTGCGCAATGAACATGGTTGCTCATGCATTAGTTTGGTATTTTGGTTTTCATTCTTTTTGGTAGACACCCAGAGGTGGTATTGCTGGATCATATGGTAAATTCGTTTTCCTTCTTCTGAGGATCTTCTATACTGTTCTCCAAAGTGGTTGCACCAACTTGCAATCCCTCCAACAATGTATTAGAGCTTCTATTTCTCCACACTTATTCCCACTTACTGAAAACCTGAAAGCCAGAACGTGAGTAACTTTGACAGGATGATCCACTCACAACCAATTTTTTTTTTTTAAATAGAGGTCACCTGGATCTGGGAATCTACTGAGAGATTAAGGGAGGCAGTGGCAGCTTCTAATGCTTCCTGGCAATACAGCTGAAGAAACCTGCTGGCCCTTTGCTGCGAAGCAGGCCACGCAACATGCTCTGGGCCCTTGCTGGCTCCAGACCCAGCCTCACCCCGCGGCAGGCCCTGGATCTGACCCACTGGCTCCAGATGTCCCAGGGCAGACCTCGGGCCCAGCCCCGCTGGTTCCAGGGCCGGCTTCGCTGACTCAAGACCCAGCCTCACCACCTGGCAGGCTCTGATTCCTGTCACTGTGGCCATGACATTTACAGAGGTTCCCATTTTTCCCTCCAAAAATACATACATATACACAGACATATATTTTAGTAGGAGAAAACAGCACATGTCATTTGCAAACGCTGAGAGCCCAATTCCCTAGCAGCAATGAATTTTATCTCCCCACTGAAAGTGGAGGCTCACAGCCTCACCATGGAGAGCAAAATCCACTGCTCCAAGCACACCCTGACCCCCAGCGTAGCGCAGATGAGCGCAGTGGCCATAAGCTGAGGTCTCCCTGGATACCTGGCATAGCAAATCAACCCAGCAATATGGGTGGGGCTCCCTCTGACTTGCCCTGAACATTTTTCTTACATAGTGTGTTGTCTAGAATTCCTGTATATGTGCAGCAAGAGCAGTCTACTTTTGGGGAGATATTTTTTAAAAATTCAAGGTGGATTGGATTGGATCTGTCTGCCTCTCCTGAATACTGTCCACCGCCGCTACTGCCATTTTGGTTCATCTCCACAAAATGTTTCCTTACATAGTATGTTGTTCAGAGTTCCTGAGCATGTGGGGCAGGAACAGTCTACTTTTGGAGAGACTTCTTCAAAAATTCAAGGTGGATTTGTCTGGATCTGTCTACCTCTCCTGAATGCTGGCCGACGCCGCCTTCTTGGTCTCTCCCAGATTATGTTGTTGTTAAGTATTTCTGTGCATGTGTGGCAATAGCAGTCTGCTTTTTATCTCTTCTGGGGTATTCCTCCTAAAATCACTTTTCTTGCAGTGGCGGGTGCCATGCTGCCATCTTGCTTCTAATTCCGCAATTTTCCATTCTCTCATTTATATTTCAGATGGGGGAATCATGACTGAAAATGTTTTTGTGTATTGTCCCAATCAGCTATTAAACCAAAATCTGTTGTTCAGGGTTTCTCAGGGTGATGCATGTCCTATTTGGCCACTGCTAACCATCACCGCTGTGGCCGTGGTCGCAGCTGCCATCTTCCTCCATCTTCAATAGTTTTTTAATAAAAGAAAACAGTACTTGTCTTTTGCAGGAGTTGGGGGCCCAAGTACTTAGTAGCAGTATGTTTTATCTCCCCTCCAAGAGTGGAAGCCCACAGCTTTACCATGGAGAGAGCAGATTCTGCTGCTCTGAGCACACCCAGCCCCAGCGCTGCTAGGAGTGCCCTTGGCTCCCAGACACGTGGCACTGACCAATCCGACTATGCGGGGCTCCATCTGATGTGCTCCGAACATTTTCCTTACATAGTATGTTGTCCAGAGTTCCTGAGCATGTGGGGCAGGAACAATCTTTTTGTGGGGAAATTTCTTCAACAGTTCAAGGTGGGTTGGATTGGTTTTATCTACTTCTCCCGTATACTGGCCGCCATCACCGCTGCTGTCTCCACCATCTTGGTCCACCTCTTCTTTCTTATATTTTAGTTAGGAAGCGATGGCTGTAAATTTCTCTATATATTATCCCAATCAGAAATTAAGCCAAAATCTGATGTCCGGGGTTTCTCAGAGGAATACCTGTCCTATTTGGCCATGCCAGCTATTGTTGCTATGGTCAATGTCGCCACTGTGACCGCAGCTGCAGCCATCTTCGAATCTTCAATTGAAAAGACAGTATTTAAAAATTATGTTCTTTATTCCTTTACCCTCGAAAACACATAGATGCATATAAATAAACACATAACAAATAAGATAATAGGCAAATTAACTCTGTGATTAATGGTGATATTGTTTAAACTATCTTAAAGCTATATTACTAGTAATATTTTATATTCATGGTCAATTGAATATCAATTTTGCAATTTTTCTTTTGACCTGTGGCTGGGCATTCTGCCTCCAAGCTAACATCTCCAGTCCTTTTTATTTTAGTTTGAAAATGGGTCTTGCTAACTTGCTGGGGTCTCACTGAGTTGCGAGGCTAGTCTCAAGCCTGCAATTCCCCTGTTTCAGCTTCCCAGTCACTGTTATTACAGACAAGTACCACCATGCCCAGCTTTTTTCTTTTTTAATTTTCAATATAATTTATATTTTTTTATAAATTGTGACCAACATAGAAAATAAATGCTAAGTGTGTATATATTGTATTTTTGCTACTTATGTTTCTGATTCTCAAGAGTTAGATGTAATGGGATGACTTAAGAAAATCAACATACTTTGTTTAGCTTTTTCAGTAGATATATAGGTAATCTGGCCTAATTAGATGTGTTAGATGTGTGTATCTAGAGGTCTGTCCACGTGGCTTTTGAATGAATGAGGCTCTCAATTAATGGTGGGGCAGCCTGAGTTAATAGTCTCCAATTGATGTAAAATGGGTGACATATAATTGATGGTCTTGAGACTAAGTTTGCTATCAACAATAAATGTTCCTTGGTATGGAATAGATGATATGCATTTTTCACTAGGATATGGGTCAAACCTTTCTTAATAGTATTCTAATAAATAATTCAGTGGAAACACATTTAAGGAAAAATGTATGTTTTGTAGAGTTACTTTGTTTTGTAAGTAGATTAAATAGTACTGAATTATTTCTGTATACTTAGTATGAAAACTTTAAAAGAAATTTTAAAAACTGAGGCTAGTCTTCTGAAGAAAACAAGTCCCGATAACGTATTAAAATATGTTACTGTCTTTTACATGCTATAAAGGGCTGAACCGGAAATCTGCATGAACTTTGCATTCTCCTCCATACTAATTTTAAGCTAATATTGCAGAACTAATGACAGCCTTGAGAAACATTATTATCAATTCCAGCTGTCTCCTGCATCAAGATACTCTGAATTATGGCAACATTTTAAGAAATGAAGCTCTGAATAAGATCCATCACAGATGAGCTTCTGTGTGAATATTTTTGCCAACTCCTTCATCATGGGGCTATCTTCTTATTTCAGAGGGGGGACAAAAGCTTATAGTGACCCAAGTTACTTTATTTTTACTTAACTCTTTGGATCCTTAATTTTTAGACTTGCATTGTACCAGTTTACAGGCATTCTGGAACAATGTATGCAAAATCTTTTGAATTGGACTCTCTCCAAACTGATATGGGTGTATTTGCTAATGTTCCACTATGAGCCCTACTCAAGGTCCACAAATGGTGTGTATTATCCTTTTAGGAGTTTTCTTGAGTGAGAGGTTATAATTTCCTAGGTCATATTTACCTAGTTATTTAGAATTGCATTAAAATCTTACTTTATCAAAGGTACACCTTCTTCCAAATTTTATTAGGTGAAGGGATAGACCCATTGCAATACACTTAATACAACACTTACTACCTAGCATAATTTATATTATTTTTGTTCTAATTACTTTTTATATTTTGGTGCTGAGGATATAGCCCTGGGGCAGTCTCTCTCTCTCTCTTTCTCTGAACTATACCACCAACCCTATTTTATTTTTTAATTTGGAAGCAAGATCTTGCTAATTTGCTCAGAACCTCACTAAGTTTCTGGGGCTGACACTGAGCTTGTATTCCTCATGTCTCAGCCTCCCAAGTAGTGGGAATACAGGCAGGCACTGCCATGCCCAGCTAGTATTTATATTAAATAATGTATACTTATGTACATATTTTAATATATGTGACATTATTTTAATAATGTATGATATTATTTAAGGTAACAGTTATAAAGTGAGATATAAAGATGTTTCAAATGCATATGTATTTAGTAAATAAAATCAATGCACAGAGAAAACTGTTTATCTGTAAAAGTAAGTGAAAGTTCCTATATCAAAAGAGTGATATTTGAACCAGACTTCACCACAATGGAGAAGGTGAAGATTACAGACACAGATCTCTAGATGTGCAAAGTATGGAACTATAGAAGGGTCCATTTTGTCTGAATATATGACAGTAAGTTGGAAAGCTTCTAGTTCAAGGTATAAAAAGGCAAATAGTAAGTAATAATACTAGAAAGATTGGCAAAAGTCAAATCCCAAAGAAGTTTTGGATAAAATGCTAAGATGTTTTAAAATAGCAAAGCAATTACATTTTATATAATGGAGTAACATAAAACAAACTAATTTTGGAATGGCCATTCTGATGCAGTACGTTGTATTAATTAGAAGTGAGAAAAGATGTAAGAAGAACATTCCAGGCAAAAGGTCATAGATAATTAATAATAATTTTACTTACTGAACCTTCATGCTGTAACAAGAATCATTCTAATCTCCTTAAAACATTAATCCATTTAATCACTCCTGAGTTAGTGATTACTAGTCACATGTTATTTACAAATAAAAACATGTATAAAAGGTTAAATACCATGCTGTGGTTACAGAATTTCAAATTGTAGAGTGGAAATCAAAGGCCAGTGTACTGGGACGTGCTTAATTTTACTCTTCCAATGTACCTTGATGTGCACCTAACTCTCTTTGCTTCTTTTCTCTCCTCCCTCCCCTGCCTGCATGTACATCTAAACATGTCTTACATGTCTTACTTATTTCTGCTTCTGTGATTTCATATAGACAATTGGTGTAGAGAAAATTCTCAGTTCATCCTGCAGAATCATTCAGAACCCTGCTCGAAACAGTTACTCAAGTTCAACTGCTCCCATTCCCACTGGAATCCTAACGGTGCAGATTGGCTGTTTGCATCTGATCTGGTTGTTCTTGTTTATCATATATTAATTGAATCTGTCTTAAACCTTCTTACTTATAAGAAATTCATATGAATTCATGAATCCTATATTTTCTTATAGCTCACAGTTCAGGGCCTCAAATACAGCTGTGTCTAATTAATCCTATTTACTGAACTATTAGCAGCTTGTGATCCAATGCTTCTTTGCCAAAGATCTGAGAAGTTGCCAGAAAGGCCAAGAAGATCCTGAGGAGGCGCGTAGAGCCTCACTGCACAAAATACACCTCCTGGAGAATTTCGGGGAATGCTGTACGTTGGAAGGTTGCAGTGAGGTAGGAAAGTGATTGGCAACAAAAGAAACCCCCTTGACTGGCTTGATGAGACACCTCCAATTGTTGCTTCATTCAATGAAAGCAAAGATCACTTGTAACTAGACAAGATTATGGATCAACCACGAAGCAAACTGAATTATTAAATGAGGTTCATGTACCAAGAATGATAAGAAGAGGGTGGATGCTTTCTTTCTTTTCAGAGAAAGTTAGTGCATTCCCTAGGCCCCCCGCCTTTGTTTTTATGTAATCTGCGTTCCCCTCCACAGCTAACATACACCTTCCCCATTTTTCCTCTCACTTCCTTGGCTCACACTTCTACCACTCCCAACTTTTTTCCTTTTAACTCTCTACCACCTACAAAAATCAGGACAGTGTGGTATTGGTAATAAAACAGACAAATAGATCAATGAGCAGAACAGAGAACCCAGAAATAGACTCACATGACACGGTCCACTGATCTCTGACAAAGGAGTGAATGTAATTCCACTTCAACAGAGGACAGGGACACTTCAGAAAATGCTGCCAGAACAAGTGGACATCTACAGCTAGAACCGATGAATAAAAGTACAGACTTTATAACTTTCACAAACTTAACTCCAAACTGGTTAGAATCCTAGATGCAAAGTACAAAAGAGTAAACTCCCCAGATGATAACATAGGGGAGAAGCTAGATGATCATTCATATAGTGATGAGTTTTTAGATAAAGCACAAAAAGCATGTCCCATGGAAAAAAATAATTGATAACCCAATCTTAAAGTTAAAAAACTCTTCTGTGGAAGACACTAGTGAGAAACTGGGAGGACAAATCACAGACAGAGACAAATTATTTGTAAAAAAAAAAAAATAGACTGAGACAATTTATTTACAATAATAATAATGAAAATATCTGATAAAAATATCACCAATAATATATAAAGAAGTCTTAAAACTCCCAGATGAGTTATCAAAACAACTGATTATACTACACTAAAGAAGATATACATGTGACCATAGGCACATGAAAATATGCACTATGTCATATGCCATGAGGAATATGCAAATTAAAACAGAATTAACACTAAATACCTATAAGAATGGCTAACACCCACAACACCAACATCAAATGTTGATGAGAATGTGGAGCAGCAGGAACGCTCATTCATTTCTATGGGAATTCAAAATAGCATAGCCTCTTTGGAAGTCAGCTTGGCAGTGTGATACAGAACTAAACATGTCTTGACCAGCTACCAAGCTGGTAGTCAAGTTATCATATGAGCATCTAAATGAATATACTAATAAAATTATTTACTCATTTCATGCACACTCATTTTCATGCACTTTACCACAGACAGATAGAGGCCATTTTTCAAATATCTTCTTAAAGAGAACTAAGTCGAGAAATGTTGATCAACTCACTCATCATCACAAAGGCCAGACTACTGTCCTGATGCCTGTGTCCACACTATATCTCGGGATAAATGACCCTGCATGACCCAATACACTAGACATTTCCTGTACAGTTTTATTTAAGTAGGTATATACTCAAATAGTCATGCTAATGATATGCAGAGTTCTTATTTCTTCTCCTGAGCTACAAGGCTCCCTGAGGACAGGAAAGATCTCCCTTTGTTTTCAAAAAATGTCTCACTCAGTCAGATGTGGCGGTGCAGGCTTGTAATCCCTGGACTTGGGAGGCTGAGAGAAAAGGATGGCAGGTTCCCAGCCAGCCTCAGCTACTTAGTGAGGCCCTCTGCATCTTAGTGAGACCCTGTTTCAAAATAAATAATTTTTAAAAATGGGGCTGGAGGTATAGCTTGGAGGTAGAATTCCCCTGCATTCAATCCTCAGTACCAAACAAAAATAAATAAATAAAAAGTCTCATTCAGAGCCATGCCCTGCCCAGAGTCAGAAAAGTACTCACTTGTGTCCTGACTTTCTGGAGACAAAATAAACCACACAATTTCACAGCCAGAGCACCACACACAAAAGGCGTCAAGTGAAAATGCTTCTATGCAGAGTTTTGTTTAGGGCAGAATAGGAAAGTCTGTCAAACACAACTAAATATGGAGATATTTTCTTACAAGCATCCCTCAGAAGGAAGTCACCTTGCACCTAAGACCTTACAAAGTATCTCATATTAGAGGACACGTTTTAATGATTTTACTTTGGACCACAAAGTACTGTTTGCGGAAGACAAATAGTCTGGAGCAACCTCAATCAATGCTAGCGCTGAACACTTACAGAGAAGTTACCTAGACAATGGCAGGGAAAAAAAAAGGAGGGAACTGACCACAGGATTGGGATTTTTTTCCCTTGAGAATGACTTCACAATTGCAAGTGTTAGATGTTATTATAAACAAGTGTTTATCTCAACGTAGTTAAAAACTAAAAAGGCAAATATTTTGCTCATTTCATGGAGCACATGGATTTACAGTCATGGACAGATGTAAACGGCGTTGGCTGGATGACTCCCTTCATTGGAAAGCCATCATAGGACAACTTAGAAAAGGGATCCTAAAAGCAAAGCAGTCAGAGCGCTGTGCTGCAGTGCCGACTTGCAATCAAAGAATAAACATTAGGAATGATGACCTTTCTTTCCATTTGTATTTGTAGCTTAAGATTTACTTTTCAGTAATTGCATCATCTGGAAATCCCCAAATGTATTATACCTCTCATGGCTGAGATGGAGGAGACAACACTGTCCTATGAAAAGTGTTGCACAGAAAGGTAACACAGATGACAAACGGTAACTGAGGCCCAATATGTGATTGTAGCTAATGTTTACATTTAGCTTGATGGGACAAAAAATACCAAAGGTCTCTACGGATGGTGTATGACATACACTTGAGATAAAGTTTCATAGAAGTATATGAATAAATTAACATGACACTTGAGATAAAGTTTCATATAAGCATATGAATAAATTAACATGATTCATATGATCAAATAAATGGCATATTATTTCAATATTATATGTACTTGGTAAATATAAATATTACCCAAAATATGATAAAGAGGATCGAGGAAATATATTATTTATTATATATATTGTTTTATATATAAATATTATCAAATAGATATGATAAAGATGATTAAATGAATATGATATATTATTAAGCATATAAATACAAAGGACACACATATATACAATTACTGTATAATATATTACATTTTCTTATATAGTCTATATTTATATAAGTCATATATACTGTATATGAATATTCTGTGTGATTGAACATATATATGCATATGTGACTATACATTTAAATTTACTTAATGTTTATATCTTCACAATGGCATGACATCAGTTATTTCAGCTAAGAGGCACACTGCCACTCCTCTGCTTTCTGCTCAACAAATGCCCTTATACTCCATCATACTCACGATGAACATAATATTGTGTAACATCTGTTCCATGAACTTATTTCAGAGGTGCTAACTATAATCTAAATGAACATGTTAAATCCCTGTGGGGTGTTTTATGTAGAGTATTTTCCTTCTTTTGCATATTTGTGTTTAGTTTTGAAAAAAACAGTGCTTTCAATACTGATTAAATTCATCTATATTTTATTGGGAATAAAATACACAATTTGAGTGAGCTCTGTCCAAGAAGTTATTTTTAATAGAATATTGTATTTTAAGCACTCACAACATCTTGAAGAATTCTGTAGACTCTAGTTCTGTGATAGCAGTTTCAGAGTCGCAGGATCATTTGGGAGGGACTGGGGGAGACAGAGCCCACGAGTCCTGCCTTCCTTTTCTGCTCAGCACCATGTAGAATGCCTCTACAGCAAAACTGTCTTCCCTCAATGTGTTTTAAATAGAGTCTGTCTCTTTTGACACCTATGTCAGAAAGTCACGTGGTATATGCGGCTGTGTGTTTCAGATTTTACCATCAGCCTTGGTTTGTGTCCTTGCCTACAGTGAGCAGCAAGGAAAGTGTATGAATATAATCTGTTACAAATTCACAGAGACTTTTAATTCTTGCCAGGTGATAAATTCTTTGTGCTCAACATGAAATCTATGAGCCCCTCTCTGTGTTTTTAAAACACTGTTTAAAATGCTTTGCAGTTTTAACTCTTCTTTGCTCTGACTGACACGTCCCCAGTTCCCACCTATTTTCCAAAAATATGAGTGCCCTGCATTAACAGGAGACCTCAGTCTCCAAAAAGACCCCACAGTTTTGACAGGGTGAGAGTCGGACGTGAAGCTGGGCTGCCATTCTGACTCGTCTCTCCTATGTATCAGTTATGGCCTTGGATACGTTGTTTCATGTGCCTGGGTCTCAGCTTATGCAGATGCAAAATAAGTATTGTGATAGTTCCTACCCCAGAGAGTTATTTAGGAAATATAATGAGTTAATATATAACTTCATAGAATGGTTCCTGACACATAATGAGAGCTGTATGAGGGTGCTTAAACATTATCACAGCCATTATTTAAAGCTGCATCTCTCTGCCTCCCTCCTGGGAAGGCACTGTGCTTCTCACGCAGCTCATCCTCCTCAGGTCTTCAGCAATCGGTGCCTCATATCTGCATCTGGGCTTCTTCCTACCCAATCTGAGCGTGCTGTGCATCGGGCCTTCTATCCAGTGATAACACCAAGTCTGAGGAGTCCTATCTCTGAAGCTAAGAATCTGATGGCTCCGAGGGGCTAACCTCACAGATACAGGAAAGTTCAAAGGTGATCAGCAAGATACAGAAGCATCTTTGCCTGGTGAAGGGAAGTGAAACATTTTAGATGATGGTCTTCCTGATGGGACAGCTGTTCACTGGGACGCTGAAGTCAACCTACCTCTGGCTTCAGTGCTACATCTGCTCAACACCAAACTTATGAACACAAGTAAGTCATCTGACCTGTTAGGCGTTGGTTTCCTCTCTGAATAAAGGGGGAGCAAAGTCTTTGTCTCCAAGTATTGTTGCAAACACTATTCTTTTACGTTAGTAGCTAATGATAACAGAACATCAATAGCTAATGGTTTTTATTTTTTTATTGGTGCGTTATATTCATACATCATATTGGGGTTAAAAAAGAATAACTTTTGTGTACATACATGAACACATCACTGATTCAACCCCTACTCAGTTCCCACCCCATTCCCTCCCCCTCCCTCCTTCCCTTGCTTGGCTTAGTGGTTGACTTCTATATGTTTAAGTACATTGTGTGTTTTAGAGATTTTCCTCTTCCCCCTCCTTTCTCCTCCTTTAGGTTGTCTTGTTTGCTCCTCTATAGAATTTCCTTTTTTATTTAGAGTTCCTCCTATGACCCATTTCTCCCTAGCTCTTACATATTAGGGAAAGCATCTGATTTCTTACTTTTTGTGACTGACTAATCTCACTTAGCATATAACTTTATAATTCATATAACATGCTGTCCATTTCATATGGATCCTCAAGAGCTGTATGCAAGATCTTAAAATGAGGCTTCACATAAGAGAAGACATTCAAAACCATAGCTATTGATACTTCTTAAATAATCTGCATCTGAGTTGAAGGGGTAACCTCTCTCTTAGTAATGAATTGTCCCACCTGTGAGTTTTAGCTTTTTATCTACTTCCCAAAGAATGTGGGTGTGTCCAATATTGGATGAAGACATAGCAGGCAGGGGCAGAAAACCTTCTGCCTAGGGAGATTTACAGTTATGGGGCTCTGGAATGTCTGTGTGTTTCAATGAATGAGGATAAACCAAGAATTCTGAAAAACACATCTTTCATGAGTTTCCAGCACTGTCTCAACACCTAACAGAGAAAGAAGGGTGGGAGGCAGTTCTGAACACAGGTTATTTTAATCTCCTCAGACAAAAACATGTAAGAGCATTGTGGTCCCTGTGTCTAGTTACAGTATATTCCCTAGAGCAATAATGAATTAGCCTATGCCTAGCCTAGGTTTGCTGGTATTTGGTTAACTTTGGAAAACTCAGTTATGTAATAATTTGGCTTGATGGACTGACACCATTTTAATATTCAGAAGACAGGATGATGATCTAAGGTCAGGCCATGTAGTACTCAGGAAACGAGAAAAAAAATTTAATGTTTTTGAGGCTGGTGACATGACACCTAAAATTTTAAGCAGGATATTGTCATGATGGCTTTAATTCGTTTTCAAAGTTTATCTGATGCTTGATTCAAAGCTCAAAAAAGAGGGTCAGAGATGGAATGGAATTCCAGATAAAAGGATCCTTTAGTAATCCAGGTAAGACACGGCACTGCCTCTCATAAGGTAGCAGTTGTAATCATGAAAGTCATTTTAACGAGATGTGTTTTAGTGAGATAGCTAACAGTTTTTCCCCTCATTCTGGCAATTATAACCTGGGACTGGGTGTCGAGAGCCTTCTTAGCCATTAGCTCTGAGGTCACCTCAGTCCAGCTTCGGAGGGGCACAATCTGCCCACTCCACTGCAGATTTCTGCGTGTAGAAAAATCTCCAAAGACCAAATGGCACCAATAAGCAAAGGCCCTGACAACTTTCTTATTTCCCAGATGTTACCCTTTCATTCCCTGACCAATCTGTGACTATCTTGATGTTTCCCCTGCTCATGACATGTCTGCTTTGCTGTCTTCTGTCACTGAAATATTTTGGTTAAAACTCCCCTTAAAAGCAGGATGGTGGAGTAGGGACAGGTAGGAGATATCTCTCCTCCCCAGCCTCCTTACCTGCCCTCTTTCTCTAAAAATCATTATGACTCCATTGACCTTCAGGCAAGAGACTTATCAATCAATCAACAGCACCATCCTCTATAGATGAGAGTGTCAGAGAGTAAGCAGGGAAATAAAAAATGAAGAATAAGATTTGATCTGTACCTTGAGCAACTGTTGGTCCCACTTATATAAATGTGGGAATCTGAGAAGAGAATAATTTTGGAAGTGAGAGGACATAAAATTTTTTACTGTGATAGCACTAAGAAGACTATTAGATACTGAAAGTGACATGTAAATAGAGAATTGGATATATGATGGTAGTTTGGGTTTAGAAATTGGAGTTTTACATCTATTTTAAGATGTGGACTAAAATCAAGTCCAGCGGAAAGATTGGGTTAAGGATAACTTGACTGAATAAATATGCTCAAAGACAAAATATTTAGAGATGAAAGGAGAACCTAAAGTGAAATCCTAGGCAACATCAATTAGAGAAAAAGATGAAGAAGAGGGGTCAACAAAGAATGAATTTGAGCTGTCTGGGAAGTAAAGAAAAGATGAGCAAATGTGCTACCCCAGAGTTTCAGAGAAGAAAGAAAGGGGCATTTGTCAACATTTTGATAAATGTTCCAAAATATTTCTGAAGACAAGCTGATAGCCAGTGAACATGGCATTGTGAACAATGTTGGAGATCTTGGTAAAAGAATATTTAGGGGGCTATTATAGCCAAATCTATTTTTTAGTGGTAGAAGCACTGCAGATGTAACTACACACAGGAACTTCATGCTTTGTTGAGAAAGGAATATAGAATTGGACTGAGAATGGGACAAAAGAGAGATAAAGAAATATCATTATTTTTTTTTTTTACTTTTGAAGTGATGATATTGGGTCATGTGTGGGGGTAGATGAGGCTGACCTGATAAGAAGGAAGGAATTAGACATGCAAGAAAGAGGCTACATTAAGAAGAAAGATGATTCTGTGAGAATTTAGCAACATGGGGTAGGATCTACTGCTTAAGAGAAATTACTGGCTACTGGAAGAAATAGGAATAGTCCATCCTGAGTGTTAGATGCATGTGTAAAAGTGACAATTACCAAGGTGAAATGGTTAGCAGTTTTGGTGAAGGGATGATGAGCATTATTTTATTCAGTGCTTTTATTTTGGTGCTAGGGACGGGACCCAGGGGCATTCCACCCCTGAGATACATCCCCAGCCCTATTCTTTATTCTTTATTTTTAAACAGGGTTTCACTAAGTTGCAGAGGTCTCACTAAGAAGCTGAAGTTGGCTGCAAACCTGGGATTCCCTTGTCTCAGCCTCCTGAATGCTGAGATTACAAGCTTGTGCCACCACACACAGCTCTTTATTCAATGCTTTTAGTCACTCTCTCCTACTCCCACAATTATGCAGAGAAAAAGCAGTATCATCCTGTGCATGATCCCAAGAGGAATTTCTAGATTTTTTCCAGTTATGGTGAACATGGACATTCCTTCTCTGGAAGGCTCTGTGCTCTTTCCCAGCTCAATTCTATAGGGAACAGACACTGTAGAATTTATTTGCTAGCCCTTTCTTAAATGGAAGGCATGAGATCATTACATCCACACCCTATTTACAGTTGTGCCCTCATGTTCCTCTCCTGAGACAAGACTACAGGCTGGTAAAGACACTCCTCTGAAGCCTGCACTCCTAGTGCCTCTAGCTCTGTCTTTGTCCATTTGGTTCTGGAGCATATGATGTTTGCTAGAAGTTCTGGTACACAAACCATTGTGGATACTATTGTCCTAGGGCATGGCAGGAGGCTTGGACCAAGTCACATCAAGCATGGGGACATATCCTAGGGGCAGGGTAATTTATGAGAATGGTCTACAACTGGGTAGTCATGTGGCCCATCTGTAGTTCTTGAATTATGGGAGCCAGTATCCCACTTGAGGCTGATGGAATGTCACTGCGGATACCAGATGGCCCAAAGGTAGATGACTCACTTACTCCCTAGGTGTTCTCAGGGTCCAGGGAGCCCTAACGCCCATGATAAGGCAGGTTTTGTGGGAGGAAGGTGATGAGAGAGGAACATGATGAACATTATTTGCCACAGGGCCACACACCCATGAGCGAGCAGATCACTCAGAAATCCCATAGCACAAAAGACACCTGGGATGATTCATCTTCCAGCAATTCTGTCAGTTGGCTTCTCAACATCGGACATTCTTCTAAACCCTAATAACAAGACAGATGGGAAAACAAAGTCCATTTCCCATCACTGTGAAGTCCTTGGAATTATAAGTAAGAGATGCACACTACCTCTCTTGAGAATAAGCTTTACCTGAGGAGAAGAAAAATCTTGAGTTGAGTAGAGAAAATATATCTATGTAGCTGAGAAAAACCAAGAGGTTGGACAGGATGAGTTAGTTGATTAAATGCCCTTATTTGAGATTTACTTGTCTGAATTCAGTAATCATGGAGTTATTAGAATACAGTTTATTCTGAAATGTCTCACATAGCTTTTTGAGCAATATCCTGGCAAATTTGTTGCGACATAAATGTGAAATAGAACCCCGTATTACTGAAGCCACTGAGAAGCAGTGTGCTCTAGTATCACGGGGACATAAACATTTCAGGCTTTATGAACAATGGCAGGGAATGGAGAGTTGCACATCCAGGTCTCTGACCATAGATACCCAAAGAAAATTACTAGAGACAGAGGAGTAGGGGAAGAATTGAGAAGACAAAGAAAGTAGGCTAAGTTACTCCATAGGCTTTTGCTGGAAGCAAAAACTGCCAATGTGCTTTGGCTCAGACTTGTGGCATGTTCAGTTAGTTGTTTATTAGCCAGAATATGACTTTCCCAATAAGCTACAAAAAATACAATATCAGGAACTAATCAATGTTTGGCCTATGAGTTCCTGCAGAAATATACCATGAGCATGTTGCACACCAGATCAACCAAACACCTTGACCTGAGCTCTCATTTTATATATCAAAGCCATTCTAAGTCATACTCCCATTATAGCCTATCATCCATCCATCAATACTTAAATATAGTGTAATTCTTATTAATTATATTAATAAAATTAGGTAACACTAGGTCTCTAGAAAGATGTGACTAAAATTTTGATAGCATTTTGGAACCTAACTAGTCCGGAGGTTGGAGAACCATGAATCTAGTTCCAACCTGTCGTTGTTACCTCTCTGTTGAAACTTGGGCAGAGCACTGGACTCTGGGCTCCCTTCCCAGAGCCAGCAGTGCTTGGGTGATCCCTCTCTGCCTGGGTGCAGCCCACACATGATCGACACAGCATAGGCCTCTGTTTCAGCGATCCTCAATGGTAAGGCATGTGTAAGATGCCATTCTGATTTAGTTCATTTTGTTTAAATGTAATCTTGTTTTTCTAACAGTTTGTTACTAGTTTATATTGTTTTCCATCAATGAAGTGCTCAGGATCCCTAACATTGCAAAGAAATCATAAACATGTGATATCATATATGGCTAGTCTTCTTTCTTAACTGTTTCCATTTTTAATCCCAGTATTAAGTATAAATTACTTTTTTCTATAACTGTAAAGAAAACTGGAAGAAGGAGAGAAAGAGAGGGGGAGAAGAAGGGAGGAGGAGGAAAGTGACAAGAGAGAGAGGGAGAGAGAAAGGAAAGAAGAAAGAGGATGAGAAGGAAGAGGAAGAGGAAGAGGAAGGAGAGGAGGAGGAGGAGGAGGAAGAGGAGGAGGGTGTTTCTATGGAATATAATTTTATTTTACTCACTTTGGCTATCAAATGATCAAATATTTTTATACTTCTGCAGTAAAATGCAATCATGACAATAAAACATGATAATACATGCATAGCATGTTTTTAAATTTAAATTGTAATGTTGGAATAATACATATTAAACACATCTTGTGTTTAGTGTATTTATTGACATGCACTTTTTACAAAGGTTTAATTTTGAATATTTTTCTCCACAGTAGCAATGTATCATTGGTGTTTTATTCAGTAAAAATGTATTGCAATCAAATTAAATTTAAGGTAGTAGAAAAGCTTAATTTTATTAGAAATAATAATGGGTCACATTGACTATAATGTTCTTGGGCTACCTATGGCCCTGATTTCCCTGATCATCAAATTCTATATTAGCAGCATGAAATAACTTTATTAAGATTTTCCCAACATTTCCCCCTATAGTGCATTGTAATTATATACATAAATCTCTCATCTCCTCCGCTGCGTCTCTTTTTCCATGCACATACTCAGCCATAGGTGTATACATAGTCATACAATGGTACTTTTTTAAAAAATAAAATGATTGAAATTTTAAAATTAGTCATGTATTTAAAAAAAACATGGATACGTACAGATAAGTATCTTCTTTTTTTAAATGGGGCCCACTATATTGTTCAGGCTGATCTCAAATGTGCTCATGCAAATGATTTTCCTGCCTCAGCCTCCCCTCCAAGCAGCTTGGAGTAAAAGCATGAACTACCACACCAGAATTTTTCTTTGTAGCATTCTTTGAACCAATCAAAATATTCTGTGATTTAATATAATCTCCTTGTAAGGAGGAAACATTATTCTTTTACCCAACAAATCCTTTAATTACTAGTTGTGATTTTAGAAATCATAAAAGAATATAAAAGAAAAGAAAAAAACAAACACATATGTTACATGCTAAAAATTTATTGAAATTTAAAGTAATAAGATATTCAGTTGGAGATAAAATGAGCAATTATCTTAAAAGCAATCTTTTGTCATTATAAAATATTTTATGTTTTAAAAGTAATATTCAGCTTTGATAAATTTATGAAGTCCTGGTTGTACATCCTGTTTGTAAAAGGTGCTATGGATTTTTATGTTTTCTATACAAACAATAATTAATTTAATATAAATTTCTGACAATATAATTTTGTATTAGAGGTTCAAATAATCTATATTTTCAATATTGGTATTTTAATTTAAATTTATTATTCTAAAATGTCACAAATCAAATGTAGTCAGTAAAATATTAAAAAAACATACTCAGTATGAAGATTAAAATACTATGTATCCCCCACTTATATAAAATGTAAATAACTATTGAGGTGATTGCATGCTTTTTAAAATAAATTTTGTTTTCTATGCATAATTTTATTATTTTTATTTCAAATTATTCTTCTTATCTCAACAGAGGTTGACTGCAGCTAGGAGCTAGCAGCTGGAAATGGATGGATTAGCTGTGGCAGAGACTCAGAATAAGCCTAATCAGACACATGGATTAAACTGAAAATATTACCTTCATTAAGATCATGTGCTGAGCAAATTGGCTGATGACCTGGGATATTACACTAGTAAATCCATGCATTCTCTGCATTGGATGGTAATTTCCTATGCTTTCTCACTCACTTCATATCTTTGCCATTAAACTAGTCTTTTGCAAACAGAACTGCCTACATGACAGGCACAGGCATCACAATTGAGGTTCACATCTAAGAAAGGGGAAAAAATGAACAAGTTTGCCATCTTTACTTCTTTCCTGATAACTTTTTAAAAATAAAATTGTTTAATCATAACTCTAAGTAAACAATTTTAAGTGCTGGAAAGAGTATCCTGAAGTGGATTTTTTTTTTCTTGCACACAACTTGGGAAAGGATAAATAAATTCTATCTTTCTAGAAAGTATTTTGACAAACTAATGAATGACCTTACATGCGCCAACAAATTTAGCCAATCATTTTAGTTTTAGGGCTTTATTCTAAGAAAATAATGTATATATAATATATACATATATATTATGTATATATGACATAATTGTTTTAAAACAGCAAGTTGAAATCATTCAACTCTTCAATTAAGACCAAATTATACAATATCAATTTAGATTGTTCTTATATATGACATAAATTATTTTTATTTTATGGATATTATTTACTTTATAGAAAAATGATGATAACAATTTACTTTAAAAATTAAAATATAGAACTTGGTATGTAGTTCATTGGTAGATTACTTACAAAGCATGAACAAAGTCTTAGGTTCGATCCCAAGCACAGGAAAAAATATTAAGATATAAAGATATTTCTAACTGCTGTTTTTAGGAGACATATTATGAACTTGAATGCATGAATGTTACCATTTATTATTATTTTCCAATCTTTGATTTTGCTAAATAATAAATCTTGCAGTTTCTATGTCCTTGTAATCTATACTGTTTTATAAACTTCCAAAAATAATTTTATTAAATATTAAACTTTTACTACTCAATATTCGTAATAAAAATTTTCAAACATGATGAAACATTAGCTTTGTAATAAAATAAAAATTCCTTTATTTTTATTGATTTTCTTCAAAGCTATGTATTTTTTATTCTTCACTACTTATAGAAAACGAAAAGATTCAGGGCACAAGAACCTGTATTCAAGAAACCAGCTTATTTTGAAGAAATTAACATTTTAGATCTCAAAATGCAAATTTAGAGATTTTACTTGTCGTACATCAAATATAATGTTGAATCTATGTAAACATTATGAATATTTATTCCCAATGCAGAAGGGGCATCTTGTTTGGGCTAGATATTAGACTGGAGCCTTTTTCTAGATCTAGAATGGTTGCTGGGAGCGAAAATGATTTTCAACAGGCTTTGGAATGCAAGAAGTATTAAAGGCAGATGCTGCCAAAATTGGTATCAAAAGAAAAATAAAATGAAATAAGAAAAATATCTGATGATAATATTGACTGGCCTGACAAGAACTCAATGGACGTTTTGAGCAATCGAAGCAGGGTTGTGAAAGGAGACACAAGCCTGGGCGGGGTTCCAGGAATGCTCTGTGACTGTGTGACTGTGTGAGAGTGCTGCTGGGAAAAGGCCGGGTATTTCAGCCGGCAGAACAGACATCTGAGCAGACACAGTTAGGAGGGCCCCTCAAGGAGGTGCAGGAGTATGAGAAGTGACGGCACATTAATTAATGTTAAAAAGTGCAGCCAGCCTTTCCCACCTTGGAAGCTCTTGACAGATGATATTCAATCGCAGATTCAAGACTTCTAGGTTGAGGTGGTTTAGGTATGTTTAGGGAAAAAGAGAACACACCAAATTAAAGTGGTCCTCTGGTCTCTCCTGAATGCATGCTTGCCTCGTCTCTCTTGCTTGACTTCCTCTTGGCTTTCATCAACTTTTCCCTGTCTTAATAAAAGGCCTTTTAAATGAAAGGCCCCCTGACAGCTTTTCACTCTTCGGTTCCCTCCTCTTCTGAGTTTTCTAGAACATAAAATTAAAAAAAACTTTATTGTATCTCAGAGAATCACACTTTAATGTTGTCTTTACCTAAGCTAATTAAACATTTTCTCTCCAAAGCAAGTGACCCAGGGTGGCAATGGGAACTTCCAGGAAACAGGTCACAGGAAAGGACTGCAAGGACAGGTTTTCAACTCTGGGGCTGAGAAGGTAGACCATGTCACATGTTGCTTGTAAGGAGAATGAGAAGCCACAATCTTTCTTCTTAGATAAAAATGCCAAGATCACTCCACATTTGGGGTCGTTTATAATGGCACCAGTGAACTTTCCCTGAGCATTATGAAGTATGAGTCAGCACCCTGACTGCTTTTTATCCATTTCATTTAATTCTGACATACCTATTCAACTCATTTACCAAGCAAGAACACTGAGTCCTGAAAGTCTAAGAGCCTTTCTCATACTGTCAAGAGAATATCGGATTAAGGTATGTAGTGATGACATCGAGCCCTGGATACAAACGACTGCATCTAATCCATCCATTCACACATGTTCAGTCCAGCTTGTAGCTTCGCCTTCATCGCTCTCTCCTTTCTTTCTCCTTATTTTTCCCCTCTTTCCTTTTTTCCTTCCTTTCTTTCTTCAATCCACATTCATCTTACCAATCCCCCTTGGGTTGTTAAAGATGAAGGACATGTTGGCCTCACCCCGTACAACCAACCCCAGTACAGGAAACCATGGTGGCTGTAGCGTAAGGCAGAACTCAGCCCTCAGTGTGTTCTGCCATAACAACAAGGATTTTAGCTTTAAGGATTAGACAAGAGTGGACTAGGAAAGAGGAAAGGCCACTTGAGGACATCGGCCTTCCCATGAATCTTTCCTCTTTGGCTTATCTAATTTACCTAACAAATATTTCATTTAATTTTTTAGGCTCCCAGCCTACTAGAATTAGTATATCATAGATTATGCTTATTTACAATTGGTAGTTTAGCAAATATTCTCTCAAACATGAGCAAAGTTAGGCTTTACTTTGATGAAAATAATTTATAGCATGATAAAGTTTGAGGATGGAAACAAAGATTCAATCAAGAAAATTTGCCTTCCCCATCATGACCTTGACAAGGACCCAGTGGGTAAAGACTAGTCTGATGTGATCTGAAGTGATATTAGCAAATATAAATTTCTTATATTACGTAATAAAGTGTATTACTATTTGGAATATGGGAATACTTGAGGGAATCAATACTTTTCAAATGACCAATGTGTAATTATAAAATAAGGCATGGCAAATGACCCATTCCCAAAGCCAGACAGACAACTGGGTTTCAGTGCAGCGTTGTATGAAGTATTGTGTTAGTTCTCACAAACCTTTATACCAACATTTGTGAAGTTTTATGTAGTTTCAGGGAAGAACAGCATCAGCTCTCAAGAACAGCCAGTCAAACACCCACCCTTCTCCAGCTACATATTTTGAAGTTGGATTTTCATAATATACTTTAATTAAAACAACATAACTACGATAGACTGAATACAAAATAGACCAAGAACCCAGCTAGCACTGATTAAGCTTAATATTAAAAATGTTCAAAAATATGTAATGCGATTCTTTAACTATTTACTAGTTTTTTAGTGAAAATATTAAGTAGATAATAACGCCTTATGGGTTTATTATGGTTACTTAAAATTAATTGATAAACAAATATTTAGTTTTGTTTCAATTTCTAACAAGTATGCTTGGTGCTGTTTCTCACAATTTTTAGTGTTGTTAAATAAATCTGAGATAAAAAAAAAAAAAACTGTGAGAACTGCTGTTGTGAAAACCCTAAATGGAGGGAACATTTTGCCTCTACATTCTTCAACAGTGAAGTGCCAATGTTGATTTTGTGAACTGAGCATATATCCTTAAGGTAATATGTAGGCAGTATTTCTGAGAGACAAGAAGGGAGAGGAAGGATGTTTTTGGTGCTCCATAAAGATCATATGCTAAAGAGAGTAGTGGATGAAGGAAGAACTGGGAGAGATGGATCAATGAGTTCTAAGTTAGAGTTAGATATAGCCAAGAATTTCCTATGAGCTATTGCATAGCAGAGGCACTATAAACAATGATAATGTACTATACATTTCAAAAAGCTAGAAGGACAATTTTAATATAGAAATAATAAACATTTAAGAAAGCTGATATGTTTAATTAAATTTTAACATTATACAATATATACATGTATTTAAACATCACATGCTACTCTATTAATAGCTATAACTTTTGTTTGTATCAACAAAAAATAAATTTCATATAGATTTAAAAATTTGTTTCTGCAGACTCATTCCTTCCTATCTGATCAATCTCACATTCAAAATTGATCTTTTTGAACATTTTCTATGGTCTTTTATTTATGAGATCTCTTTCCCACAAGTCTTGTTTTTTTCTTAATGAAGTACAGTCTGAATATTTATCACAGTTTCAACTCACCTCCTCTTGATGTTTTTTTCCTTATCACAGACAACCAAGGTAAGCTGTTCCTGAAGGGATCCCCCTTATCTGGTACCTTATTTGTTACATAAATTTTTACAGCGGAAATATTTGGCAAATATTTTGTATGAATACTTGGAAAAGATTTTCTGTTAACATTTCTCCGTTTTTAGAGAATTTAATTTTTCCTTTTATTATAATATTTATTCTATTAGTTCTTGAATTTAAAAAAGGAGAACTGATGAAGGAAATAGTTCAAATACTGGTGTGTCCGTCCATAAAGGTATCATTATGAATGTAAACAACATGTATGGGGAGGGAGGGGGTGGGACCTAGTGGAAATCACACCTACTACTATGTGCATGTATGTATGGATCGCTTTGAACGTCACTGTGATCTGTAATTACAACATAACAGTGAAAGTATAAACACGTTTTTTAAAGGGAAAAGCATATTTTAATGAATTAAAGTTATCTTTTTCCAGAGGTACAAAGAGACTTTAGAGAGTTTCTTACCTAAGCAACAGCTGTGTGGACCCTCGGAGAGTGATACTTTCCTACCTGGGCTCCATCACTGCTTCCGGAGCTTCCATTACTTCAACTATCAAATGATATCGTTAGGTTTCCTGTGGCTTCCATGACAAAGTACACTACGCTCTGTGGCTGATACAAGCACAAATGTGTTTTCTCACAATTTGGAGGCTAGAAGGCAAAGGTCAAAATGGCAGCCCAATTTGTTCCTTTTAAGAGGAGGAATCCATCCCAGACCTCTGCATTGCTTCTGGTTATTTTCTTGAACCTTTGGTATTCCTTGAAGCATAGATAACCCCCTCATTTCTGCGTTAACCTTCTCAGGCCTTTCTCCCTATGTCTAAATCCCCTCTTTCTGTATGATCTCTGGTCATGTCAGATTAGAGATCCACCCTATTCCTTCATGAACTCCATAACTACTCACATCTGCAGACTCCCTCTTTTCAAATCAGGTTACAGGGGCAGGGGCCTAAGTCATCATATAACAGCAATATTAAAAACAATCAGATTTCATAAGAATAGAATAAGTCAAAATGCACAGTACGAAGCTTCTGATGTTTAGTCAAAGGTCAGTGGATGAAGCTACCCTTTAATTGTTTATCTATAAAACAGAGTCCATGACACAGACCACTTTGTTTTTTCCTCAAGATAAATACACCACTGAGTGGTAAGCTGGATACAATGGCACACACCTATAACCCCAGGACTTGGGAGGTTGTGATAGAAGGATCACAGGTTCAAGGTTAGCCTAAGCAACTTAGTAGATTCCTGTTTCAAAATAAAAAAAAAAAAAAAAAAGGGAAAAGAGCTGAGGGTGTAGCTTAAAGATAGAATGCCCCTAGATCCAATCTGCAGGACTAAAAAATAAAAACACTTAGTGGTGTCTCCTATACTTTGCTGTCTTAGAAATAGTAGCTTTAGAATCAGCTATCAGGAAGCGAAAGGAATGGTGTTTCTTCTTCTGTATCAATCCACTGACCTGTGACAAGTGGGGAAGAAGAGACAAATAGATTAAAAAAAAAAAATCCCTTCCTGTGGCAGAACTTTAGGGACGGAGTAGGGAAAGCACAATTGGAGAAACAAAGAAATCTGCATGGCTGTGGCCTACTTCAAACTTTCAGAAGACATCAAGCCTCAAAGCAGTAAGGGAGATGGCAAAAATATTAGATACAGACACTGATAGTAGACATTTGCATACTTTGACAATAACACGAAACCCACAGGCTTCTTTTCTCTGACATGACACTAAGTTTTGCCGTAATGCTAATATGGGTCTAACTCACATCCTTGCAATTGTTCTCCATTTTTCTTCCAACATTGCAGGTATGTTTTTCATTAATGAGCCAAGGACTCTACCTAGGTAAATTATGCTGCAGGCCAAGCCCAACCTAATTCCAAGCATTTTAAGACATGTGCACTGGCTTCGGGAGACATATTTTAATTAAAAATACAGATTTATATTTTAGATGGATGAACTGAAAGTTCCATGTGCCTCAAAGAAGCTGTCCACTTTTATCATAATTCCACATACTGATTCGACCTTGTATGCTTTAATCGTTTTTCTGGTGTACAAACATCTGCTTCTTAAGTTCATTTATTTATTTCCTTTGATGGTCATTTCACTCAATGCATTCCATATGCTTGTTACACAACGTTTGAAAAATGTAGTATCTAGATTCTTTACATATTCTGAGTCATTAAAGTTTTTGTTCCATGGATTATCAGTTTTCTACTTATCTCTAAAGATAAACTCACATTTTCCCCCCTTGAAACTTCTTTTTTTTAATATAATCTGATTGATGTTTCTCAAAGTAATGCAATCAAATAATGCTATTTTTTTCTTTGGAGAGCCTATACATTCTTTTGTCTTTTTCTTACTATTCGTAAAAGCAGACTTAGGATTTTCTGGTTAAAGTAGAATGAGGCGGTCCAGGCACAAAGTCCAATGTGGGTCAGAACCAGGGAGGAATAAAATATTAAAAATAAATGTGCATACTCACAAGAGGAAGACCTTTGGTTACACACTGAAATCAAACCCTTTGTCATATGAACACAACATCCTAATAAGTGGGTGTTAGCCACCAGTCTACTGCTGACTAATAGGAGCAAAGGTTTAGAAATGATTTTCCCTTTCTTACAGATAAAAGATTATTTAAAAAACAGTTATTAATAATGAGACAAATAATTTTGAAATTTATTTTGAAATCTTCACATTAATAATAGTGATTTTAACTACTTCCCAAAGTTAAACATTTAATAAGAACTTCATGTTGTCCCTTAACTCACCTCAAAACACTCTTAAGTGGAAGTCATATTCGACATAAATAAATCCCAGTAAGTTAGAAAATTTCTGTACTTAAAATGATGTGAATTTTATTGATAAAATTCTAGGTAAATTATTGAGATCATTTAAAGACACCAGGTGTTTCATTAAGGTTAGTTTTTTCAAGATAATTACTGTTTGGGTAATTGAGAAAAGTGATGATAACCTATTTAGGATACATATTTTAGATTTTTTGAAATAAAGTCAAAATATGATTGCATAGTCAGACAAAATTAGTATCTGCTAGCTTCACTGTACATTTGTAATCTAAAAGTAAAACAATGGAATAAATCTTGAAATAAAAATTATAAGTACAACTCTTTACTGTCACTTACTCAGGGAATTACTCACTTTTCTTTCCTGTGTTTACTATTTTATTTTCATGTCCTAAGATTTTCCTGTCTGCTTTCATATGTTTTGTTATAGGGCGATAGTTGCAATTATAAATGAATTATGGAAAGCACAATGGGGGCGAGTTCTCTTTAGAGAAATGGCAATGGAGCTTAAGAGAAGGTAGTGATAAGGGGATTGTATTCCAGAGGAAGGGTCTGAAACAGGTTCCTTCCTGACATGGAAACTCAGCTCTGAGTCTTCCGTGTAGTAAGCTGTATTTAGTCTGGGAATCTCCCCCCTCACATATATGCATTTGAGGAAGTCACTGTCTCTTTGCAGCCAAAGCTTAGTGTCTGTGCATTTTTCACCGTATTGGAAACCTTTTCATGCATGCCCAAAGAAACCTGGAGGAGTGTCTAAATTTGGAATATAAATAATACCATACCTACCAGAGGCCATATCTGAGGGAGTAGGTTTAGCCTTCTGATATCTTCTATCAAATCGCAGTTGGACAAAGGCTCTATATTTCTCTTGATGAGGGTTGCTCAATTTCCCCTCAGGTTTTTCCCAGTCTCCCCCTGACCTCACACCTCTCCCTAAATGCCCCAAAGTTGTAGTCTGTGCGTGTATTTCAGGCTTTACTCAAATGGTTTCAGAAAATGCTAAACATTTTATCTGTTCTTAGTGATGCTGGGCACAGAGATTCTATCAGTTTGGTCCAAATTTCAGTGGGGTGGGCCACTTCTCAAAGACTTTTGGTTTGTAGGACTGTATATCCTTTCTTCTTCAATCAAGTTTGTCATTCATGACAGGAAGCAACATTGCCCTTTAGGAAGCATCTAGCAATATTAGGAGACATTTGTTACAGGCTTTTAGCAGGAAGAGACAGAGACATTTTGGTGAGAACTGTACTTATATTATTAACACATATAAATGCTGAGAGGCTAAAGAATGCCAGGGTATGGCCTCCTCTATTGAAGTTGGCTGTGCCTGTTTTCATTTAGTCCATTTATACCTCGAGGCTATAAGACAATAAATATTCAATAAAGGTTGATTGAATAAATGCTTAATAAATTTAATCTTATTTCAGAAACTTAGAATAAACCAAATAATCATCAATTTGTTTTTTGGCCTCTCATTAGATTCATATAGAGACTAGTTATTCTTACTTACCACTTCCTCTGCAAAATGTCAGTTTCATAAACAACACATTTAAAAAATAATGAATAAATAATTTTAACTGGAGATTTATTTTACTTTATTTTATTTGGTCCTTGGAATTGGACCCCCAAACCGTCTACCTCCAATACACAACCAGCCTTTCATTATTTATTTTATTTATTTATTTTTTTTTGAGACAGAGGCTCGATAAAGGGTCTTAACTAAGCTAAGGATGGTAAGGATCTCACTAAGTGTCTGAGGCTGAACTTGAACCTCTGATCCTCATCTCAGCTTCCCATGTACTGTGATTACAGGTGTGGACCACCACTACTGGGTTGTGACATTGACTTGTAGTATTTTAACAGAAACATTATGTATAACGCTAAAAATTAAATGACTGGACAATGCATACTCTACTTCCTCTGGGTTAATTTTAAAAGATTAAGGGGGGAAAGGCATCAACGGATGGATCACAAAACTTTGATATATACATACAATAGATTTTACTGAGCCATAAAGAACAAGATCTTGCCTTGTGCAGGAAAATGAATGAAACCCAAGAATATTAAATGAAGTGAGTACAGTCAGTCTCAAAAACCGAGCAGATGTATGTTTCCTATGTGGATGCTCGGGAGATGTTCTGAAATAAGGGCAACATCAAATAGACGAGCAGAGACTCCAGGGGAGTGAGTGAGGGGGATCAGGGATAGGAGACGAGTTCATGAAGAGTATAATAGCAGAAATAATGCAAGGTATGTATACAAAACTACCAATCCCGTTATCAAAGGCACGCGTGGCAAGGGGGAGGTGCCAAGAACTACGCACGTGCCTGTCGGACACTTTATGTCCCAATGTGATAGAAAACTTACAATGCACCGAATTTAAAAAAAATTAAAAAGAATACGTTGCATCCAGAAAAATCCTCATTATAACTGTGGCTTCACTTTTTTTGACATTTTAAAATGATATCTATCAATCCATCTCTCTCCTTGTTTATCTTACAATTTCTGTTTACACAGCCGAAATAAATGAAAGACTTGAGTGTTTCCTCTCGTGTCAACAGATTTTATCATCAAGGCCAGATCTATTTTATGAGAAAGTAGAAGTGCTACCAAATTTAACAAGCACTAGGTATTATCATTTTAAAAATGGGAGTCCAATGCCATTTGTCTTTGCTTGTTAAAGGAATAGACTCCCATCTACAATTTCTTATTATTATCCACCATCTGTGTGATGGCTGTACATAATTACTTGCATACCATGTCTCTGGTAGGCCTTATTTCCGATAAACAGAAAATAAAATTAAGCTCTCATATGAGATCCATTACAGAGGAGGCTTGGAATAAATATAGTAGATTTAATTTTTCCCTTTCACAGACCTGACAGGGAGGCTGCCGAGAGGCTCACTTAGGAATCTTTGTTTAGAATGAAATTCCGAACGATGAAACTGCAGCCTCTAATGACAAAATGTGCTATATGGTCAATGGGAAAGAATACGTTTCCGAGGCTTCTGTCTCAGATACATCAAGAACTAAAGAATATGAGATAATTTAGAATGATAGATAATCGTTTCGTGCCACTGAATTTTAAATCAACACCTGGGTGAGGCATGGTGAGTAGAATACGAAGCCAAACACATTCAAGGAACATTTGCCTTTAATATTCATAAAGTTTTTAAATGGAAGCTGTACAATATGTTGTATCACAGGTGGCACTTTAGGAAAATTATGTCATCTGATGGCAAATCAGCAGGTGTATCGCCATGAGCATGCCAAATGAGGTTGGACACAGGTATGATACTAATTTTAAGAGACAAAACAGCAAAATACATATTCAAACTGGATGTTTTAAAGAGCTGTTGCAGAATGGGAAATAGATAGGACTCTGTTGTCCATAGCAAGGCAGTGTCACAAAATGAGTTACTGATGCTGAAAAAGATGTGAAAAAGTGCACTGACAGAGGAAATAAGGGGTCAGCATTCATGTACACAAAAGGAAACATACACATCTTAGTGTTCAGCTTTATGAATTTTGGAAATTATTTAGACCCTCCAACTAAGAGGGTCTGAAGATGGTATAGATGTGTCCTTTCATCTCATGCACATAATGTAAATGGAATGACTCAAGATGTGGTTATGAGTCCTGTTTCTCTCATTTCAAATCATCTGGCCGCACTCACCCGGGCTGTTCCTTAGTCTACATGTTTGATGGCTGGTATTCCATGGCATACGTCAGCCTCAGCGTCCTTGCTTCCTTGTTTGTTTTACCCATGTTTCTATTGGTGGACAGCTGGATTACTTCTCTTTGGAGACTTCTTTGAATTCCTCTGCCATGAGCTTATTTGAAGAAAAGTCACTCTTATGATCATATCTTTTCATTTATCTTTGGGGCGTGATTAGGATCGGAATCGATGGGCCGTGCCTTGGGTCTATGTTTATCTTTCTAAGTACCAACTTGCTATCCAAGGTGGTTGAGCCCTTTGATACCCTATACCACACAATATATATTCTTTTTTTTTTTACAATATATATTCTATTGTTGTTTTGTATCCTTTATAACAATGTTTTCAAGAATCATTTTTTTATTGATTTCAGGCATTTCATTGGATATAAACAGTATCTTATTGAAAATTTTATATTTCCCTGACAAGTAATAATGTTGATTATTTTCATTTGTGTATTTGACATAATATTTTTGAGATAAAATTCACACAATGAGAAATTGTAGTCTCAAAGCATTTTGATTTCTTCACATAGAAGCCCCTTCTTTAGTAGGTAGTTTCTCTCAATTCCTTACTTTCCCTAAATTCTGACAATGTCCTTCTACCTTATGTTTCTATGGCTTTATTTATCTTGACCATTTAATATGAATGGCATTATAGAACATGTGCGCATTTGTGCCAGCTTCTTTTATTTTGCATAATGTTTTAAAGTCCAGGTGAACCTCTGCCTTTGTTAGTACCTCATTATTTTTCATGCTTACACAATATTCTATTGGATATAACGTATATCAGGATTTATCTAGTTACTCATCTATGGATGAACATTTATTATAGTTGTTTCCCACTTTGAGAAAATGTCAATAGTGAAGCAGTGAACATTGGTAAACATGTATCTCTTTTCATTTTTTTTATATATGAGATGTGAAATTTTTGCATTATAGGATAACTCTGTTTGAGGTGTGTGTGTGTGTGTGTGTGTGTGTGTGTGTGTGTGTTACTAGCAATTGAACTCAGGGGATTTTTATCTCTGGACTACAACTCTAGACCTATTTTTTTTTTATTTTGAAAAAGGATCTAAGTTGCAAAGGGCCTCACTCAGTTGCTGAGGCTGGTCTTAAACCTGTGATCCTCCTGTCTCAGCCTCCTAAGTCCAAGAATGAGAGGACCGGTCTACCATGCCTGCCTATGTTTGGTTTTGTAATTATTGTTTTATAGGAATTGCTTTTATAAACTGCAAATATATATATATATATATATATATATATATTTCAGTCTTTAGCTTAATTGTATCTCTTGTGTAAGTATACATTTTGAACTTAGACACACTTCAAGGGGGAGTAAGGTTTCTTTGGGGTTTGAGGAACAAAGTCTTCTATACAGTCAGTGGTACTGAAAGAAGGGCCTGAAACCCTGGAGAAGATGCTCCCACACTTCTTGGTTGAGAAGTAGCATCAGCACAAGGAAGAAACTTTGGTTTTGTTTTGCGGCACAACTTAGTTGTGTTCACAACAATTTTCTGCTCAGAGAAGTTCTTCAGCATATTTCTGAACACTTTTCTCATAAACTTGGCTTTAGGTCTTCTTAAACAACTCCTCCCCAATTCTGTGAACTATCTAATTGATTTCTAATAAACCCCATTTCTGTATAATCTAGATTGACTTAATGTTCCCTGCAACAATAACAGTGACTAATTCACTAACCATTGACATTATAATTTTTATTGCCAATATGATGGGTGAAATAAATCATCCCACAGTTGATTAATTTTATATTACTGATTATCGAGAAAGCCCATTTTTTATATATTACTGACCTACTTTATTGTGCTGTAGACTTTTTTCTCTTTTTCAAGAGTTTTTTCATAACTTTTGAAAGTTTTGATTTGTAAATATACTGCAAACTTTAAATAACTAATCTGCTAACTCTTTTAATGCACCTGAGTTTATCTATTTTTAATTAAAGATGGAGAATAGTGAAAGAACTGGAGTTAGTTTAACCCTATACTCATGATGTAGAAAAAATCTGATTATGTCTACCTTTTCAGTTTTGTGTCCCCCCCCATTAATAAATATGAAACAGGTACTTCCTTATTTATAACTAATGAAGTATCTATCTCCTTAGCATCTGAAACATGATTTGCAGGACCCAGTAGAAAAAAAAAAAAAGGGAAACATGGCATGTAATGCCAGAAAATAAGTCCTAGTTTCTAAAATGTTCAAACAGAGCATTAAAATGAGTATAGACCCTTCTAAGAAGAGGGCCCAGGACAACTGTCCTGGCTGCACACAGAAGCCGGATCGCCTTTTACAGGATTGATCATAAATTACAGTTATCATCATAATCCCTCGCTAATCTTAGGTAACACTTGTGTCTTTTCTAAAAGTGCGAAAGTTCCTGATGGTTAGCCACATGCACGCTTGGTTCTTGTTTCCACTCAGCATCTGGACAGTGCCTGATGAAGAAAGGACAAAATAATAATTTAGTCCTGACTAAAAAATAATAATTTAGCTGACTGGGTGACTGATGAGAATAAGTGGACTGCTGGATCTTCAGGAAATAATTTGAACATTTCAGTTGTGATTAAAGCTATCTAAAGAAAAGGAAATTGGTGTTATGTACCAGTGAGGAGGATGGTACCCCAGGCACAACTCCTGCTGAATGGAAGTCCCCTCTCCTACAGAGAGTGGTCCCTGTGGCCTCGTCCGATCTTTCACTGAAGAATGTGCACTGCATCTCCTGTGCGCCTCAGGGTGTACAGCCCATCATTATATCCAGGCAGGGTGGCTCTGTTTTTATTTTTTTTTTATTTTTGGAGTACTGAGGATTGAACTCAGAGGCATTCTACCTCTAAGCTACACCCCCAGCCCTATTTTATAGTCTTTATTTTGAAATAGGCTCTCACTATGTTGCAGAGGGCCTCGCTAAGTAGCTGAGGCTGGCTGTGAACCTGAGATCCTTCTGTTTCCGCCTCCAAAGTACTGGGATGACAAGCGTGTACCACCATGCCCCATAGAATGGCTTTATTTCACTGAGTCATGGAAGCAGATAAAGGAGGGAAATCGCAGGTCTCTTGAACAGCTTTATGGGACCTCTTCAAGTTTCCCAGGAACATATCCTGTTGATAGCTTGTGATTACTGACTGTTCCAGACTTCAGTACACGAAGGAGTGGAGGAGGAGAACAGGGGAGACCTGACATGCATTACCTCAGACAGGTTCTATCACTGTCAACTACATTTTGATGTGAGATTATAATGGACCAATAGCAGTATATATTCTTACATCCTGATATAGTTCAAGTAATCAGACACGCATGCACACGGCACTTGGCGACTTTCCCCCTCTCCTCGCTCCCTCCTCTTCTCCACACAAGGTACTAAGATTGGCATTGGTGATATCACATATTTACATGCCTCTACTGTAAGTATACTTTGCTTATTGGCCACCAAAAAAAGTTTAATTCTAAAAATTGGCACACTTGTGATGAAACAATATTACTAACATTAGCATTAAATTTTATAATTTTCTTGAAGACAATATCTTGAATAATTTTTTTAAATTCTTTTGCTGGTACATTGTTGTACATTTTAATGGAGAACAAGATGATAATTCTTAAAGTTTCTGTGTGTGTGTGTGTGTGTGTGTGTGTGTGTGTGTGTGTGTGTGACTAAGGACTGAATCGAAGGGCATTCTACCTCCAAACTACAATTCCAGCCCTTTAATTATTTGTTTATTTATTTATTTATTGAATTTATTTATTGAAACAGGGTCTTGCTAGGTTGCCGAATTTTACCAGGTTGACGATGCTGTCCTTGAACCTGAAATCTTGTCTCTGCCTCCCAGATTCTGGGTTACAGACATGAATCATCACATCCAGCAAAAATTTTTTCTTAAATGCAAAAATATTTAATCATCGAGGATACACTCTGTTTACTTTAAGGATGTCTAATACAATCCAGTCTTATCCTCCTACAAAACAATTACTCTTCCTTGCCCTTTTATATTTATACATTCAATGGTTGTTATGTAACTAAATGCCTCATTCATCAAAAAATATCTCTAAGACCTCAATACAATTTTCTGTCTGGTCTTACCATTATGTTTCATTTAGAAATTCCAAAACCTTTGTTCACAGAATTTGTTCCTTTATAGAACATCTTAAACTCTGCTTACTTCTAAATAACTAAACTAGAGCTACAAAAGAGGTATAAAAACTTGTTCATTCAAATAAATAAAAATGCAAAGAGAAGAAATACTAACAAAAATTCAGAGTACATGCATTAGAATTTTTTGCATCACAAATATTTTATGTCTGAATTTCCTATTTTAGTGTAATTAATATGAGGGTAAAAATTACTTTTTTTGGAAGTGAGTCAGAATTTTTTTTTTTTTGGTGGTACTGGGGGTGGAACCCAGGGGCTTTGTTAATCCAGCTACACTCCAAGACCTATTTTATATTTGGAAACAGGGTCTCACTAAGTTGCTGAGAGCCTCACTCAGTAGCTGAGGATGGCTTCGAATCTGTGCGATCCTCCTGTCTCAGCCTCCCAAGCGCTGGGATTACAAGCGTGCGCCACCACGCCCAGCCACAATTTTGTATCAGTAAAAAACTAAGAGTATTAAAAGTGCTTGAAATTAAAACTTGATTCTGCAGAGAGAAGTAAGAGCGTGCCACTACCTGGCCAATGACTAGGGAATGATACAGATTTATTCCTGAGCTGGCTCCTCCTGTGTGCAAAGGCTGGGCTGCTGATCCAAGGATGCACCCCATTTTTGGGGATCCTGTGAGCTTCTCACATAAGCTTCTGCCTACTGAACAGGAAGCAAATTTAAAATAAGAAAAAAGAAAGTGGTGAAGGGAAGACTATTCTTCATCTGTAACAAAATAAAATATAACATAGGTAACAGCAAAATATAAAATTTTATAGCATGACTACATATTATTGATAGTGAATGGAGTATGTAAATGCAAGAGCATAGTAATACTGAAAAGTCACAGTCACCTACTGGAAACCAAGCCGAGCAATGGCTTCATTTTCTAGGGCAAATTATCCTCTCAGTGGTGTCTGCTTGTCCTAAAAGATGAAAGGTCAGCAGCCTGCAACACGAAACCTCTTGTCTACACAGGACAGATGGGAAGGCCTGGTCTTCTCATCTTCCAAACTTAACTGGCCTCGGTGGAAAAATCCTACCACCAAGGGAAAGAGAAGGGGAAGGTTAGTGACTGATTTAAGAAAGCTTCAAATTCAGAGTTTTATACTCAGAAACTCTATTTCACCTGCTGGATGACATTGAGTCAGAGCAGTCTAGGCAGCTGATGGAGTTCAATTTCAGTGCTGTTCCTTTTCAGGACATGAGATGTAGGGGAAAGAGAACAGATCACTCTCCTCTTGGCTAATTATAATGAAAGAGAAGGCTTTCTTTCTCCATTCCAAATGACACCATCTTCAGACTGCGGAATAAATCCCTCATTGTTGATACTCAATGGAGGAGGAATTCAATCCCATAGTATCCAGGGGAAGCAGGGGCCTGGCAATTAATACTCAGAATAACAAGGTAACCTATTGTCACCGGGGAGGTCATGAGAATGACAAAAAGGACTTGAAAAACAGCCTCTGAAGCTGAGAACAATGGCCACGCGATTCGATGCATTAAGTATTGTGCTGTCCTCTTTTTTTAGAAAACATAATATGTCTAAAAGTTAAGGTAGCAATTCATATTCTAAGAAAAAGTAAATGTTATGTCTTAAAGCAATAAATACATCTGTACTTTTTTTCTGAAGGAGAAATAAATATTGCCGATATTCAGGAAATAGCATAGTATTTTATAAAATGAATGTGATGACAAATCAGAGTATATATTTAGATTCATAAATAAAACTGAATTCATTCATGTACACTTATAGTCCACACATATGTGTAGATGCTTAAGTCATGACACTAAAATGCAATCAATGTCTTGATTAATTTGTTGTTATTTGATTTCTTTATGTTTGCCACTCTGACTGGGGCTAGATGGAATCTCAGTGTAGTTTTGATTTGCATCTCCCTGATGGCTAATGATGTCGAGCATCTTTTCATGTATCTATTGGCCATTTGTATCTCTTTTTGTGGAGTGTCTATTCAGTTCACTTGCCCATTTCTTGATTGGGTTACTTGTTTTGATAGTGTAGAGCCTTTTGAGCTCTTTGTATATTCTGGATATTAGCCCTCTATCAGAGTGGTGGCTGGTGAAGATCTTCTCCCATTCTGTAGTTTTTCTTTTTAGGTTCTTGATGGTTTCCTTTGATGAGCAGAAACTCTTTAGTTTGAAGCCATCCTACTTGTTAATTCTTCTTTTAAATTCCTATGCTTTGGAAGTCTTGTTGAGAAAGTTACTACCTATGAGTACATGTTGGAGTGTTGAGCCTATGCCCTCCTCTAATAGCTTCACAGTTTCTGGTCTAATTTCCAAGTATTTGATCCATATCAAGTTGATTCCTGTGCACACTGAGAGGTAAGGATTTAGTTCCATCTTTGTTCAATGGATAGCCACTTCTCTGAGGACCATTTGTTGAAAAGGCTGTCTTTTCTCCAGAGTATGAGTTTGGCCCCTTTGTCAAATATCAACTGACTATAATGTGTGAATTTGTTTCTGTACCTTTTATTTTGTTCCATTTGTCTGTGTGCCTGCTGTTGTGCTAATGCCATTCTGTTTTAACTACTATTACTCTGTAATATAATTTGAAGTAAGGGATTATGATGCTTCCTGGATGTTTATTATTGCTGAGAATTGCTTTGAATATTCTGGGTCTTTTCTTTCTCAATATAAAATTCATAACTAATTTTTCTAGTTTTATGAAGAATGCCATTAGTGTTTTTTTTTAATATAAGAATTTCACTAAATCTTTAGATCACTTTTGGCAGAATGAGCATTTTCATAATATTTATTCTGCCCATCCATGAGCAAAGGAGATCTTTCCATCTTCCAAGGTCTTCAATTTTTTTTTCTCTAAAGTTTTATGGTTTTCATTATAGATGTTTTTATGTTTCTGGTTAGGTTTATTCCTACGTATTTTATTGGTTTTGAGATAAATGTGAATGAAGTTGTTTTCTTTATTGCTTTCATTGTGAATTTATTGTTGGCATATAGAAAAGTAACTGATTTATTTAGATTGATTTTGTATCCTGCAACTTTGCTGAATTGGTTAATCAGCTCCAGTTGTCTTTTTTCTCTTTTTTTTCCTTTTTTTTTTTTTTTTTTTTTTTTTTGGTGGTACAGGGGTTCCTGAAAATCCTTCTACCTCCAAGCTACACTCTCAGACCTATTTTATATTTTTATTTGAAAACAGGGTCTCTTAAGCCAGTGAGGCTGGCTTCAAACCAGCCTGATCCTCCTGTCTCCGCCTCCCAAGCACAGGGATTACAAGCGTGCACCACCACGCCCGGCTTTCCAGTAGTCTTTTGGTTGAGTTCTTTGGGTCTTCTACATAAAGGATCATGCCATCTGAAAACAAAGATAATTTTAATAATTCCTTTTTTTTTCCTATTTGAATTCCTTTGATATCCTTCTCTTGTCTTACTGGTGTAGCAAGAGTTTTGAGGACAATATTGAAAAGGAATGTTGATACTGGGCATTCTTGTCTTGTTCCTGATTTTAGAGAAAATTCTTGCAGTTTTTTCCCGTTCAATATGATATTGGCTTTGGGTTTATTATATATTATATATTATCTTAAAGATGTTGAGATAGATCCTCCTATTCCAGTTTTTTTAAGTGTTTTTAACATGAATCGGTGTTGGATTTCTTTTTTTTTTTTTTTTTTTTTTTTTTGTGGGTGTGAGGATGGAACCCAGGGTCATTTGACCTCCAAGCTCCACCCCCTGCCCTGTTTTTTATTCTTTATTTTGAAACCGGATCTCACTGAATTGCCGATGGCCTCATTAAGTAGCAGAGGCTGTCTGTTTACCACAATCCTCTGGTCTCAGCCTTCCAAATGCTGGGATTACAAATGTGCGCCACCACACCCAGCTTCGGTGTTGGATTTTGTCAAATGCTTTTTCAACATCTGTTGATATGATAATATGGTTTTTGTTCTCAGTTCTATTTATTGGGTGAATAACATGCAATGATTTGCCTATGTTGAACCAGCCTTGCTTTTCTGGTATGAAACCAACTTGGTTGTGGTGTGCAATTCTCTTGATATGGTTTTAGATGTGTATAGATAGTATTTTGTTTAGAATTTTTGCATCTACGTTCATCAAAGATGTTGATCTATAATTTTCTTTGCTTAAGGTATCTTTATTTTGTGTTGGTATTAATGTGATACTGGTCTTGTAGAAGAAGTTAAGGATAATTCCATCTCTTTTGATTTCCAAGAACAAGTTGTAAAGTATTGGGATTAGTTCTTCTCTGAAGGTTTTGTAGAATCCAGTTGGAAACCCATTTGGCCTGGGCTTTTATTTTATGACAGAGTTTTTATTGCTGTTTCTATTTCTTTGCTTGCTATTGTTTGGTTTAGGTCTGAAATGTCCTCTTGATTCATTTTAGGTAGTTTCTATGTGTTTAGAAATTATTCAATTTTTTCCATGTATTCCAGTCTATTGGAATGTAAATTTTATAAATAGTTTCTGATAATCCTTTGAATTTTCCCAACTGACTGTGGTGATGTCTCCTTTTTAATTTCTGATTTTAATGGTTTGAGTTGATTCACTCTTTCATTTGGTTAGGTTGGCCAAGGGCATATCAATTGTATTAATCTTATCAAATAAAACAGCTTTTTGTTTTTCTGATTCTTGAATTCTTTTTTTATTCTCTATTTTATTTATTTCTGCTCTGATTATAATTATTTCCTGCCTTCTTCTGGCTTTGTGATTAGACTATTTCTGTTTTTCTAAGTCTTTGAGATGTGTCATTAGGTTGTTTCCTTGGTGACTCCCTGTCTTCTTATGTGGGCACTTAATGCTATAAATTTTCCTTTTAACACCACCTTCAAAATGTCCCATAGATTTGGGTATATTGTGTCTCTATTTTCATTTAATCCCAAGAATTTATTTATTTCTCCCCTTATTTCTAACATTACCCACTCACCATTCAGTAGTGTATCATTCAATTTCCATGTATTTAAATAGTTTCTTTTTTTCTTTCATGTCTTGATTTCTACTTTTATTCCATTGTGGTCTGCTGAATTTGCTGGTGCTTGCTCTTTGGCCCCAAATGTGATTCATTTTGGAGAAGGTTCCATGGGCTGCTGGAAGTATGTGTATTCTGCTGTTCCTGGTTGAGATATACTGTATATGTCTATTAGGTCCATTGGTTTGTAGTTTTCTTTAGTTCTAAACAGTCTTTACTCATCTTTTGTCTTAAAGACTGATTTAATGGCATGAGTTACCATGCCATATTGAAGTCTCTCAGTATTATTGTATTTGGGTCTATTTGAGATCTAAATTGCTGAAGGGCTTGTTTTACAAATGTGGGTGAACCAACATTTGGGGCATACACATTTACTATCATTATATCTTCTTGCTGATTTTTTCTTTTTAATAAATGAATTGCCCTATTTGTCTCTTCTGAAGTATTTTAGCTTAAAGTCTGTTTTGTTATATATCAGTGTTGATACCCTGGCTCATTTTTGGTCTCCATTGGCATGATATATCTTTTTCCTTTCTTTCACTTTCAGCCTATGAATGTCTCTGGCTGTAAGGTGAGTTTCTTGCAAGCAATGTATATTTGGATTACTTTTTAAATCCACATTAACAGTCTGTGTCTTTAAATTGGTGAGTTAAGACTCTGATGTTCAGGGCTAATATTAAAATATGATTTTTGTTTTCTGACATTTTGTGTTCTATCTTGTGTTTTCTATAATATTTCTTATTTGCTTTGTTGATCAAATTCATCTCTTCTCTGGTTCTGAAATCTGCTTCTTTTTTCTTCTTTGTGGTTTATGTCTTTAGGTATTTTATCCAGTGTTGGCTTTGTATTCATGAATTTTTTTGAGAGTCTGCTTATCTTGAAACACTTTTGTTTCTCCATCATTTTTGAATAATAATTATGTTGGATATAGCAGTTTTGGTTGACAGTTGTTTTCTTTCAGGGTCTGGATTACATCATACCTGTCTCTCCTAGGATTAAGGACTTGGGTTGTAAAATCTGGGGTGATGTTTATTTTTTTCTCTTGTTAGTGTCCTGTTATTTTGTTCTCACAACTATTAAAATTCTTTCCTTAGACTCTATGTTGGTCATTTGGATTATTTTATGTCATGGGGATGTCCTTCTTTGATCTTGTCTTAATGGTGTTGTGTATGTCTTCTGTACATGTATGTCCAAGTCTCTTTCCATGCTTGAAAACTTCTCTGAAGTTATCTGAAGAGACTATGAATACCGTTGGTCTGTATTTCTATCCCGTCCTCAATGTCTTTAATCAATAAGTTAGGACATACTATGTTGTCACATAGTTGTTGGAGATTAAGTTTTGTTGCTGTAATGACTTCTGTATGCTGTTAACTATGCTTGCAGTTCTGAATAAACTATCTTCTAACAGTGATATTCTATTTTCCATTTCATCTAATCTTCCAGAATTTCTTTCTATTCCTGTCTTCATTTCATTTCATTCAGACCTCTTTTTTTTATTTTTCCTTAATGTCTCCATTTCTTCTTCCATTTCCTGTGCACTTGCTCTGAGGCCTTTCATTTTATTGAAGATCAGGATACAGAATTCTTCTTGTATTTCTTCTAGGTCATTATTCAAGATTTCCCTTACTTCTTCACTATTCCTAGTCCTCATATTTTTAGGGTTCTTGGACTTGTTTTTCTGATGTCTTGGCATCTTTTTCATGTCTGGTTCTTGCATAATCTGTCTGATCCAATTTTAGCAGTAGAAATTTAAAGATGTCAGCAGGTTTGTGCATGGGTAGGCAGTGCTTTTTTCAATGATGAGAATTGGGTAAGGGGTCAGGAGCTGTAGTTATGGGTACAAGATTAGGTTAAAGTAGAGAATATGATTAAATTGAGTAAGAATTTAAGTATAATATGGTAGTATATTGTAAAGAATGAGAAAAGGTTAGATAGTAGGATTATTATAGTTAGTATTTAGATATAGCTTGATTATAAAACTAGGAGATACATTAAGAAAAAAAGAAAAGTTTTAAGAGAAGATAGTAGATAGGCTGAAGTAAGGAAGTTTGTAAAAGAAATGCAGGAGGGAACAAACAAACATGCTTAAAATAATAAAAAAAGTTACAAAAACTAACAATTATAAATCAAGACAAAAAAGACTAAAATAAATAAGAAAATAAAGAAGAACAAAGATAAAAAAGAAAAGCACAAAAAGAACTAGTGATAGTATGAGAGAAAAAAATAGCAGTCCTGCTAATTTACATATATAGGGCCCGGGCTCATATAATATCTGTATGTCTATTCACATAACTTATTATCCATAACTTATTATCAGCTTTGAGGTCCACTCTGTGAATATTTCTTCCCCTTTCTTGCCTTTGATAGTGCTTTGTTCAGGTGTCAGGATGTCCAGTATCACTGTAAATTAATTATGTTTAAGCTCAGGGTTCTGTGTTTTCCCACCCTGGGCTCTGCACTTTCCGACCTGGGCTCTGCACTTTCTGGCCTTAGGTTCTGTTTGCTCTGCACCTTCAGTCCCTGGGTTCCATGCCCTCTGGCCATGGGCTCCACACCCTCCTGCTCTGGCTCTGCACTCTGCAGCTCTGGCTTTGAGCTCTCTCCTGGGCTCTGCTATCTCTGCAATCTACTCCTGTGCTTTGAGCTTTTAGGCCCTCAACTCTGTACTTTCTGTTCATGGGATCTGTGTTTCCAGGGCCTGTTTTCTGCACTTTCTGACCCTGGGGTCTGCATCTTCTGACACTGGGCTTTATGTCTTTTTGTCCTGGGCCTGTGCCTCCCTACCTACGCAGGTGGAGGGCAACTAGTATAGTCCTGAAGCAACCCCCTGTGGTCCTGTGCAGGTACAAAGTCATGAGCACTATGGGCCTTTCCTATGTCTCTGAAGGTTCTAACTATACTACCTCAGATATGGGCCATCAGATCATAGCCCATCAGGGTCCTGAAGTTGCTCTGTATGGTCATCTGTGGTGAAGGCACTGTGGTTACCTTGCACTCTGGTTACCTTGCTGTCCTGTGGGCCAGGTCTCAGAAGGGCACAATGTGCCCATGAGGGTTCTGGCCTCTGGTGAGCACACAGGCTATTGGATCTTTTTCTGTATCCCTGAAGTGTGGTGCTGGTTACTTAAGATGTTAGACCTCTGCTGCCACTTTCTTTAATTCAAGGTGTACCAAAAAACCTTTGATTATTTGTCAGGATTTCTTGGGGATGCAGTGCTGAAGCCAGCAGTCGCACCTCTGGATGGCGGCCTGAACTGCCTCACCAGGTCAGTTGCATGCTCTGGCTCTTTGCAGTGGATCTTACATTCAAAATATTGGATTTCCTTCTGCCATAATTTCCGTTTTTATGAGGTTTTTTTGTAACTATCTTTCCACTGTTTGTTTTTATTTTTTTTTGTCAAGATGCTACCTTCTCCATAGTTGAATTTTGTATGTTACAACTACTGAGACGTGCTGCGTCCCACAGCCGCCATTTTTTGATAATCCACAAATCTTGATCTCCACACCATAGCATTGTGAGTTCGGGTCCTCGAGCTCTAGTTGCCCCCTGGTTATGCTACAACAAGCCTCTCTAGCCCTCCAGTCCTCTGTTCAACATTGAACATACTACCTGCTCTTTCTTTTTTCAATTCTTTTATTTCTCCAATAAATTCCCCAGCTTCCAAGTCAGCCATGTATAAGTATTCAGAGCCAGATATCACTCTACCCTCTTTTCTGCTTCCACATCTGTTAGCTAAATATTGACCCCATCTCTGTAGAATTTTTCACATCTATTTATTAAAAATGACACTGTCAGTATACATATTAGCCTCTCTTCTTTCTTAGAAATATCTCTCTATTCCAGTGGTATGACTTACCAGTAAGCCCTGGCCTTTACTTTCTTTATACCACAAAACACCTTTGTACAAAACTCGAGTTTAGTTATCCTAGAAACTACATCACACCCCGACAGCCTGGCTCAGGCTGACTTTCCAGTCTGTATACCTCTCCCTTTATGTTCCTTTTGCATAGTAGGGCAGCTCTATCTGATACGCTCAGTAGTGTCAGCTTACCTTCAGAGCATCCTCAAGCAGGAACAGGAGACTTACTTTCCATCTTCATATTTATGCATTCTTTTCTTTTTGGTAACCTGAATAACAGTCTCCTTCTCCACACGGCAGTATTTACCTTGAAAGAAATGCCATCCTCATGCTTCATTTCAATGTCAGCCTCTAGAAAAGAATACCTATATCTTAAATGGTTCAAGAGAGATTTATTGAAATAATCAGGTCATATGAAATGAGTTCTTTTTTTGCAGCCACTTGATAATGTAAGTATAGGTTATTGTACTCTTAACATTTTTCTTAGATTATATTCACTTTTACACTGGTCTTACCTCTCCAATTACAATATTTACTTGATCATTGGCCAGATATTGTTATTCTTCTCAACTGCATTTGATATAGATTCACACATGTGTAGACCATTTTAATTAAAATAAAATGATACAAAATTAGAATTGTTGAATTCCATTGAGTAAATTATGGCTATGATCAATTATATTTGGTAGCATCAGACATATACATATATACATATACATGTAGATGTTAAAGTTCTTTAGCTTGATTATTTCATCCTTTTGTTGTCTCATCTGAAGATGCACATTAAACACTCATACACATGCATTTGAGTGTGCTTCTCAAGCATGCATAGCCAAGCTTATCTGTTTCTCTCGTACACAGAAGGATGCAGCCATTGCAAATCTGCATAGTGTTTGACATGCTCATTAATGTGACTTGACATCTTGGCAGAACAAATAATGAAAGACTCTTCTTCACATGGGTTATACAATTTTGATTGTGGAAACAGGACCTCCAATGTAGAGCCCACCCTAAGTGAATCCCTTCTATTGTGGACTGCCTCAATAAAGAATATTATGTGCATTTCATAATTTTATTTCTTTAGAATTTCAGTTGAAATTATATATTTTTCCTTGTAATTTTATTGTGATAACCCTAAAAAGCGAAATAAAAATGTTAAGATTGTTAAAGAAGAGTACAATCGCTGAATTACATACATTTGCATTTCCTTTGAATTTCAGGTTCCAAAACTCATTGCTGAGAGAGAATTGTATAGCCTTTTTATTACTCTTGTAAATGTGCCCAGAGACTATTATGTGATGGGTGCATCCAATAAATAGAACAAATAAGTAAGTTTATAGCAGAGTTCTTTCAGGCAACCTTAAAAAGATCAGCAGCTGAGTAACCACATGGAATCCACTTTCTCCCAAGTACTGAAACCAAGATGACTTTGCCATGCAATCACTATTGCTCACCCAGTGATGACTAGGAGATGTGAGTGGCTATTCTTCCTTTAGGGCCCACACTGCCTTTCAAATTCTATTACATCTTACAGAAAGACTTCAGACTTACCCTGTTAGATAGAGAAAATATCTCAATATTTTACATTTTATTGAAGAATACCAAACAGACTCCTCTGTAGAAAAGGGCCAATGGACATCACCTCAAATGTTCTGTGTTTTTCTGCTTTCATTAACCAGAAAATAAAGAACCTTGGTGCTGCTTTTGAACTTATAGATTGTTTTGAACTTTTAAAACATAAACAGTTTCCTGAAAAATGTAGACATAGAAATAGCTAAGTACTAAGCCGGGCATGGTGGTGCACGCTTGTAATCCCCGCGCTTGGGAGGCAGAGACAGGAGGATCGCGCAGGTTCAAAGCCAGCCGCATGCTCTGGCTTAGGAGACCCTGTTTCCAAATAAAAATGCAAAAATAGGTCTGGGAGTTTAGCCCGGAGGTAGAAGGGCTTCCAGGAACCCCAGTACCACCAAAAAAAAAAAAAAAAGAAAGAAAGAAAGAAAAAAAAAAGAAAAGAAAAGAAATAGCTAAGTACTGCAAAATATTCCAGCATTTAAATTTGTCCCATGGTTGGTAAAGCATGAGGACTCAGTTCAGAGTCTCTATTCTCTTAAAATGCCACTTAACTTAAAAATAATTTGTTAGCATGTATAGCTTCAACATTCTTCTGACTACTGCAGAAAAGACCAAATATGGATAACATCAATTAAACAGAAGATTCAGAAAAATTAAAAGCCAAAGTATCACTAAAAACCTTAGTAGTATTTATGGGAAGAAAGGAGGAGGTAGCCAGAAAGGGTTAAGAAATGTTTCATTTTGAATCTCAATATGGTGTACCGTTATATTTTACCAATAACATTTCTGTAAAACAATAAAAAATCTATTAACAACAATCTGGAGAAATATTAAGTAATTTTAATTGTATTTGGAAGATAATATTTTAATGTTTTAATAAACATTAAATATTTTAAAAATGTGAAAAAGGAAAGAAAACTATTTGCTAGATGATTTACCAATTCTAAAATAATATGTATATTTATTTTATTTCTATTTGTTATTTTCATACTGTAATAAAATTAAATAAAACAATCTAGTATTTATTTTGCACTTTTTATATGCCAAGCAGTGAGCTACTTAATTTTACAGCCTATAGAACTTCCAAAATTTGAACTGGGGGAGATGACTATTCTATTGAGATGTTTTGAAACTTCATGAGCAGAATATTGTCATGGCCAGCAGAATGTGAGATGTATTGTTTTTAGCTTATATTTGCTCTAGGTGCAGTCCTTCTGTATAAAGAGCAGAATGTAGGTGTGAACATTATCGATAAACTCCCTTTTCCAAAATAATAAAACCAACTATAATGTCTCATAAAAAAAATCTTCAGATATTGCTACTTTTAATTTAACCCTAAACTAGGGGGCCTTACTTCTGATTCACCTTTGTGGTTCTGATGCCCAGAGCTGGTTCATGAACAGATATCTGTTCCAAAAGTATTAATAACCAATCACGGTGTTGCCGATGTGTCCCTCCAGTGCTTCTCAAGCTTTTCTGCACACAGTCATCCCCTGAAGACTGCTGAGAGTCACAGGTATTTGGACTCTGCTCCAGTCTTACCAAGTCCGGAGTAGACAATTCTGAGCAACTACATTTGAAAATCTGCTTTCACATATATAAGCTATGATAGTACTCATCTAGGCAAGCATTTTAACTCATATTTATTAGAATATGGAAATCAGAATAAGACATATATAGCAAAGGGATCAGAATTGTAAGTCTGAGTGATTAGTGGACTTCATACAGTGACTCAGGTAAGTCTTCTTGTAACTCACATACCTCTTCTCTGCATCAAACTTCCTCTAATGGAAATCAATAGGAAGCTATTTTAGAAATTAGGTCTCAAGAGACTCAAAAGGGAAAAAAAGGAATTACCAAAGTCTCTAGGGTCTCTTACATTGTACAATTAATTATCATGAGTCCATCCCATTAGCAATTATTTAAGTACAAACTATACATCAAGAACTACAAATAACTCAAAAGAAAATGAATAAATTGAAATAATCTTAACTAAGTGTGGTGACACCTAGCTACCTATAATCCCAGTACTTGGTTGGGAGGCTGACTAGAGGATCGCAGTTCCAAGGCCAGCCTCAGCCACTTAGTGATGTTCTCAACACCTTACTAAGATATTGTTTCAAAATTAAAAAAAAAGAATAAAATGGGGCTTGTCTTGAAGCTCAGATGCAGAACACCCATGAGATCAATACCTAGTACCACCAAAACATAACAATAGCAACAATAATAATAAAATAAACAATAATTAAATGTATTTACAAGAAAATAGCAAAAAAAAAAATAAACCACAGGGATTAGAATCAATAGGTTGCAGGGGTAGTTGGACTTTTACAAAGTCTGGCACTTAGGGTAGAATTGTATTTATGCAAAAGATATATTGTTACACTAAGGTCCTAATTCCTGGTACCTGTTATTAAACTTTATTTGGAAATGGTGTCTTTGAAGTAATAATTAAGATGAAAATTAAAATGAAACCATACTAGAGTACTATTGTACAATTACAGAGAGAGGACACGCATACCAGAGAGTGGATACGCATACCAAAGAGTGGATTTAAGGAACTATAAGACAAAGTGTGGCAAAGATTTTTTATAACAGCAGAAGGTAAGAGAAAGACTTGGGGTACATCCTCCCTTCCACTTAGAAGAGCCCCTTGAGTTCCAGAGTCATGGAAGAAAGGAGCGCTACTGTCTGCAGCCACCTTAGCTTGTGCCGCTTTGTTGTGGCAATCCAAGGAAATGAATACTCAGGTTCTTGAAATGCTCATGTCAGCCTCTTGTTTGCTGAAGACAGAGCTTCTTTTTTAATCATTGAAAAAATGTTAATTCGTTTAAAGTAAGTGGTAGCCTACCCACTATATGTTAACCAAAAAAAAATATATATATATATATTTAAAAATAAGTATGTTTTTCAAAACAACCCGAATTCAGTTAGAAGAGTGGCATTGTTTTACATATTGCAAATCTCTTTTATGTTTGGCTTAATAGAAGACAGCTGGGTTCTCATATCGGTTTCTGCTTTCAATCTGCTTCAATATGTTATTCCGGGTGAAGTATGTTAAGGAAATATGGCCTCACACCGATATAAAGTTGGAAGAGAGGATTATTTACTTAATAGCCTTTTCAGATAATTGTGGATATTCTTCTTTGATGCTACACCCAAACTCATTAAGTGGTAGTTGCTATGTAGAATCTGAAACTTTGTCAATAAAATTTTTGTTCCTGTTTTTATTAAATCCATTGTTCTGTTTAATCCATTGGTCTATTAAATCCATCTTGCACTTCAAATGGATCTTTACGCATGCAGGATTTAGTAGCATCATGCATTAATCCTTTGGAAAATATTGGTTTACTTAGTTATGCTAATCCTCCAAACGTTCACACATTGCCTTAGATAATACGAAAAGAAATTGCATGTGTTAATGTCAAAAATCTCAACAAAAACGTATTTCAGATTTAGTAAAGCGTCAAGCACATTATAGCCGATACTTTCTTTCCCCCCAAATTTTAATTGTGATTGGAACTTTGGAGCTTATAAGTGATAGTTAATGTTCCGAGTCACTGCACTATCCGTGAGGTGGCAGGCTCATCTCATTCAGTCTGAGACAGTCTGATGTGCACTGGAGTCTGGATAGACACTGCTCTTCACGCATCCTTTCCTGCACATGGGCTGCTCTGTGATGAAAGCTGCTGGACTGCTTGCTGGTCCCCGAGACAACCACTTTAGTTATCTGGGATGAAGCAGAAGTGCCCTTAGTATATTTCCCATTTTGTTACTGAGAATATTTTTAAAACATCTACTCAAGTGTCAGATGTAATAATATTTTTTTTTTTACTGCTTCTGAGATAACACAAGGAGAAAAGGAAAAGAAAATAGTGGATGAGGAAGTGTCAATGATGTACGACATGGTTTTCTGGCTTGGGAGATGTCCAACAACTGCATAAAATATTTTCCAATCATTTGATAATCATGTGAGTGTAGATATTTAAAAAAAATAAAATCAGTATAAAAATTTGTAAAATACTTGGAAAAATATGCTGTGGTCCTTTATATCATCTACCCTCTGACACAGAGCCACTGGTTCCAGGCCTGGGGTGTTGACTTTACGAGGATTTGTGTGTCAGGACATGAAAAAGTTGAAATTTCTCTTCACTTGGCGTACACCTGACACAAATTAAATTTATCTGCACTCCATGGAGGGAGGCTGGTGGAGAAACCGAGACACTAGAGAATAGTTACTTACTGAGGGTAAAAAACTAATGGCAGACAGAGAGGAAGACAGAGGAGGGGGATACACATTTTAATATTCAAATGTGACAGGAAGTGAAAATGAAATGTCAACAGAAGTGATAAGATGGAAAACTCAAGATGTAAAGATGAGGCCTGTACCAGGACGACTCCTCCAGAGTAAGAAGTAAAGAAAGAAAGAAATGAAGAAGTAAACGTGAAGGCTGGTGCAGAGAGTGCCATGGGATTGCAACTGGACCACAGTTGTCATGACTTTTCTTCCAGACAGACTGCTCTGTGAGTTCCCTGCATGTGTACGAGGCTACAAGGAGCAGAAGCGTCTGGGGCTGACTGCAGCATCATCCAACACATTTTTGTAAGAAGACATGGGGCCAGGTGTCAGCGCTGGTCCTCAGACATATTTTGGGGGAAAAAGCTCTTTGCACTCCAGAGAGCATGGCCCTGCCACAGAATCAGGGTGGCTTCATCATGTGAGAGATTCTCCGGCTAGCTTTCTTTGCTATGCAACTGTAAGCAGCAACTCAGCTTATTTTCTTAAAGTGACACAAAGCTGGAGAATATTTACTAACACCACTTCAGTCCATCCCTCTGGCTCTATTCAAATATTTGCATTCTCTTTAAATGATTCAGTAAAGGAAATGAGATGGTCTGCTGGCCTCTGTCAAAATGAGGGGTTTGTGATGTCATGCTCAGGGACTCAAGAATTAACCAAATGCAGAATTGCCAGTGGAAGCAAAGTGGTCAAAATCCAACTTCCTGTCAGGACTTGTCATGCAGCAACTAAAGTTTTAGAACAGTCCTTTCTCCATATGGAGGAAAGACTAAGAAAGTGGATGCTCAATCGTTAACTTATCTATAAACAGTAAACATCCAAGCATAGGAATTCCTTAGCCTTGTTATTCACCCACTGAAAGAGTTTACCTAACCATAATTTCTTTTCACTGTGTCTTATAAGTGTTTCAAGGAAAGAATGTTTGCTACCATTTGATAATGGTCATCTTAGATGACAGCCCCTAAAACATAATTTTGTTCTAAAGTATTTGAAATTGTATGCCAACTTAAAAATAGTTGTATTTATTCCCATGTGTTTCCTTTCTAAGGCACTTCATATTGTTCATAGTATCAAGAACCAAAGGAGCCCAGTTTCTATAATTTCAGTACTTTGTAAGGTACTTGAAGATTTTAGAGATTGTAGGGTTGTTTTTCTGTGTGTGTGTGTGTGTGTGTGTGTGTGTGTGTGTGTGTGTGGTACTAGGGATTGAGCCCAGAGGTGTTCTACCTCCAAGCTATATCTCCAGCCCTATTTTTTATTCTTTATTTTGAAACAAGATCTCACTAAGTTGCAGAGGGCCTCACTAAGTAGCTGAGGCTGGACACAGATCCACGATCCTTCTGTTTCAGCCTCTCAAGTACTGGGATTACAAACTTGCACCACCACACACAGCTAAGGATTATAGGTTTGACAGTAACCTCAGCAAATTAACAAGATTCTCAGCAACTTAACTAGACCCTGTTTTAAAATAATGAACAAAAATGGCTGGGGTGGGGGGTAGTTCAGAGGCAGAAGGCCCATGGGTTTGATCTCCAGTTTTAAATAAAAGTTGAAGAAGAAAGAATAAGAGGACGTACTACACTGTTGGCTCTTCTTTCTCCCCCTAACCTCTAGTAAAATGGTTTTCTTAACTTAAATATGCACCAACTGAGAAGGTTTTGCTGAGAGCCCTATACCAGCTTCCATTGCTTTGACTCCATTCCTGCCACAGAGATGGCCTCAGGGAGTAGGATGGCTGAAATGTATCTGATTTACTGATTTATGGTTAATTTGTTGATCACAGAAAGACAAGCACAGACATTAACTGGTTCATTTGCATATCCAGGGGTGTTACAAGCTCACAGGACAGGCTCACCTCCCTGCATTTGTGTCTAGTTCTGTCTTTCTATTGCTTATGCCTGTAATTGGCTTTGTGGCTTGTTTTCTTCAAGAATCTGTGCATCTCTTAGAATTTCCTAGAGTTTTTTTCATGTTGTATTTTATCAGCTCCTACGCACACATGCATCAGAGCCCTCCATTCATTGTATTTCTGTCTTATTACTAAACTTATTTAAATATCTTTTCAACTAGACTGTGAGAGGCTCAAGATTGACTACATTTATTTTGAAATTCTGTATGCAAACAATGAAGCTTTTATTGGACAGGAACTTGAAAGAATTAATAAATAAGAATAACTAAATGGCCATAAATCTAATTCCATTTTCAGCAGGTCATACTTGCCGATAGAGTCAGGACATATTTGGTCTCACTCTTCTGGGTTACTTCCGTGATCGGAACCACTCTCTCTAGCCCACCACATTCAAAGTGCTTCCTAATTGAAGGTCCTAAAAGTTCCCCACCAAATGTTTTACTTCCAAGGCTATTTATTAATGGGTCCAGATCAGATGAAGGTAGATATATCTTTGTCTCTGTTGCAAACCTATGTTAGAAAAGACAGAGGCAAGCCCAGCTTGGTGTGGTAATACATGAATGTAATTCCAGTACTTGGGAAACTGAGACAGGGTGTTGACAGGTTCAAGGCCAGCCTCAGCAACTTTGTGAGGCCCTGTTTAAAAATAAAGAGTAGGTCTGGGGGTGTACCACAACAGTAGAATGCCCCTGGGTTCAATCTCAAGTACTGTAAAAGAATAAAATAATAAACAAATAATAAAACAGTGAGGCTGAGGGTGTACCTCAGAGGTAGAATACACCTGGGTTCAATGGCTGATGGCAGAGAAGTCTGTTCAAGTTGGCACAGAGGAGAGTCAACACAGCATGCACAGCAGTTAGCCTGAGGGGCCTCCAGTCCTCTCTAGGACCCTTGTATATCTGAGCCATCAGAGGCAGCGTTGATGGACAATTAGCATTATTAATCAGAAATAATAGTTCTCATTCTGCACAGCATTGGGGGTAAAACAGTTAAACCCTAGGTAAATGATATGTTTTTCAAGAAGAACAGAGGATTATTTATTATTATTATTTTCACTGCAGCTTATCTTTGATTTACTTTTCTAAACTTAAACTTATCTTTGTTTTACTTTTCTAAACTGGTCTAACTACTCTAAGTGAAAGTTGGTGTCCATGCACGTTGCAGGTCACCTCGTGAACGCTGGGGATTTCTCCTTTCCACTTTCAGGATTCAGGAGGGCTCTTCACAGTTATCCTTTTTAATCAGAGCACATATGAACTTTAGTTAATAATTGTAATACTTGATTTTCTCATGATGCAAGTTAGATGCTATTTTTATTATACACTATCATTCCTGTACATAATGCTACATAAATAATAATACTGAGAATAATAGATGCATCTCTCTAAATTAAGCAGGACAGATATCAAATGTTTAATTAAAGACAAAGTGATATTAAGGACATATTTTCAGAAATTCAATCAAATTGTAACACATACACAGTCTACCAAATAAGCCATCATAATTAATTTTTTAAATAACTGGCTATTGTAATAATTGCATAGTTAAGCTGCTTTAATACTATCAGATTCCCTAGGGGATATATTTCCATAAAATATGGGTTGGAGTTTATTTAGCATTATTGATTGTATCTTTTTATACAATTATAAATGTTGAGAATATAAAAACAGCCTTCTTTAATCTAAAGATGCCAAATATTTAATTTTTTTAAATCCACTAAGATACCACTGAAGAAATTGAAATGGCACTAAGTTTTGGGTTTAGGGGCAAGGAGTTTAAAAAACATCTGGAGATGCTGAAATAACCTGCATTCATTTATGTTATTTAGGTTGTAAAATCATATTCAATCTTGACCCACTCAGGAAATCTAACATAAGCGTCCTGCTGATTTTGACAGTCATACAGCAAAAACACCCTCTAATGAGCATTTAATAGTCACCAAAAGTTTTGCATTAAGTACAAAGCCCTTTTGATTACTTATTCCACTAATTTAAAGTAAATGCTTTTACAGATGGCATCTGTTAGGCCGCAGAACGTGGGCTGCATTCATATGTAGTCACTGAAAATAGATTCCAGCTTTAGGAGGAAGATTGTACCAAAAAGATCAAACACAAAACACTGAGTCAACATTTACCAGTGATATATTTTCTTTAAATCCCTTCATAAATACTTACCCAATCAGAGAGTACAATGCATAGGGTCTGAGCCGTAATGGAGAAATACCTTGGCAAATTAACACCTACCACAAAATGATCTAGACAAAGAAATTGAGCTCCTCATCCCACCGCTTGTCTTCCTAAGTGTGGAAGATATAGTGTTTCGGGCTCCTTCAAACTGTATTATATTACACACATGAAAAATGCCATGAAATGCTTTCAGATGGTAGAGCTGATTGGGGAAATAACAGTGACACTTTATTAACTAAAAAACAAGGGAAAGCCGAAGATGACCTTACAGGCTGATGGATGCATACGTGTTCTGGTATTCTTTTAATTAATCAAGTTTTCACTCTTAGTGCCTTCAGACATCAAAAGACTTGGTAATAAAGGACTAAGATAAACTAATTACAGACTTATGCAACTGAGCATCATTTATTCACAATGAATATCATACAGTGAGAAAACACAAGAAGAGTCCAATTGCACCAATGCCTCAATAACTCTGTCCCTGTGCCCTGGGGAATGCATAGCTCTCTGTGGCCCTCTGAGGTAATACAATGGAGCAGAATCCCCAGAGGCTCCCCTGTACAAAAAGAGGAGAACACTTCCCACACTTGCTACTGGTGCAAGCAGCTTTTGTTGAACAAACACAGAAAAGCAGCCATTCTGATAGGTAAGTGATTCATGAATTTCTATGTTTGTAAAGAATTAATAGAACTTAAACACCTGGCAAGGTTACAATAGGCAAGTTCCAGCACCTGGTTTTACATGTAGCATAAAAGACTATGGAAATTAAGTGATATAATTCATTTATTAGAAGAGTTTCTTTACAACATTTCATTTATTAATATGATTCAAATGAATGCCTGGATGTTGTATTGCAATGCAAATACACTAAGGTTTCTCAGACTTGGTACTATTACATGTCTAGTGAATGGGTAAATCTTTGTTGTAAGGAGGCTTAATACACATTGCAGGATACTGAGTAGCATCTTGGCTTCTACCAACTAAATAACATTAGCATCCTCAGACACCACTTGGGACAATAGAAAATATCTCCAGGCATTACCCAATGTCTTCTGGATTGCAAAGCAGTTCCCAGTTAAAATCCAGTAAAGTAAGTTAATCTGGCCGAAATGTTAGATTAACAAATTACTTCAGATCATATTATATATGAGAACCTAAAATATATTTGAAACTGATAATTCAGCATGCTATTTAATCTAACCTTCTGATTTTCAGACCATATTAAATCTCCAATATTGTGTTATTTAGCTGCCATGCATCTATAGGATATGGCATGGAGTGATTTTTATTTTTTATCATTTTATAGCAAGAATACAGTGTTCTTTGCCTACTAAGAGACTGAAATGTAGCTGATTTCTTCTCTTTTGTGTTTGAAGATAAGACTGAAGCAGGTAGGAGTCTGACACATGCCTCAGCTACAACAAACTATTAAAGAACTAGGATCCTCCTCCTGGAGATGGGAAAACTTCCCTGGTGTTAGAATATATTGGCTTTAAAAATTAAAGTGATAGCAATTAAAAGAAGCTGAAATACACTTACTCATATCTTTTCCAAAACATTTTTGAAGCACCTACAATATGCCAAGCGATCATGTTGTTCTAGAGCTAAATAAATGAATAATGTGTTCTGATGTGATATACCCATAATTAAAAAAGGAATTATGCTTGGCAGACATTTGATTTTTGTTCCTTAAAATACAGTTAAGGATACGCACACACTAAAGGAAAGTATGTATTCAAACATATCTACTTGAAAATATGTAGTGTCTGATGTAATAATATTCTTTAAATATAAAACTGGTATATTTTCTTCTATATATAACAGTTAATTTACAAATTAGGTACTCTACAATATCTTAAAGTGGTATAAGAAACTACTCTACAGGTTTAATTATTGGTACGAATATTTATTTCAATTAATCCAATAGCTAGAGTGAGTGTGGATTCAGTAGTGGTCTAGTCCACTACTGAGAAGAAGATTACGCTCTACTTCTCTTTTTGAAAGGTATATATTTCAAGATTCTATATTTGTATCCCTGAATGGTTCAGAATTCAATGTAGTTATAAGCTTTTCCCATCCATATTTATTTTTATTTTTAATGAAAAGAGAGTAATAACGAGTAGAGACATGAGCCCGAGGAAAGCAGGTGATGAAAAATACATTTCAAAGAGTGACATGCTTTTGAAGATCGCTTCTCTACAGAATTTGAGTCTTTATTTATTTGTTCACATCCATAGTCTCCAGTGTAAAATTTCTGAAATCAGTGCTCTGTTCTGTGTGTTGTTTCACGGTGAGCTGTGATTTGCTGATGCTCTGGAATTCCACTTCTTAATATTACACTTAGCAAAGAAAAGGATCTAAAGGACTGAAAAAGAACCCAATTCAACCACAGACAAATGTGGCCTTTTCACTTTCTGGTTTCTACTGTGCTTGGGGTCTACACCTCAACTGCCCGTCCCCGTAGAGATATCCCTTCCCACTCATCCATATGTGATGAGAAGAGAATTGAAACAGGGCACAGTGGTGCATGCTTGGAGTCCCAGGACTTGGGAGGCTGAGATAAGAGGATTGAGGTTCACAGCCAGCCTCAGCCACTTAGTGAGAGCCTGTTTCAAATAAAATAATAAAACTGGGCTGGGTATTACTCAGAGATAGGATGCTCCTGGTTTCTATCTCCAGTAACACACACACACACACACACACACACACATACACACACACACACATATATACACACACACACACAAACACACAAGCACACGAATGTAGAAATGCTTTTGACTATAAATTATATTCAGAGTAAGTTATATGTATGTAATACATTTTATTTGTGTTTATTGAATATCGGCTACATAAAATTTTAGAGCTGATTTATATTCATATATAATTAAGCATACATTTTCATATAAATAAAAAAGTTTCATGTAAGGTAATGAACTTTAGTATCTAGCTATATATTATCTACAATAATGCATATATAGAAGATATTCTGAGAAGTTGTTGAAGAAGACATATTTATGTTTTCTTTCTAGCCTGACTACAACTCTAATTAAACCCCAGAGGTAAAATAATAAACTATGACTGATTAATTTAACCAACAGTTATGGTTGAACTCATTTTATCTGACCCCTAATTTAAGATTTTTGACCTTTCTATAAATATAAACAAAGAGAACTATAATTGAAAATATTTATTACTGCATTCATTTATATTTATTGTCTTAATTTTTATTATCTTGATATAAATAAATGACCAACTCCAAATCTCCAAATCTGTTTATTGAGCCTGATTGATATTTCCAGTTCACTGTCATGTACTGATTATTTATACATAATAGTTAAAATATGTTTTAAATTTTTATTCTTTCTTTTTATAGATGGACTGAAATGCACATAGTGATTATAAAACCATAATAACCATTTTCTAGAATAAAAGATTAATACTCACGTTAAAAATTTGGAAGAAAAACTTATAGCAATAAATAAAGATTAAAAAATTTTTATTATAGTAATCCAGAAACTTCAACTCTTGCTTTCCTAGATTCTGGGACAAATAGGAGAAAAAGAAATAAAGTATCCATTAATCATGCAAAAATATGTATGCACATATAAACACACTGAAAAACAATGGTGGTGATATCATTAGCATTCATTACTAATTCAGATGACTTTACATGGCGCTGTGTTTTTATTTACTACGGTTGCTATAACACATCACTTCCATCTTCCTGTCTTAAAAACAGGAGGAACGCATTGTCTTATATATCTGGAGGTTCTAAAGTCAACATGATTCCACTGGGCTTCAGTCAAGGTGTCAGCACAAAGGTCTTCTTTTCTGGAGGCTGTAGTGAGGAATCCGTGTTACTCTATTCCAGTCTCTAGAAGCCATGGCACTTATTGCCCCATGGTTCTTTTCCTCCCCTTTCAAAGCTGTCAAGAAAAATATGGAATTCTTATCCTATGCCACCACTGACAAAATTTCTTTTTCTACTTTATTCACTTAGAAGGATCATATGAATATATTGGGCCCACACCATTACTCTAAGCTAATCTCCCCATCTCAATGTCAGTTAATTGTAACCTTCATTCTGTATGCAACATCAAGTTTCTTTGCCATATGAGGATGTAGTCATAGATTCTGAGAAAAATTGTGGATGTCTTTGAAGGGTTGAATCAGTTAGCTTTACATTACTATAACATACATGCCTGAGGTCTTTGACTTAGCATGAGTCATCCTAAATGATATTTCTGTAAAAGTGAAAGGCCCCAAACTCCACACTGGAAACCCTCTAACACTTGAAAGTACTTGTCTCTTGTTGATTAAATGGTATTGTTGGAAAATTTCTGATACTCCATTTGTTAAACACATGGAAAATACATATTGAAGCATATTCTTAAATTCCTAAGACACAAAATATTAGCCATTGTAAGCCTACTCCAAAACCACGATTTGTCATGTCTCTTCTTGAACTGGCTTTAATGTTATTAAAGAATACTCTTAGGCAGTTGTAGACCAATGTCTTCCCTTTACATGACCTTGTTAGTCCTCTAGCCCAGGCTGTCTCCACACACTCTGCAATAGTTCACCCGATAGCTAACCATTTCCCTTCCAATCTGATCTATTCTACACTTTAGAGAGCCTTCTACTCAGACATCATCCATGATTTTTTCATTGACTAAAGAATCAAGTCCCAAATCCTCAGCTTGGCATTCAATAGCCAATGTCGCCTGCCCTATCCCTCATTTAAAGTCATAGCTATAGATTTTCAAAACTTTAAGATAACTCATACTAAATCCTTCATTTCACAGAAGAAGAAGAAGCTCAGAAGGATTAAGTGACTTGACCCAGGTCATGATGATAGTGCCAGGTAAGCAGCAGGGATGAAGCTCTCTGACATCCAGTCTTCCCTCAACAAATTCCCAGCATGATTTCCTGTCACTGACAGCACTGCATTAGCACTGGTCTGTACTGCATTGAGCATGTTCTACTGTGGTCCTAGGGGTGGAAGATAGAAACTTAAATTACTGAAGACATCACTATTGACTTATTAAGTCACCAATGAGAGTTATCATTTTTATTACTTTTCTTCTTTTCTATATGTTTTGAAATCTGTCAAATTTCTGCTAAAATTACATAAAGGTTGATTTCTTCTGAAAATTATTTATGTTTAAATATTATAGGTCTTTTACTTTTTTAATATTGGGGATTGCAATCAGAGGCATGCTACCTCTAAGACACCTCTAGCACACATTTTTTAATTTGCTTTGAAACAGGGTCTTGCTAGGTTGCCAAGAGTTTCAGTAAGTTGCTAAGAAAAGATAGTTTTGAACCTAGGATCTCCCTATCTAATCCTCCACAGTACTGGGATTACAGCTGTGTGCTACCTTGCCTGGCAAGATCTTTCTTATCCCAGCATTCTTTTCATCTTTTTTTCCTTTCTTCATTCTTCATTATTTTCTATTTAAAGTGCTCCTTTTTAAAAAGCATGTATATCCACTGACACTATAAAGATTTTAAAATAGTTCATAAGAAGACATACAGTATAATAGAATAGAAAGAGGTAAAAAAGGCAGCAAAAGAAGTAAAAACATGAATGGAGAGAAAGTAATGCCAAGAATAACACCAAAAAAGCAACATACAGTACCTTCATGGAAACAAGGAATAGACAAATTGTGACTTTCAGGGTGGTATCAAACAACATAGAGAGGGGACATACCAACTAACCCCTTTTACATTTATAATATAATGTATCCTTAAAAAATAAGATATTCCAATTATTCTGAGAAATTACAAATATTATGAATATTAGTTTAAGAGTTCTTTCTAAAAAGTCATTTTTAAATAGTAAGCTCTATATTTTAAAATAGATATATAATGACTGTTTTTAAATATTGATCCCCAATTTCAACTAATAATCTCAGAGCAAAAATCAATAGATAAAGACAAAGCAAGCCAAGCAGGTGGCGCACGCTTGTAATCCCTGTGCTTGGGAGGCTGAGACAGGAGGATCGCGCTGGTTCAAGCCAGGTTTGTTGGCTTAAGAGACCCTGTTTCCAAATAAACTATACAAAATGGTTCTGGGAGTGTAGCCCGGAGGTAGAAGGGTCTCCAGGAACCCCAGTACCACCAGAAAGAAAGAAAGAAAGAAAGAAAGAAAGAAAGAAAGAAAGAAAGAAAGAAAGAAAGAAAGAAAGAGAATGACATTTATAGATCCATAGTCACATAGATAATTCAAGGACTAATAGTTAAATTTCAATAAATAGAAGCATTGCTTCTAATCTTAGATCAGAAAAAACGTAATGAAAATTTGAAAATTGAGGATTTACTTGAAATCATTGAAGAACTGACCTTCTAGAATTGATACTAATGTGAAATCTTAAAAGAAGTGTAGAATTAAATAGAACCAGAAATGTTGGTTACTTGGAACAGATACCATTTTGTGTCACATAAGCTAATAAGAGATTCAGTTAAATATTTTTAATAAACTCTTAAAGGCAAGCATGTGTTAGGATAAGAAAGCTCCCAAGGCCCATAATATGTTGGGGGAGGGCTGTTAATATTTTCTACAAGCTTTTCTTCCAAAAACCCTAGAATGTGTTCATAGCTGGAAAGAGTCCTGAGAAACATCCCTTTTAGAAGAAAAATTGTTAGGAAGGATATCAGTGGTCATTCTTATCTCCTCTATGAAATAAATGCCTTAATTCTTGGAGCAAAGAACAAAAACATTAAACCCCAAGGTAGAGTTCATTACAGGGAGAGAAAATGAGTCAGGGGAATGCAAAAAGCAAAGAAAAAGCTGTGCTCCTGGGGAAGGGGTGGAGACCTTTACTAGTTTTAGCATTATATAAATATAAAGGTCAGGACATATAAAGGCCACATCCCCAAACCCAGGTTATGACACCTGCCCCAAACTGAAGCTTATTCAGAATATCAGAAAATGCATACCATATCTCACCACACCAGCAAGCATGGTAACAAAGAGACATTGAACTATATCTGGAAGACTTTGGTTTTGTTTTATTTTTTAGTACTGGAAATTGAACTCAAGGATATAAGAGTATTTTACCTTCCAGCTACACCTCCAGCTTTATTTATTTATTTATTTATTTATATTTTATGTTACTGAATATTAAACCAAGGAACAATCTATCTTTCACTACACCCTCATCCCTAATTTATTTTTAAATTTGAAACAGGGTCTTACTAAATTGTGGAAAGCTTCACTAATTTGCTACAACTGGCCAGGGACAATTAATCCATCTATCTCAGCTTCCTAGCTACTGGGATTACATACATGAGTCACCATGCACATATTATTATTCTTTTAAAACAGAATCTTGCTATATTACTGAGGGCCTTGCTAAGTTGCTAAGAATGGCCTCAAACCTGGGATCCTCTTGTTTCAGCCTTCCAGCTAATGAAATTTATAGGCATGTACCACCCAGCTTCAAAGAATTTTAAAAGACACATTTGCTTTAGAGAGTAAATTAAGTGGAAGATTTGGTTTCAGGCAAGGTGCTGTGATTTTTATCTTGATTGTCCTCCAAAGAGCCATTTTTTTTTTTTGGAAACTTGGTCCCATGAAGTCTCCATTGGGAGGTGGTAAAACCTATAAGAGTGGGTCTTAGTGGGACGTCTAAGATCACTTTGCACATGTTCTTGAAGAAAATACTGGGACACCAGTTTCTTCTCCTCTATTTCATATTCTAACTATGAGGTGAGCATCTTTGCTCTGCCAGGAGCTCCTATCAAAGTCAGCTTTCTCCCAACAGGCCCAAAAGCCAGAGAGCTCATTGATCATGTATTGGAACTCCAAACTGTCAGCTAAAACATTGTTTTCACAACTTGATTATCTCAGGTATTTTCTATAGTGACTGAATACAAAGACACAGAGACATCTAGATGGGAATGACTTTGTCAGACTTTCAAGTAGGTTAATAGCACTGAGACCAAAGGCTTGGGGAAATGAATGGTCGAGAATAACAAATCTTAAATTTTGACTAGAAACAAGTGGCCAAACTTGGTGACTATTAGATCTCAGACAATGAATTTTCAGTTGTACTTTGTACTTTTCAGTTTTATCCTTTGTAAAATGAAGAAGATATTACTACCTATCACACATGGTTGTCATTATAATTAATCTATTAATGAATTATTTAATTACTGCAAGTAATTACAAATATAGTTTAACAACTCAATAAATATTAACAATTCATATTTTCTCTAATTAAGTAATAAGAGGTAGATTAAGAAATCTAACCCCAACTCCTGGTTAGCTAACCGTGTGTGTGTGTGTGTGTGTGTGTGTGTGTGTGTGTGTGTGTGTATCTTTCTCTTGCTTTTGTGTGATAATCACTTTTGAACTATGGGGCATTCTACCTCAGAGCTAGAACCCTAATCCAATTTATTTTTATTTTTTATTTTTAAATTTTTAATTATGGTTTCTCTAAATTACCTTATACAAGCCTCAAACTTGTGATTCTCCTCTTCCATCTGCCCAAGTATTGGGAATACTACCATCCCCCATTCATATATATTTTTGTAACTAAATCCTATAATGACAGTGTCACTTGAAAACACAACTAGATTGAATACACATTCTCTGTGTTTAATCAATGGTGGAAGGCTGAGAGAACAGAGTATGAGAAGGCTAGAGGCTGAATGACTTGAATGATTCACATTTTTTGTGATGGGTAAATTTCCAATATTTATATAAAATATTCTTCCACATACTCTGCTGACTGTCCAGTCTGGATGTGATCTGGATGCACATTTTCCCCCCATTTATTGAAATGCCACAGATTTATTCTATCCAAGAAATAAAATAAACACAGCAACAACAAAGCAATTAGAATAAGCAAGTGAAAACGTTCTGTTGTAATTCAAGACTTAAAAGTGATAGAATGGAAACAGTATAAATTGATCCATCATAAAACTTTTCAGTGTGTAAAACTTAAGAGCCCCTGATTCCTATATAAACACTTGTTGATGCTCAGTTATCCAGGGTCCAGCATCAGAACAGAAATGAACAAGGGTACTGGTGTCTCCATTCCTCGCTGAGATCTGTCCTCTCATTGCCTTAACATTATATATATATATATATATATATATATATATATATATATATATATATATATATATGTTAAGATAGATAGATAGATAGATAGATAGATAGATAGATAGATAGATAGATAATTTGTTGCTTGGTTTCGTAGCATTCCTTTTACTTTGAGTTGTAATTGCCTTTGTAACCCCACCATATATACAACATTTATATTGAGCAAAACCAGGTCTTCACCTCTTTGTGCCACAGTTCCTGTTCCTCAGCTCAAAATCTCATTTGTTTTTTCTGATAACTGCCACACATATTTTGTTAAAAAATAATCTTATTGGTAAATCATATGTTTTTTTAATTAAAAATGCTTTGCTTTTCATTCCAAAAATATTAACTATGTATGCCAAAGTATCAAACCTACTTCTATTTTATATAAAAAAACAAATGCCTCTATATGAAATTTGACTTTACTAGTGAAAAAGATGCAAAAAGTCATATTTCTATACTCATAATATCTCTCCAAATTGATTTCCCTTGCTTCTTAGATTAGAAGGTCAGGGAATGCTGAATACCCAAGATAGATTATTTCTGTCCCTGTGTGTTTAAAGATTTTGTTAAACCACAACAAAAGAAAAAATATTAGATTAAGTTAGGAGTAGAGCCATCCATCAAAGTTGATGATAGTCACTCTATTCCGACAGGATATTATATTAAAATAAACCACAAAAACATGAGATAGAACAAAAACATACAAGATTCTTTAAAAATGAATTTTAACATTCTAACATGCAATCATTATTTCAATTATGAACCAACTGTATATACTAATAAGACAACTAAAAAGATCAAGAAGAGTTATAAGTAGTACCAACAGGGAAGCGTATCTCCCATCAGCTAAGTACCTAGGACGCATATCAAATGAGGAGAACTCTGATAAACTCCCTCAGCAGTAGGAAATAGGAAAACCCATACAGACCAAAGCAGTAGTAGTGCATGGACCACTGGCCTGGCAGTACCATCTGTGGGCCTCTTCAACGGCCAGGAGGCTTCAGCACTCAAGCTCTACAGTTCCTTCTGGTCAGCATGATGTCCTTTACCTAAACAACCACTACTATTTTAATGGAAAGAGTACCTACCAAGGGCTATTACCAGTTTGGGAGGCCAATCTCCTGAGCATACTAAGGACAAATATGTATTGGGATAGTAAAATTTGTAAAGTAATTATAAATTCACAAATACTAAAATAAATAATACCATTTTAAAATGTGAAGCATGCTGTCTTAGAAAAAGGAGAGCAAATGTTATTTGACATCAAAACTTTAAAGATAGATAACGAGTCATCAGAAAAAAATGAAAATAACTTACATATCTATGGTAGCAAAAACAATTATAAAGATGATGATGTAGATATTGACACTACATACAAAATACTTACAATTCAAATAATATATGAGATTGCTACACATTGGTAATTTCTTTCCACTAATATTTTAGAAACCTAAACTATTAATGACTATGTCAGCAATTTGAACTATTTTTAGTAGGGAAAAGTATCATTCTTCATAGCTGTGTTTTTCTTCAGATAAATGGCATAGAAATCGTATTAGATGAGTTTCCAAACCGTAATACTTACAGTTATCCTCATGACAGGTGTAATGTGAACTATTAATCTGACTATATGGAGTTTCTCTCCAATTACCAATCAGTATTAATCTCAGCAGGGACCAAGGGCATTCTAACCTTCCAAGACCACTGATGTGTTATAAAATTGGTAATTCCATCTTTAATATGTTCCCAACAGCTCCTAGAATGATATTAGTTAACATCAATATTTTAAAAATGTGTTATTATATTGCTGACCTGGTTCTTTCAATCAAGATTAATATCTGTTAGGTACAATTCCTAAAAATAGATGTATTTTAACAGCTTTTAAATTTTTCTTTCCATCATAAACTCTAATTTATATTTCTTGAAAGATCAAACTTTCTCATCACAACTTAAGCCAATTTTAAAGAAACTCAGCATTATTCCCTCTTGTTTCACTATGCAAAGTAACAGAAAAGGCCCTCCAGAGCTTATTTAAGAAGAAATATTCATGGTGTTTTGCTGAGGGGAGGTGTAGATTGTTGTTTTGTGTGATGCTTTGAAAAATTATGGTGCATGAGCAAGTTATGGATGAAGACAGAGAGGTTTTAAGTACCAAGGAGACAGATGCATATAAAACATATGGGTGTCCAATACTCTGGGCAGGCACTAAACCTAGTTATCTAAGAAGCACTTACTTTGTCGTTTTCCACTTTAGTAACATCAAATAATATCAAAATAATCAAATAATATCAAAAATAATATATACATGTGCATGCACACACACACACACACACACACACACACACATACATACAATCAACTCAGTCCTCACAATAGAACGACCCAGGTTTATGAAACCAGGAAGGCATTATACAACACCAGACTGGCTTTCAACATCTCTTAGTCAAAGCCAGCCACTTTTTGTGACTACAATTGCCTTCTACTCACTATACCATGCATACATTTTTTTATTGCATTTTACAGTGAGAACAGACTCAGAAGTTAGATATTAAAATGAAAATTTCTAGAACTTTAAAAATCTCCAATTAAACCTCCTTGAATCATTTTGTAATCTTTAGGACCTAGGAATGTGGCGTCTAACTTGACAAGGATGAGCACATTTCTTTCTTAGCAGCTTTTCTTTTCCAAGGGCCCTGGAGCTACAAGCAGATGAACTGGCAAAGGACAAAAAAATAAAAGTCAAAGCATGACTTCTCTTTTCTCTTTTCCTTTCTCCTATCCTTCTACAATTTAACCAATCTTCTCCCCTTATGTACAGGGATTCACTTTTATTGACTCTTAATGGTCTATCTTTGAGTCATGACTAAGAAGTATAAGAAGAAACCTGTCACTTCATTCTTGCTATAATTATCTTGTAAATATACAGTACAAACGAAGAATATTTGTATTTATTTTAGGCTCTTTAGGCCTAAATTACTTCTGAAATTTACTATATTCACCCATTGTCACTGATAATCACAACTTTTTTTTTCCTGATGTCCATTCCAAAAATATTTCATTAATCAAATTCCATAAGTTTTATTTAAACAAAAAGCAAGTAAAGCAGAAATGTAGTTTAATCCATTGTCAATCAAGCTTGCTGTCAGATTAAATAAAACAGTAAACAATTATATAAAGCATAGTTTTAATCTGGTGGTGCACCTTGTAATCCCAGCATTTGGGAGACTGAGACAGAATTGTGGTTTGTGGACAACCTCAGCTACTTAGTGAGGCCTTTTGCAAGTCGGTGAAATCCAGTTTCAAAATAAAAATTAAAAATAGGTTGAGGGTGTAGGGTGTAGGTCAGAGATAGAATGCCCCTGGTTCCATCCCCAGTAACCAATATATATATATATATATATATATATATTTTTTATATATATATATATATATTATCATGATTAACAATATTTAACCAATATTTAACATACTTAACAAGTATTAGAACATATTCATTCTCCTCATGGTCATATGACTAACATAGAAGAGGTATATGTAATGATAAAAGTGAAATTTTGGCAAAAGCAAACTACATGTCTTGGAGAAAGCTTTTCGGGAATATATATTCTACAAACAACTTTTTAACAAATATCACAGTTTAGGCAAATCACACAATCCTTCATTCTCACTCACTGAAAGTATTTGGGAGTTCAGTTCATAGAGACCATTGACAGCAGAAACTGTTCATCAGCTGAAGCTTTACAGGTGCTACAAATTATCATGCAAAATAAGAGAGGTCCAGGCAAGAATAAAAAGAGAAGAATGGGACTCTCATCTTGACTATTTCACGGTGACTATGTAAATAAACCTTTTGACTATGCAAGTAGATCTTTAATATGCAAAGTACCACTTTGGACATACTTAGAAATTCAATCTATCACTGAACCTCAAATAACTCATTGCATAAAATTTAAAAGATATTGACTAAAAGAAAATATATTTCATAGAATAAATTTTATTTTAGGATATAAAATTTTATATTTGAAGAAGTTCCAGAAAGATTAGTAATATGAGATAATCTGATCTCTAAAACTCTGCTTTTTAGAGCTTTGCCATGAGAGCAATGAGTGGTTATAGAACTAATTTTACCATAATCAAAAATTTATAATTTGAACATATCACCAATATTGCTAAAAAGGAACAAATGTGGGTGTCGTGAGTCACACAGGAGGGAAAACTCGATTGGAGGAGACCTCTTGATAAACATGGTTCATGTGACAATCTGGTAGTTGGCACCATGGTCACTTCCATGGAGATGAAAATAAACCAGCATATTTGGAATGCTTTATTAGATTTCACAGCATATCAAATTTTCATATTTCAGTATCTTAAAAGTTGGGATACGTTTTATGATTGATGATATGTCAGTTTAGCAACATGGCTTTTCTAGGTGTTAAAGTATGCTACAAAACATGGCACATTGTGTGATAAACAATATGGTGCCTGGATATTCAGGGTACATATCCTAAACAGTACATAAGACCTATTGAGAAGAATGATAGTTAATTTCTCCTATTAAAAATTCTTTTGAATTTTTATAAGGATGAGCAATTCAAACGTGTCCTGTGATTGTATGCTTTATTTTTCTAACTGTGCTTACCAATTTCAAGGATAAGACTGTCAGTGATTAGAGAGGGTCATATTGAGGGGTCATTATATTTTAGCATTGTTTATTTTTCCATTTTGTTTCCTATGCTTCAGCCTTCTTCTCCTCAAACATTTGGAGTAGGAGGGCCAGTGTTGGGGTGAACATGTGACAGAGTGGTGCTCCCATGACAGAGGACACTGCCCAATTTCACCCCATCTTATTAACTGCCTACTTTCTCACTTGTCACCAAATTCATAGCTATCAAGTCTCTTTTTAAATACTAACCAGACTTTTTGAAAAAAGATTTAACATACAGAAAAGGGCTAAAATGTCTTAAGAGACATTTTTCTTTAATATATAACCTAATCGTATTCTTATGAAAAAGGGTAAATACATCTGTTACATAAAATTTGGATGAATAAAAATTAATTAACAGGTTATGAAAAGGGCTTTACTGAAGGAAACCTTAAATGTCATCTATTTCACTTAAATTTTCATTATATTTATTTTATGAGACAATTTAATGATACTAATATCCTGGTCAAAACAGGCTAAGATGCAATGCCTTATTATTTTAATAGGTGTCTTTTATTATCTGAACTTCTCTCAGATAGAAAGACATATTATGATCAGATTACCGCAATTGCTATGGTCAAGGATCACAGAAGTTATGTCGCTAGCAGTTCAAGATTTTTAAATTCTATTTTGTAAACTGCTCCAGCTACCTAGTATTTGGGGTTCTATGCTGTTAATGCAAGATGCTCTTTTGTTGTGCTTCTTGAAGAATGTTAAATGTAAGAGTAGCTGCAGCTGCTGTAACAAAATATCCTCTATGCATGAATAGAATGGTTTGGTGTTCCAGAAGTGACATTTTCCAATATGCAGATAACGGTTTGAGCCTTTTTAGAAAGACACTTCATTCTTTCTTGTCCAGGGCAAAGGTCGGACATCTTCTTATGGGACCATATTCTTTCTCTCATCCTGCCATCTTTATGATCAACACTGTTTACCACTATAGCTAGTCGAGACAGAGAGTAGATTAAATACAAAAATCTCCACAGAGCTAAGCAGTCTGCAGGAGCTGAGCCTGTCCTCTTCCCTTGGTCGCCCAGTGGTCTAAGGTGTTTCCAAGCTACTGATGTCTATTCACATGGCTACAAGGACACTGGTAAGTACAAAGGCAAAAGCCTTGCAAATTGGAATTATGCTTATTTTTTAAGGTGTTCCACTTAATTTGATCTTTGAGGCTAAACCCCACGGTAATGATAAGTTCAATTCTTAGTCCAGGAGATTCACTGCTAAGGTGTTAGCTCTCTGAGTACACAGGAAGGTGGCAGAATCTCACATCACCACAGTTTCATACAATCTTGCATATCTAGGACTATTTTTGCTCACACTTAATAGAAAAAAGTAGAGAGTTATATTAGCAGTTACAATATAACTCCTTGCTTATCATGTCAGAAGAATAACATAGAATTTATAAATTTTCTAATATTTATCTTATTTTAGAATTTTATCTAGAAAATAAAGCCATAAGTAATTATGCAATGAAAATAATTTAGAAGTCAAATATATCCTGTAAATATAATGTGTCATCAAAGTGAATGCCAGATAGCTTTGGCATAAGGATGTGATGTCTCGGTTATTCTGGTATTACATGATTTGAGTCCAAATAAATCTAATTCTAGATACTTTTAGAAATCCAGATAAAAGAAATCTAATGTTTTACACTTTTTTTCAAATGTAAGTATTATGATTTGGGTACAATGTTCCTCAAAAAGCTCATATGTTAGCAATGCAGAGATGTTCAGGGGTATCATAATTGAATCAGGAAACTGATCTCATCAGTGGGTGAAAATTTGAATGGATTTAATGGCTTGTAACTAACTAGGTAGGTTTTTGCTGAAGAAGATAGGTCACTGGGGGTGTGGCCTTGGAGGTTATATCTGCTCCGATTAGCTTTCCTCCACTGCATCTTGCTGTCATAATTGTCTTTGCATTGGAGCCATCAACCGATGGACTGAGCCATCCAAACCATGAGCCAAATTATTACTGTCGGGCAGTTTGCTCAAAACAATAAAAATCTGACTCACACAGTAGGAAAAAATAATTCAGAATCTATTAATTGGATTCTTTAAAATGCATCATTTAGCATAAAATTTCATGAAGAAACTAGAAGGTTATTACTTAAAGTGTGTTTATTTGCCTCATATATACTATGCACAAATATTATTTCCTCATGAACCAATTCAAATTTAGAATTTAGAGGTTTCTAGATTTGAAAATTGTACCCTGCATATCTTTATTACTTATTATTCATGAAAAGTATGATTCCTTAACACATGTGTACTATTAATTTTCAAAATAAGACTCAAAAAATAAAAACCAGCTCACAGGTCAGTGGGTATGAGATAGTTAAATAATAAGATAACATTCATTCATATAGCAAAAAAATATGATACAGAACTTAAATAGCATGATGGTCGTCCAAAGAGTGGCAGCTGGTGTTTGAGGTAACACTAACAGGAAACCATCATTGCCCAAAATTCCATACCAGCAAAGAGAGAGAACACACTTCCAGGTGTTCATAAGAAATCGCTGGAGGTATATTCATAGAGGGGTATCCTAGGTCCCAACTCTTGATCTGTGTGATGGTAGCTAGTGAGAATTAATCTGTTAATGAAGACTTTTTATTTATAGATATGGAATCTGAAGAAACTCAAGAATTTCTTTGTCTTTTTTAATGTGTGCGTGTTTGTCTGTGTTGATGGTACTAGGGATGGAACCCAGGGACATTCTACCTCTGAAGTACACCCCCAGCCCTGTTTTATTTTTTACTTTGAAACAAGGTTTTATTAAGTTACTGAAGATGCTCTTAAACCAAAGATTGTCCCGTTTCAGGCTCCCAAATACTGAGATTACAGGTGTGCACCACCATAGCCAAGAAGATAAATTTCTTCAACTCTCCAATCAGTGTGTCAGAGTTTATACACATCACAATAGGATGCTGACCAGTCCAGAAGAGTTGCTGTGTAATATTCTGTAAGTTTCTGTCAACACAAAAGCGGTGGGATGAGATTTCTAAACACACGCTGCGAGGATCACCAATAACATTTAATTGCCAGAGAGCCTACCACTGAACAATTTAGCATTCTCCAAAGTCCACTCCCAGTATCAAAAATCCAAAGATTATAAAGATGGACATTGGAATGCCGGCATTATAATGTATCTCCACAGATTACAGCTGTCTGCCCACAACACTCCTCAACACTCCTCCAATTTCAGTGTATTTCCCCTAAGTATTGAAAAAGGAATGAGGACTGAAGAAATATTTCTATGAAAGAAGTGGAAATTTCTTCCAGTAAATGTTAGCAGATTTAGAGAAAGAAAACCATGGAAATAGTAAATATCAGGGCCTGAACTTTATTATTTTCAAATACCAGATACCCCAGGAACTAGGGAAGCTTCAATCGCATGCAGCTATAGGAAATACTTGCTAGAAACTGGTCACTGATTGAGGTGCTAAGTTTTCTGCCCTATGACTGGGCTCAAGAAGGAGATAAATCATAAAAATTTTCTCACTCTGGACCCATAGTCAAAAATGTAAAACAAAGGATCTCAACAGAATTTTTTTCCAGAATGGCAATAAAAAATATTCTACAATTTTAAAAAATGAAGAAAAAAGTAGATAACATTCAAAACTCAAGAAAGAGAAGGCACCTGAAAAAGAAATAGGAATTGCAGAATCCAGGGCAACCATAGGTATGGTTTAAAAGTAGGCATGCTCTGTGAACAATTAAAAAAGTAGGCTGGAGGAGAATACAAAAATAAAGTAGAAAATAATCTCGAAATCAGAAAATTAAGAATGATAAGTATCTTCAAGAAAATAAAATGTGTTAAAGAAGAAACTTAGATTCCTTTCAAAAGCTACTTAATATTAAATAAAAGTGAATTTGTGCATATTCCCTTTTGCTTGTTGAAAGGTAATTTCCATAATAATTATTCTCCTGCATAAAAAAGTAAAAAATAAATCAAATAGACAAAACAATGATCTTTAGAAGTTGGAAAACAGGGCAGTAAGATTGTGAACTATAAAAAACAGATACCAGTGAATGACCCATTGTCTCTCCTCTCCAGATAATGTATTGAAGGTATTTTAGTATTTTTACAGCTTTAATTCAAAGACCTAACCATATAACTTAGAGAAAAATATGTATTTCTTCACAGTTTTTCTTAGGGATATTGGGGTTCAGTCCATGTGAAGCAGGGGTCCTCAGATCTCAGGCCAATAGGAAAAAGAGAAAGAGCGAGAGAGAGGGAGAGAGAGAGAGAGAGAGAGAGAGAGAGAGAGAGAGAGAGAGAGAGAGAGAGAGAAACCATATCATATATAATTCCTAATGTCTCACCCTTCAGAGGTCCACCTCCTTTAGCCACAGTCTACCATCTCAGGCCACCACTCAAATAAATCCATTGTAATGGTTTTATTCACTGCTGAGATTAAAACTGTCAAGACTTAACTATATCAACCCTGATTATTAAATAAGCTCTTTAAGGGCATTCAATATCTAACTATAACAGGGTCATCAAAACACACTTTGAAAGCTGGGTGTGGTTGTGCACACTTGTAATCCCAGCATTTTGGAGGCTGAGACAGGAGGATCACGGTTCATGGATAGCCTCCGCTACTTAATGAGGCCCTTGACAACTCAGTGAGACTGTTTTAAAATAAAGAATAAAAATTAGGGCTAGGGGTGTAGCTCGAAGGTAGAATGCCCCTGGATTCCATCCCTAGTCCTACAAAAAAATACAAAAATAAACAAAAAAATACACACACACATACACACGTTGACCCAGAGGCTAAAGCAGTTGACATTTGCAGATGGAGAACCAAAAAGGAAATAACTATGCAAAGAAGAACCTCACTAGTCTACATCACATTTTCTTAAGTTATTTGTGAGTTAGTAAAACAAAATAGAACAGTATGTACAAGAAAATGTTGGTGCCAATTGATCATTTTCTCTAATATTTCTTTACTCTGCCTTTTGTCAGTCAGCCTAGCTCACATACAGAGTAGGGCTAAAATATATTCATTATAAAAACAGCCACCTCCTATGCTCTTTGCGAAGTACTGAGGTATAAATATAAGGACAATAACAAGGAAAAGTTAATTCACTCTATGTATATACATCTCTTTCCTGAAACACTCCTTGTCAGAATGAGGCTGCTTTCCAGACTCTACGATACATACGCTTTCTTCTTTAATTGTGTTGTTGGTGTTTGGAGAAAGTATTTCAGGTAACGATGCATTTGCTAACTAATAGTAATCTGGGGATTCTCCTTTAAGTGTTTAATCATTGATTTAGAAAAGCAATGTCTTCCCATAGCTAATGTCATTATTTGGGGGATTTTTTTCCTTAGTATGAAAAACTAACATGAATTATGTCTAATGTATAACTTTGTAAAAATTTACATCAAGTTGTAATAGAAGTTCACACTGAAATAGTGTAAGATGTAGACCAGGGGCATGTAAAACAGTTATAAATGTCAGCCCTGGAGCCTCCTTATTTCTAAAACTGCAAGAAGTGTGCAGTTTTGGTGTTCTAGAACACTTAACAAGGAGTGGCAGGTTTAGAGCATACACAACACTAATAGCTATTAGGTGACAAAGCTGGAACTAGAGACCATTAGAGTTGGTCCTTGGGTCTACAAGGCGCCAGAGAACTATGTTTTGTAGGAGATCTTGACCAGCATAGTTAGGTGCCGGGTCTTTACTGCAGAGCTCTGCAGAGGTGATGCAGAAAAATTAGCTGCAATAACGTCCCTATCTTCTGGCGTGTTACTCCATCATGACCTCCTTAAACTCCTGTGGCTGTCATATTGTACCACAATATGTTGACTAGTATTAAATCTCAGATTATATTTGTTTTACTATTATATTTGGCTTATGTAGGACTTATCTCACAAATTTGATTGTAAATTCTATTTTGTCAGCTTTCTCGTTGCTATGACCAAAGCACGCAACAAGAGTAAACTAGAGAAGGGAAGGTTTATTGGGGCTCACGGCTTCAGAAGTTTCAGTGCATAGAGTCAGGCCCAAGCATGGCAGAGCGCTGGGGGATACTGTTTTCCCATCATGGAAACCAGAAGCAGATCATATGCTGGAGAGATCAAAGGACACACAGTGCTCAAGGGCCACACCCCAGTGAGCTGTCTCCTCCAGCTACACTCTACCTGCCTAGGTTAGCTCCCAAGGTATCTACTCCAGTATTAATCCAACCACAGATTTATCCACAATTGAAAGGTTGGGCCCTTATGGTTTAATTATCTTACTTGTGAACATTTTTGCATTTGCCAGCACCTGTGCTTTCTAGGTCACATTCTATATCCAAATAAACAAATTCTTTAAGAGCAGGTGCCGTGAGGTGGCCTGGATGTTTCAGAGTGACTATCAATTGAGAAAAAAAAAATAGTGACAATTTTTAATGTAATTATATTGATTTCTTTCTACTTTTTTCTAAATGGCTTTAATGTAGTTATAGGAATGTCATTTTCCTTGCTAATAAAATCATAAAATTATTGACATATTGCTATAAAACTTTTATGGATTGTTGAAGCTTAATTCAATTTCATTTTCTAAGTTGGAAATAATATTCTAAAACTTGTATAATATACATCTAAATAAATATACTTAATCCATAATTTATTAATATAAATCACATATCATACCTATACAAATATAAGTATATAAACATATAGATGCATTATCTATGTAGGTATATTACATTTATATTAATGTGTGTATCATGCATATTGTATCATTACTTAGTTCAAGATCTTTCATAAAATAAATACTCATATTTATCTGACTAAAGACTAAATACAGGTATTCATAATTTTCACACACACGTATATACACACTAGACCAGGTGCCATAAATAGTGAACCATACTGGTGTATTTCTAAACCCTCATCACATATGAATATTTGTGCTTCCTGTCTAAAATCCTGGCTTACAGTTTTATATAGCAAACATCTATTTGGCTCATTATATATAATGAGCTACTTGTGTACTTTTTATGAAGTGATGATTATAAAGTTTGTAGGTAAGGGTTTATAAATAGATACAGATACCAAGCATTTTAACCAGCAATAATCTTTATTTTAGAGGAATCTAATAAAAATCTGCAATGGGTCAGCATAATGAACTCTTCAGATATTTGTTAGTACAAGTTCAGTTTTTAAATATACTTGTTCAGACAGAAGCATCCTTATTAAGAAAAACTATATACTGAGTTTGGGATATTAATGAGCAGATTTCATTAGTTTTTATTGTTTTTTAAAAAACAAGTATTTGCCCAAATCTTTTGTGCATGTGCTAGAAGAGTTAATATTGTTGAAATTTCACTACTCAACATAATCTAAAAGTTTAATCCATTACCAGTCAAAATCTCAATGGTGTGTTTTTCAGAACAGAAAAACTTATACTAAGATATATATAAAAGCTCAAGGGATATCAAACAGTCAAAACAATATTAAAGAAGAAATACAGAGCTGAGAATTCATGATTTCTGATTTTAAAATTACTGTGATGCCACAACAATTAAAACAGTGTGATATTGGCATAAAGAGAAATAAAGACTAAAGTAATGGAATAGAATTCATAAACCTTCACATATATGGTCAAATTATTTTTAATAATGATGTAAAAATTATTCAGTGGAGGAAATATGGAACTCTTTAAACAGAACAACAAACCAACAACTTCTTTTTAAAAAAGTAACAAAGGACTAAAATAGACATTTTTTCCAAAGAGGATATGCAAATAGCCAAAAACACATAAAGATGATCAACAGCAAAAATCATTAAGAAAGTTCAAATCCAAATTACAATGACATATCAACCCATACCCACAACAATGGCTACTATTACAAAATTAAAAAAAAAATAAGCATTGGTGAGGATGGGGAAAAGTTATAATCACTGTGAATTATTGGTGAGAATGTACAATAGTGCACCCGTTGTCAAAAATGGTGTGGTGGTTCTATAGTTTGGATTTAAAATATCGCCCAGAGTTCAAGCATTAGACAACTGTGCTCAAAGGTGGTCCGTGGTTGCTGAGGAAGAATTCCTGTGAGTGTGGCTCAGAACAGTTTTTCCCTAGCCTGCCTGCTGCATCTTTCTTTCTTTTGGTCCCTTGCTGCCACGAGCTGACATAAGTTCCCTGTCTCTCTCTTTTTCTTCTCTCTCTCTCTCTTTTTCTCTGCTGTCCATCATTATTCACTGAAGACCTGTATCCCAGCTCCTGGTTACACACCCATCTAACATGGACTGAAATCTCCAGAATCATGAGCAAATAAACTTTTTTTGTTGTTGTTTTTGAGTGTTAGGTGTTTGGCTCACAGGGGCGAAAATGCTAACTAAAACAGATGGATTCTCAAATAACTCGAAATAAAATTACGTAGTGATGTAGTAACTCCACTCCTGGTTATATGCTCAAAAGAGTTGAAAACATGGTCTCCATGTTCATAGTAGGTATTTACAGCAGCGCCATGTTGAAGCACCCCCCCCAATGTCTATCTGTGCATAAATGAATAAGCAAAAGACGCTGTAGACCTGCGATGGAATACTGTTCATACTTAAAATAGAAGAAAATCCTGACATGCTATAACATGGATAAAACTTGAGGAGACCATGCTAAGCAAAACAAGCCAGTCACAAAATGAGAAACACTTTGTAATCAACTCAGATCAAGGATCTGGAATTAGTCAAGTTTATAGAAGCAAAGCCTATGGTGAGCACCAGGGGATGAGGAGTGGGGGGGGGTGGGAAACTACTGTTTAATGGTGCTGGGTTTCAGTTTTGCAGAATGAAAAGGGCCCCGGGGCAGGGACAGTGGTGGTAGTTGCTTTTTAGTGTGAGAATCCTTAATGTCTCTGAACTTAATGTGGTGAAGCTTAAAAACTTTTATGTTATATGTATTTACTACAATAAGAACTGAAGAATACAGGAATGATATCAACTATATTATATACTTTGAAAACTTTAGAAAAAAATAAATGCCTTAGAACTTTTATACTTGCTAAATATAAAGAGACAAGCTGCACATATTCTTCTCAAAAGTATTTTCCATTTTTTTAATTTTTTAATTTTTTGGTGGTACTGGGGTTCCTGAAAACCCTTCTACCTCCAGGCTACACTCCCAGACCTATTTTTTCATATATTTTTTATTTGAAAACAGAGTCTCTTAAGCCAGAGAGGCTGGCTTTGAACCTGAATGATCCTCCTGTCTCCACCTCCCAAGCACTGGGATTACAAGTGTGTGCCACCACGCCCAGCTAAAAGTATTTTCTAGTAGCACAGAATGACTCATTCTCTGTAGCTGGTCAGTGAGCCTAGGAATGGTCTTATAACAGGTGCCTGCTGTAAATGGAATACCTGTTAAAAAAAATAAATGAATGAATTTGAAACTGAACAGAACCATCTCCTGTCATTCCTACTGTGTCAGTTGTCAACTACTGTAAAACAACATTAACATTACCCCAAAGTCAGGAACCAGAAGCAGAACACATTTATTATCTCACCATTTTCAAAGGGCGGAAGTCTAGGTGTAGCCTGGTTAGTTCCTTCAGAGTCATGTGCAAGCAGCCATCAAGGGTTGGCCGAGAGCTGACTCCCCTGAAGGCTTGACAGGAGAAGGGCCCTTTCAAGCGCTGAGGTGCTTGATGAATGTGCTTCCTTGCAGCTCTGATATTAAGGGTATTTCCTTGCTGACTTGTGGCTGGAGGCCTAGGTTCCTGGAACACCTTTAAAAGTCTTTGCAGAATGAATTTCTGTAACATGGTTGGTTGATTTCTCAAACCTGGGGAGAGAGAAACGGTGGGAGGAGAAGATAGAGACAGACAGACACAAAGACAGAGAGACAGAGACAAAAAAATCCAAGCAAGCCTGGCTTTACAATGGAAAAGATTCAAAGAATCCAACCTGGTCATCTCTATCTTGTGGCTGTTTTGTATATTTTGAGGTTTAATGACAAGTTGCGAGAAGACAATCACGCTAAGGGTGTGTGCCGCAGGAGATGGAGGTTCTGGGGATGGGCAAAGTCCTGATGTGGCTTCTTCTGCTCCATGTAAGAGCTGTTTTCCAAAGGGCCTTGGTTTGGAGTGCTTCATTTCTTTCTTGTAGCTCTGGCCAACATTAGACTGTTATCTACTTATTTACAAGTCATCTAAATAAAACAGCAAACTCCACTTCCATGATTGCTTACTCTCAGATAAGAACCAATTTCTCTGCCTCAATATTCTGAATTCTAATTTATATCTATATCTTTATTTTGTAAGTTCATTCAACATATACATTAATTTGTTTTGTTTTGTTTTGTGTTACTGGAGATTGAACCCAGAGTCATTCTACCACTGAACTGAGCTATACCCGATCCATATTTTTTATTCTTTATTTTGAAGCAGGGTCTCACTAATGCAGGACCTCTCTTAAGTAGCTGAGACTGGATGTGAACCTGTGATCCTCCTGCCTCAGCCTCTCAAATACTGGGATTACAAGTGTGCACCACCACGCCCGGCTTAAATTAGTTATTTAAATAAACATGTGCACTTTCAATGGAGCTTTGATTTTACATTAGTTTCTTTTAAAAAAATCTTTTTAAAGGATGAATTAGGAGTATGTTTCTATTTATCTCTAGAGATTTTCTATTTCAGTGGCATTTCTTCCCTCTTTAGATACCATTTCAGGCAAAATTTGTCATCTTGCTGCCTTAAGCACATTTATCTGATGATAACATCATCAAAGAGGCAAATACTTTATCAAATAATGCATTTTTCTCTAGTCATTAAAGATGTTTGCATACAATGCTAAAAATAAATGCAGTCCTCCTGCAAGTATAAAAGGAACTCAGCATATAACATATGTTGTTTGTAAAACACCCCCGGCTTTCATTATTTTGTCATGAACTCTGCTAAGAACCACTTACCCCAGTCAAGGCCTTAGATTCGTCCTGATTTTGGCAGAGAGTCCAATTTATGGTGTAAGTTGAAGAGCTCTTCCAGTACACACTTTCTTTGTTGGGGTTTCTAAAAAGAGTCGAGCTCCAGCACAGAAAGCTCATTACACCCACTGTAAACAAGCAGCCTTGTTCTGAGATTCCCATGCTGGGTAATCATCATTGTAAACATATGTACATCTAAGTCCTTGGTAAGCTCTTTTCTCCCCCTCAAGGGATGCCATTTGGTATGTATTAAAATTCTGTCTTCTTGGATATTATTGACATTCAATTATAATGATTTCACCATAGGTGATATATGCTTTATTCAAAAATGGGAATTTTAAATTCCAAGAAAGTTGTTGAGACTAAGGGGTCAGACATTCCCAGTGATTTGAAAACTGGGTTTTCAGACGCTAAGCGCATGTAAAAAACTCAGATAAGTTTACAGGCCACGATAAAAGCTGGCAAGACAAAGACTGAAGTTGTAGATGAAACCCTACTTACTTATTAAACTGTAGAGTGTGGTTATTAATAGGTAGCTTACAAGTGGGTACACACACAGAGATAATTATATATATATATATATATATATATATATATATATATAATATATTATCACATATAAATCATATATTACCTAATATGCATTGTAACATTTGCCACATATTTAGAAATAATATATTATAACTATATAAAAACAATATTATATCTATAAATAAAACATCAAATTTAAAATTTTATTTTTAGACAGCTCCTATGAGTTTGGCATTTGGTAACCTATTAGAAGACAAATTTCAGCTCAGGAATAATCAGCACTGGAAGAGAACCCTCTTGGTGTAATGATTGGCAGGACCTAGGCTGTGAGTGTCACAGAGGGCCTCCCAGCTATGGAAGAGCTTCTTGGACTAACAATGATCGCATCCCTGCTCAGCAGTCACCGGCAGCCCTCCCACAATGCAAAGCTGTAGAAACCTCTGTGCTACCTTACCTGGTCCCACCTATACTTGTGTGCAGATCCAGGACACTTCTTTTTGTTGTTAATAAAATAGCATATATTACACTGAATGAATATCCCAGTAGACTGTGGGCACTGAACTTTCTTCAGAAAGGGGTCAAGCGTTGTAACATACAGAAAGTGTTTTTTACGCCTTTGCTTTAGTTTATTTATTAAAACAAAATCAAAAACCAGCAACAGATATACATAGTGAGTTAGTGGTTCAAATGATTTTTTGCTATTTGATTTTAAATAAAACAGGGTTGCAGAAGAGGCGACACCTGGCCCAACAGCACAGGTGACCTACCTGATGATTGTCATAAGCACTTGCTCAAAGCCAGCGCATGTGGACGTCCAGAGGAGGCCAGTTCTGGGAGACTGGCCCGAAGGGAGGCCCTCAGATGGTCAACCTTCACCTCTCATTCTACAAACTCGCCCACTCCACTGGCCTGCTTTGCTCTTCTGTTGCCTTCTTCCCTCCTCTACTATTAGGAGTTACTTGGGCTCCATGAGGTGTGCATGTTTGTAATCCTGGTACTTGGGAGGCTAAGAAAAGTGGATTTCAGGATTGATCCCAGCTTTAGCAATTTAGTGAGATTCCCAGAAATTTACTGAGACCCTGTTTCAAAATAAGAGGATTGGGTCTATATGAATGCTGACGTGACCATTCCCATCAGCAGTTGTTAAAACATTCTGCACTGCAGGACCCTTCAGTGGATCACGCCAGGCAGGGGCTGGGGATAGAGTTAATCAGAACACAGGGTTGACAATGTGGGGCTGGAGCTGATGCCTGCCAAGTGACTCTGCTGGTGTCTTCTTGCTTTTGGCCACACTAGAGAAGAGCCTCGTCCTCTCAATAAGGAACTTTAAGAACCATCCATTAAATACAGCTATATCACTCAGTCTTATTGGTGGACAAAATGAAAATTATTGGTGAACTTAATGAAAGTTCATTCAACTTTCAATAACTACTGCTATATCTCTCAATTAAATTTCTTGTGTGTGTGTGATGTGTATGTTATGTGTGATGCATGTGATGTGTGTGTGTTTCTGGGGATGAACCCAGGACCTTGCACATGTTAGGCAAGTGCGTCACCATGGAGCTAAACCCCTCAGTTTTATTCCTCAAACACTCATTAGTAGTAGCAATTTATTCCAGACTCTTTGTGACTTCCATTATCTGTGATGTCTCTCCTGCCTTTAAAGAAACACCAGTCTTAAAAATATACAACAAGCACTTAATCCTTTTAGAAAAGAATTTAAAGTCCATTTTACATTCTAATAATTTGCAAAGCACTAGATGATCAATAAGTGGTTGAGAAGTGTATAAATTAATGAATCAATTTATCAAAAATGGGGACATGAAGAAATTCTGATCAAATGGAAGCCCTCTTGTAATCACAGCTGAGACAGGAGAATTGTGGGTCAAGGACAGCATCAGATACTTAGTAAGGCCCTTTGAAACTCAGTGACACCTGTTTAAAAATAAAAAAAAATAAAAATTAGGGCTGAGGAGTGTATCTCAGAGGTATAATGTTTCTGGATTCCATCCTTAGTACTGCAAAAAAAAAAAAAAAAAAAGAATGAAAGAAAAGAAAAGAAAAAGGAAAATTGAAACCTCTATCATAACTGTCAGCAAGTCCAGGCTGGTATCGTAGGGTACAGACTACAAACATCAAACATCTAGTTTCAAAAAAGTTGTTTTTTCAGACACTGCTTCATACTTTTAAGTTCTTTTCACAGTGAAGCAGAGCAGAATCCCTGCTATGGAACCGTTGTCTACATTCCATTATTATCACCTTGTAGTGGGAATCAGTCACATGTCTGTGGAAGGATGAAGTTTATCCTGAGCTCACACACTGGTCTGTGAGATCCATGGAAGGAGAGATCTTGTTTCATTTTACTTTAGTTTTCAGATTCTACATTATCAAAGTGTGAAGTTTGCAATCAATAAAAATTACCTTTTCTATTTTTGCAGTACTGGAGATTGAACTCAGGGCCTCTTACATGCTAGGCAAGACCTCTACCACTGAGCTACAGCCCCACCTTGTTTTATTTTATTTTATTTTTAAATTTTATTTTGAAATAGGCTCTCTTTAAACTCCCAGGCTGGCCTTGAACTTACAATCTCCCCGTCTCTGCCCTCTGAGTACCTAGATTACGGGCATGTGCAACTGTGCCCAACTAAAAGTTGCTTTTAAACTGGTCTAAAATATGCCATGACCTAAAACTTAAATTTCAAAGTTTATTACTGCAAAGATTCATGAAAACAAGGAGAAAAAATGGAAGACAATAATTGTACTATCAAAATTGCATTGCAAGTGGAATTTAATTAACATGGTTCATAAAAATAAGAAACTCATGTTACTTACCATTGTACCACAGATTTAGTTCAGGTTCTATCACTGATTAATCACTATATTAGCTCGTTTCAAACTTATATTAATAAGTGGTTAAAGGAAGTCTTCTGTCCTCTCATATAAGCCTATAAGCCTATGCACATCAGATTTCAATTTTTATGTCTATGCATCATCATTTGAAAATAAAGTTAAGCACTGGACAAAATTCTTGAATTTTCCAAGATATCATGAATTCTCAGAGTTACAAATTTGATTCGCATGGAGTTAGAAGTTGTGACTTGAAATCAGATAGGTCTACTCCAGCTAGGGAAATTAGTGGCCTTTATTTTCAATTTAAGTCATTTGGTCTTTTTTCTATGCAGATGGTAGTAGAAACATGATCAAAAAAAAAAAAAATATATATATATATATATATATATATATATCCTACTATGTTCAGGATCGCTCTCTCTCGCTCTCTCTCTCTCTCTCTCTTTCTTTCTCTCTCTTCACACACACACACACACACACACACACACACACACACACACACACAGATATAAAAGTAGCTCCCAGCCACCTGCATTAACGGATGGTCATTTGCGCCACTGTCTGTTCTGACCAGTGATGTCCCAGACCTACACTGCTGACATACCAGCCCAGTCTCCTGCCTGCATCACCGTCTCATCTGGAATCTCCCACACCAACTCCGGCTGCTCTATTTCCTTCCATTCTTAAGTCCTCCACTTCCCCTCAAAAGAGCATTCTGCCACATCTCTAGAGAAACACTGTGCTACCAAGTCCAGCAAACGGTAGCTGGTTCATTCTACATGTCTAAATAACACACGATTCTCAATTGTCCACTATGAAGGCTTAACCCATCGAAACAACTTATGTCCCTTCAAACTGTTAAAGAAAAAGCATGTTCGGAAAATGATTAGCAAACCACAATGGGCTGAATTAAGGCTGAATATGAAGAAAATAAACATTTCAGTCCAGTTCAGAAATTGCTTGTCAAAAACATTTTTAAAACACTAATCAAGTTCTTTTTACGTTTCTTTTCCTTCTTCCCATCATATGTGTGTAAGGATTATATAACTATTCACTCATAATATCTCTTTACTTGGTATTCTTGGTGTGTGGTTTTTTTTTTTGTTTTTGTTTTTTTTTTGAGGCGTTTAGCTATTATTTCCCTTGGCTCTCAACTTCACAGAGTCTACAGTTGGTGCCTCAGAGAATCCAGGGCTCAGCCTCTGTGCATCAAAGTGCTGACTCCCGAACAAGAGAGGGAGTCTTTGAGGTTTGCGAGCGAAGAGGGCACTTCTTTGAGGAGACAGAGACAATCGTACGTAAGCTGTGTCTGCGAGAGGTGCCTGCTTTCAAACAATGAAAATCTGACAGCATACAGAACGCTTCTAAATGCAGCTTGCTAGTTAGGTCTACACTGAAGATAGACTGATCTACAACCCTTCAATCCAAAATAAAACATCTCTGGGGCAGTGGACGTCAGAGTCCCACCCTAAGCCGCCTTGTCCTCTCCCCAGTCCCATCCTGCTCAATTACTCACTTAAAATCTCCCTGCAATACAACGGCAAATTTCTCTGGAAAAGCTAACCAAATAGCGAGAAAGCACTTTGTTGGTTGTCATACTTTTACATAGCCTTTGGAGAGAAAGCTGAATCCAGATAAAATGAGTTAGAAACACTATGATTTTAATTTGAATACACCATCTCCTGTCTCGATGCGCACAGCCCGAGTTCACTGCTGAGGCTGAGGCGCACTGCTGCTGGCGCACTTGTGGTGTGAGCCGGTCACCTCCTCCCTCTCCTGCACACAGTCAGATATGCAAAAAATTCCACTTCTACAAATGTACCCTGCAGGAGAATCGATGCTTTTTTTGGTCATGCCAACCTAGTTATTTTCCTTTAATGATTTGGGGATAACTACACACAGTCGAACAATGTTCACTAGAAATAGATTAACTGGCCCTTTCAGTTGCTGTGAGATGGCTTCCAATGTCGGCTGTGGAGACAAAAGCCAGCCCCACAAAAGCTTCTCCCCGCTCTTCAGGGCCTTTGATGCTGCTTTTCAGCCCCTGTTTGGAGGGACAATCTGGTCGCTCGTGATTGATCTGAGAACCTGTGTACTTGGATTCCTCGGAACTTTTTGTCTTGGTTTCTTTGGCATCTCTTTGGCATTCAGGGCCCATATCTGTGGCTCCATCATATCAATGTCCTGTCACCAGAGACACAAGCGCTTTGTTCAGCCTCTCTTTGGGCTGGAGAGGTTTTTTCCTAGGGGATGCTTCTTGTTCTCAAACATGAAAATGTGCGAAGTATAAAACTCCAGCTGTGAATACTTACCTCCCCGCAGTGTTAAAAAGTTCAATATACAAAACACCTGGTTTCAAGTAAAATGTACATCAAGATATACGGCAAAGAGACAGATTTAATATACCCCATAGGGCCCTTGGGCGGTTTTTAAATTAAAGACACAATGCACTTTTTTTTTCAGCTGAGGTTTTACTATTTTACAAATAATGAACCAATAAACATCACCCAGTTGTGGGGAAAGTCGTAAGAAAACAGTGGAAAGGGTCACTGTCATGTAAGTGAAAATCATGCTCAGATTTTACTTAGACACATTGTAAATGTATTTATTTCTGCTCAGTGAAATTCTTTTTTATTAGTGATAAATGTGGCCCAAAGGCTCAATGATTTAAATCCTGTGGGGATCGCAGCTTTTTTTTCCCAGTGACCTTCTAAATGTTCATAGTGAATATAATTTATTTACTAGGAGATAAAAGTGGTAGAGTGGCCATTTGAATGTTTAATGTTTCCTTCATTGCAGAAACTCTAAAATTGGAGTAATTATTCTTTGAAAGCAACCAAAATAATTATCTTTATGTATTGCCCTTAAATCTTCCCAAAAATTAAACTTAACATTTTTAGATAGAAAAAAAATAACATGTACCAGAAAGCAGCTTGGGAGGGCCAGGGCAAAGAGAACAAGAAGTTTTTTGGAATGACTTGTGAAGTTGTAATGGCAGGAAATAGGTTCAACATTTTCTTCTTCTTTTCTCAGTTTCTTATTTCAAGGGAGAAGAGTAATGTTCTGTCTCTAGTAAGAATGGTGGGTGAGGGTTCCTGGTCAGACACAAGGAATTCTTTCAAAGTGGTGCACAGTCTCTTTGGAAGAAGGTGCCAGAGTCTCCAGGGAAAGCCTTTGGCCGCCCTTCCTTCCCAACTCCTCTCACTCCCAGAGCTCTGCTCAGATACCTTCCTCTGCTCCTTCACTCTGGAGACACACAGAGTTTCCTGCTGCCCTTACTGCACAGTCGTAGTTGACGGGGTCATTCCCCATCGTCCACTTTAGAAGTGGGGAGGAGGCCAGTTCCATAGTCTGCGGTTCTCACCTGCATTTGCCGTGTGACTATTCAAAGCACAGAACCTCTGGACAGAGATTGTTAGCTCACAGGAGCAGTGACGGCCCTGTGTCCTGGAGGAGACTCTGTCAGAGTGTGCTGGGCTGCAGGCTCCTGCTCTGCAAGGTGCAATGCCACCTAAACCAATCACAGCACATTCTGGAAAGGAGTAAATGAGTTGGGACAAGAAACAGCCTTAGCATAGTGCCTGTCCTATCAGAACCCTTAGCTAACGACATCACCACAATTGTCACTTTCTTCATTACACACTGATTTTAGCAAATTCTTGGATTCCACATGTTTTAAACACCCTACCAACACATTATCTTTTTCTTTTGCTTATTTTTTTGGTAAAACATTTATGTAAAGAAAGAAAGAAAGAAAGAAAGAAAGAAAGAAAGAAAGAAAGCTAGGCATTGTGGCACATGCCTATAATCCCAATATTGGGAGGTCAAGACAGGAAGATTGCAGACTTTGGTACAGCCTGAGCAACTTAGTGAGACCCTATTTCAAATAGGAAATAAAAACTAGGACAGAGGTATGGCTCAGAGGCAGAATGTCCTCATTTCAATCCTTAATACCAAATATGTGCACACATGTGCATGCATACACACACACATACACACACACACACTAAACAAAAAATATTTGGCAAAAGCAAAAAGCCATGAGTAGAATATATTAAGCACTGGTACCTCCATTCAGAAAATACTTATTCACCAGAACTCATATTTATTTCTTGGCCTCAGTCTCTGCGCTACTCGGCTTTAGAAACAAGGAGCTGCTCCGGGTCTGGAATTTCGATGTGTAAGTGCCAAGAACGGTTCTACTTTTAGTTTAACATGCATAAAAATGATGTATCACTTAACATCTCTGAACTCTAAACGCATAGTTCCAACCTCATTTGTTTATTCAGGGAATGTTCTGGAATAATAAAACAGTTCTCCACTCAATTAGCTCTCGTGAACCTTGCAATGATCATTTTGCTCTTCCTACAAAAATAATCAATCTCTCTCCCCACTTCCCAATGCACCCCAGTTAGATGACTTTGTCAGAGGAAAGAGAAGTCATTGAATGGAATTTCTCTCAATCTGTAGCTACCTGCAACAGTAATGCCCTTGTATCTTATTAAACTAAAGGGATGCAAATTTTTTTCTCTTCACACATAAGGCATGAAGCCCTCAGTCAGACTTTGCTATTACTTTAATCTTATTTGCTTCCGTGTTGGTCTTCTTGTTCAGTCTGAATGCAATTAGAATCATCTCTACGGTTACTGTCTATCCTCTGTTTAAAAGATCTGTGACCCTCCATCTCGCTTTGAGTTAATCCCAGGTCCTCCCCACCACCTACTAAGCTCAGGGGTAGTTTACAAAGGTCACCTGTAGGTCCCCGAGCATTTTATGAGAAATATTAATTAATTTATTAGAAATATTAATTCTTGAGCCCCACTGGATCATTTAAAATGGGAATTTCTGGAAGCCAAGAAATGTGCATTTTAGCTAGCCCTGGGTTCACTCCATGTGCTCCTCATCTTTTCCCTCTTCTAAACTCATCGTTTTCCCTCATTTTCCTCAAGACTACCAGATGTGCTCCACCCCTGGGCATTTGCACTTCCTCTTCCCTCTGTCTTAAACCATTCACCCACTTAAACTCAGGCCTTAATTCCTTGCCACCCAATAAGGACTCTCTCAAACATTCTTTCTGAAATTTCCTCTTCTCTAACACTATACCTTCTGTCTCCCTCCACCGCTATATTTTACTCGTGTATTTACAACATGTGGCCTTTTGTCTCTGGCTTCTTTCACCTAATATAATATTGTCAAGATTCAACCATGAACCATGTATTGTTACTTCATTTCTTTAGAAGTGTATAAATAGCCTAGGATAAAGAAGACGAATGAGTGACTGATTTTTGTTTCTACTTAAGCCAAATATTTCAAATGCTAGAGACAGGCACTAAAAAAAATACACACAGACACACACACACAGACACACAGACACACACACACACACAGACACACACACACACACACAGACACACACACACACACACACACACACACACACACATATATATATATATATATATATATATATATATATATATATGTAAGTTTCTAAGTTCCAGTGTCACCATTAGCAGCTGCCTCCTGCCACAGTTTCACCAAGAATGAGACCACATTGTTTCACAGAAGCCCACATTACTGGGTCTATGTTATGTAGAACTTCTAGGTCTATTTTATGCAATACAAAGAAAAGAGGAAACATACTGTGGCTTCCAAAAAGGTTAATGGTCTCATGGGATGATAAAAAGATGGAGACTTAGGGTAAATTTTGGGAACATCCCACAAGATAATGAATGTCAGTCTCCTTGTCCTGAAAACTATGACCCTGGAGAGACATTCTCTATGGTATGGGGCTGGAGCCCTGAGCAGCAGTGGGCCAGTGTCTTGTCTGGGGGAATAAGCCTGAGGGGTGCCTCCATCAGAGGCATGTCATGATGTGGCTCTGTCAATGTGCAGAGCTCAGTCAGACTGAGGGACCAGGACTGCAGGCACCTCAGATGTAGCTATGGTCCTCAAGGACACAGACTGTGACTTCAGGATGGTTCCACTCCAGAGGAATTCAGAGGAAAATGCCGAGGAATGGGATGCTACTTACTGAATACCAACTAGAGTGTTAGCAGTGTAACTCAAATAGTGATGCTATGAGACAGAAAAGTTGAAGCATAATAAATGTACGTACTTTCCCAAGGTAACCCGTGTGGGAGGAAGACCCTGAATGGTGCATAGTCACACCTAACTTCTGCCCTTGGAGAAATAAGGAAATAAGAACCTGGCAATCAAATGTAATAGAGCATGTAAGTCTGAATCTTACCTTAAATTATAAAATTTTCTTTCTTTTTTCTTTTTTTTTTTTTTTTGGTGGTACTGGGATTCCTAGAAGCTCTTCTATATCCGAGCTATACTCCCAGACCTATTTTATATTTTTTTATTTGGAAACAGGGTCCCTTAAGCCAGTGAGGCTTGCTCAGTCCGAACCAGCAAGATACTCCTGTCTCTGCCTCCCGAGTATGGGGATTACAAGCGTGTGCCACCATGCCCTGCTAAAATTTTCTTTTTTAAGTGACTATTTGGAACTAATTTATATGCATGCAAAGAGAAACAAATACATTTAATTTTTATATATTTCACTTACATATTAATGAGGTAGCCAACCCTCTATACATTGATCTATGCATCCTCTACCTATCATCTATTATTTCTTCATTTATTAACTTTCTAATAATCTTTTATCCATTTATATATCAAGTATCCATCATTTCTACCATCTATCATCTATTTATCTATGATCTATCCATCCATTTATCATCTATGTATCTATAACCTCTAGATCTATCATCTACCCAGCATCTATCACACATCTATCAGTTTATCATCTATCTATCAGCTATCTATGTATATACTTATTACCTGACTACACATCTATCAGCTGACTACCTATTTGTCTATTATCTTTCTGTGTACCTATATATCACCTGCCTATCTATCTACCTATATATCTATTTTTTTCTTTCATCAAAATAATAATCTCTGCACTATTTGCACTGCCTAGACTAATGCTGGTTTAGAGTGGATAGATATTTTCAAATATATTTAAGAAATCAACAACTAAATCAAGAAATATATTTTGGTTTTAGATTACCTAAAAAGACCTCCAAATTGATTGTTACCTGTAATGATTCTTAAAAGTGATAACATGCGCAAATGACCTCATCATCATTTTTACTATTATTGCTAGACTTTTCTAAACTTGAACAGATCTTTGAAATTTCTATTGACTCAAAGATGAGTAAGTTAGTCAAGTGACAAGAAGTTAGAGAGATACAGAAATTTTATTGGTTTTAAATTTCAGTTTGGCAAAAGATATAATTATAGGATGTTAAGCTAGAAGGCATGAATGCTGTCATTTAATAGATGAAAGAACTTTGATTTGTCATTGTAATCAAGATCCTGTTTTTAAATAGTAATAACACAGTTTAGGACAGGATGCTGGTCATGAAATTTTAATCCTTGTGCCATTCTTGGAAAGTTGGCATGCCCCTGATATTAGCTTTTACTTTTTAAATCTTCCCCATAAAATAGTTGAATGAATAAAGAGAAGAAAATCTTCAGACAGTTGTGAACTCTCCAATAACTTTTAGGACAATATTATATTCCTGCCCAACCCCTTCAACCTGGAAGCACTTTATTAAAAAGACTAATTATATTACATTAAATGGGCCTATTTGTAGACTTATAAGCTTAATAGGGCATTAATACAAAAATACCATGTTGTTTAATCAATAACAGCTCTGATTTTCTAGCTAATAATCTTAAATTTGGCTTTGTGCATATTATAACATCTGTTTCCACAAGACTGGCATTAGGTCATGGAGAGAGGTTATTTAAATTTAAAATTAGCATCCCAATCTTTAAAACAGAAAAAAAAAATAAATTCCTAGGATAAAACAGAATGACTCCTCTAATTCACCCAGCAATTAGGAGTGCACTGAGAAGTCAATCTTACTGTCTCAATCGCTGGGTTAATATTATGCTTTTAAATAGGACCCATATCAGGTGTTCTAATTCAGTTCTACTTGTAACTTACAGATGCTTCAGCAAGGATAGTCATTCTGCGGCATTCTCTCTATACATATAATCTCCATATTAATTTTCATTTCAGTATGGAGAGGCATATTCAGGTGCTGTTATTAATTTGAGTTGCAGAGGGATAAAGTTGAGGCATTGAAATCCTTCTTTTTCTTTCAGCCAATAGCATGGCTCTCTCAGAATCAGTTGTTTTCCTTCATAGTCTCTACATCTCTGTTCTTCCAAGAGGATGCTGCATAGGGTTTGGTGAGGTTTGTATGGGTAGGTTCCTAAAGATGACAGGGATCTTTAAACAACAGTACCCAGGAAATTCCTTTCTCTACAAGTGAGATGGAAGCCAAACTTCACCGAACCACACTTGGAGCTAATTCTAGAAAAAGTGCCTTTTTACTAGCTTGATTTGATATGGAAAAAGTATAAAAATTGCTATCTGGGCAGCATAAATTTAGGAATCAGAGCATCACTGTGGCAGCCCAGTTGCAGGCACTGCAGGTACCTCTATGCTTCCGGCAGCTGCTGAAAACTCAAATTGAATTGTGCCATAGTTGTCGCTTCAACTCACTGCAGAAAAAAGCCTGAGAGATGTCAGCCTGCCACTGGGCTGCTTAATTGTTCTGCTTTTTCATAAGCCAATGTATAAGGTACAAGTTATCGATAAAATAGTATGGACGAACACATATCTAACAAGTCCTGATTAAAATGCATTGTAGATCAAAATACAACTCCAAGTATCAGTGATGGCTTGTGTCAATTGTATGGATAGCTCAACTTGAAGAACGTGGTTTAAATTTGAGATCCTAAGAGGTTTAAAAGTATTTTAATGCATTGAAATGACTACTCGGTGAATTCTGTTTTAAAAAGGATAAAAAAAATATTGACATACAAGTGGGTAGAATTACTTCAGATGGTGAGGAAACTTTGCAGCTCACTAATTAGCCCCTGGACACACACTGGGTGAAGATTTGCATTCAGAAGTTCTATTGCGCTGTAGTGAACTCAGTAGATCTATTTGTGAGTCAGAAGGGACAGAATGGACCAAGAATGACCTTGACACACAATATTGTTGCAACAGCAGCCACAAAGAACTCCGGAACTAAGAGGCCCTTGAGCAATTATTCCCAACTTTAGCCAAGATGATGAGGAAAATTTGCAGCTCCTCAAAGGAGCTGGCCATAGACACCAGTCTCTGGGCTTGGGCTGTACCACCTGCAAGACACACAGGCCTGGATGAGTCAGGACCTTGAGGCTGAGGACAATCTCTAGGGAAGGGCATAGCTGCTACTTCTCAGAAGCCGAAATCCACAACACATGGAAGGTGGTGGTGGAGGTTGACCCCTAGAGGGTATCTGGGCCGAATCCCACATTGTCCATTCATGATCTGTATAAACCACCTTCAAGAAGTACTGTGTAGCTGGGCATGATGGTGGACCCCTGTGATTCCAGTACTTGGGAGGCTGAGATAGAAGGATCACAGTTTCGTGGTCAGCCTCAGCAACTTGGCAGGCCATTCACAACATAGGAGACCTTGTTTCAAAATAAAAAATAAAATAGGGTTGGGGTATAGATCAGAGGAGGAATGCCCCAGTACAAAAATAAAAACATGCTATGTGTAAGGTGGGATTGTACCCACTAACCCATAACCTACTAACTCTACCCTAGAGACAAGTCGGTGCTAAGTGTGAAGTTTAACTCTCCTTATTGTGGAGATTGGAGGTGCTTTCATGAAGGGTTTTATGGCCTGGTAAATGCCACTCTTTCTTAAATAGCTCAAATATCCCTGACTCATGTGAGTCCTCTATTTGACATGTGGTTATATATCCAAGCTCATCAGTAAATCGCAAGCCCTTGTCTTCACTCATAGCTAGTGTGATGCATACAAGATATACAGGATGATCCTTCTCCATAACCCTGAAGTTGGAAGACAGCTCACACTCCTCCATAAAGCTCTCAGACATTTCCCTGTGCTCAACCCTGCTGTGACCAGCACCTCTCATCGATGCCTCTCAACCATACGACATAGACACCATCGAGAAACCTTTTTCCAAGGCTCACCTCTTTAGATTTTCTACTCTCTGGTGTGAAAGAAAATAGCCTGAATGTCAGTGGTCTCCAAACCAGAAACCCTGAACCACCACCCACTTTAAACACAGCAGCTGAAGAGACCTAGCCACAGAAGTGCTGGTCTTAAGACTCGCTGGTATTTGAGGTTTTGAGGATGAGATGAAATCTGGAGGTTTGGAAAATGTTTCAGAATCACAACATGTCAGACCTCCCCTTGGGTGTGGGTTGCAGTTGAACTAGACTGCATGACTTGTTCTACATTTTCCTTTCCCACTAAGACGTATTTGTGAACTTTGAAATAAAAACAGCACATCCCATCTCATCCATCAGCCTCCTAGCCTCCTATGTGTTTTTGGGGTGTGCAATGCACATGTGTCTAGCGCTTCAGGGGACACAGTTAGTTTCAGATGCTCACAGCCATGGTCAAGGTTGGGCAAAAGCAACGATGTCTGGTATGACTATGACCAGTCCCCAGATAAACAGGGAGCCTGGATGGGGTTGCTGGAGTCTGTGAAGTCCTGTGCTTTATTTATTTTTAATCCCTATCACTGCATCCTATGAATGCTGTGTAAGGTAGGGAGCTATTGTTTATACTAAGTAAACAGTACTTTTCTTAACAATCATTAGATCCTCTTTTAATGGAATCAAACCCTTGAAAAAAACATAATTTTGATGGTATTGAGGGAAGGATGCCAGATGGAGCCAGGTAATACACAGAGCTGTACACACCTGTGAATATTCAATACATCTTGGTTGACTGCCTGATGAAAGTATACAATCCTTCCTGCAATTCTTTTTAAGATCAAACAGTGAACTAAATATTCTTGTAAGGTGTCTCTCAGAGAGATAATTCTACTTTTGTCTTTCTTACTCATAGATGAAAGAATATAGTGAGAGCTACAATAATATGGTCTGTTTCTGCATGTGAACTTTAATAAATGATGCATGGCCTATTGTGCTTCCTAACTTAGAAAAGACAGGCACACGTGTAGACGGCCCTGCTATTAGTGGCTCTGACTGTGACTGGGTTGGCATCTGACATCCTGTGCCAGGCATTTCACCTCATGGGCTGAGTAGTAACTTTGAACAAAATGTGCAGTTGCCTACAAATTGCTACAGCCTGCTTCTGTGGCTGCTACCTCTGAGAAATTACTGCTTAGGTGGTAATTCCCTGGGCTCTGTTTTCTTACCTTAACCTTAATGAGGGACAACAGGAATATTCACGGAGTGAAAGGTCCTTGGGATTTACTAGTTAAAGAATGCAGAGACAAACCCTCTTTTCTTCTTCCTTTTACTTTTCTTAGAAATGTGGCACCTGCTCCATCTCATAGCGACACACCAGAAAATGACAGAAAAATTATTTTTCAGTGATAAGAAACAATTTATAATCCCCACCATACAGAAGATACAAACTCCCTTTGTATAATGTATATCCTCACAATTATTTATATATGTTAATTTATCATACTTGTGTACATGTGGGTATGTGTGTGTAATTTTACTCTTGACATTGCGGTTGTCAAATTGCACAACCTGACGCCGGGTGTGGTGGTGCACACTTGTAATCCCCGTGCTTGGGAGGCAGAGACAGGAGGTTTGCTAAGGTTCGAAGCCAGCCGGGCTGGCTTAAGAGACCCTGTTTCCAATTTTTTTTAAAAAAAAAAGTATAAAATAGGTCTGGGAGTGTAGCCCAGAGGTAGAATGGTTTCCAGGAACCCCAGTGCTACCAAAAAAACAAAAACGAGTTACACACCCTGACTTTCAGTGGGTCCTGTCACAAGCATCATTTTCATGACATACACAGTTGCTAAGATTTGGGGTTCCGAAGGTGCTTTAATTACAATTCTATCTTTCTTTCTCAGCAAATCCTCCTGTGTGTTCATGGTTTCTTCAATGTCTACATTCTCATTCACATTTTAACTCAGGGTTGAAGTTCTTATCATTCCAAAGAAACAAATGAATTCCCTAATATATATATATATATATATATATATATATATATATATATATATATATATATATATTTAATCTAAGGGACACTCTTTATCCTCTTTTTGAAGTTTTCTGATCACTGTAGTGATTACAAAACTGGGCCTTTTTTGTCTTGATTTTCTATCAACAATTTTTTCATGGCTAATTCTAGCCGTTACTGCTCCCTCAGGATTCCAACCAGGTGACCCTTCAATGGGGCTGCTCCCTTTGGGTTCATCCCTCAATCTTGTCTCCATCCCCATCACCAGGATTTCTAAGGCCCTGGCTCCAAGTTGGTCTTCTAATTGTCCTCATGCTCCTTGTGTCCTGGCCAGATGTCACACATCCTCTTATGCCCTAACATTTCTAAGGTAATTAAGGCGTGATACCTAACATCAATGGGTAGTCAAAAGACTCAACTTCACCAAAGTCTAAAGACATGTGACACCCAAATCTCAGTAAGTCCAAACCAGACCTCATCCTTCCTCAGCTTCTTCTATGCTCTGTCTGGATTAGGGACCCCTCATTTCCATTCAGATAGCTGGAGATCAACATCACCTTAGTCCTTTTGGTCCCAGGTAGCTCCTGATTTCTTCAACGCCCATCTCTTCCTCTTCCATCTTCTCTTTGTTTAATGCAACATAATGTTCATGAGCATGCCTTGTGGGAACAATTGCAGCAGCATTCTCAATGTTCCATCTTTTTGTCTTTCTCCCATTGATATTCACTTCCATTTTCCAACAGAGTGAGCCTTGCTGTGAAAATTGTAACTTGCCCACTTTCTGAACAAAATTGATGATGGCAAAATAATGGTATGGTGTCATTATTACTAAAACAATACAGTATTATTGCCAATAAATGACATACAACTATCCATTGAGTCAAGCAGAAAATAGAGTTAACGGCGAGTGAGCTATGCAACTGTAGCTTAGAACTAGGTGGCCTTAATAAATATTCCCATCTCTGAGGCTTGAAACAACATTGCTTCAGTTGGAAATGTTCTATTAAATTCTCTGTAGTAGTCAGGCTAACCGTACTAAGAAAAACCTAACTTAAAGAGTATTTTTTTTTCAAAATGGCTATGGTTTTCCACTCTGTTAAAAACGACAAATTGGAACTACAGGTCTGCCACTAGCTTTCTGGGTAGCTCTGGATAAATTACCTCTCTGTTCCTGAGTTTCCTAGTTGTTAAGGTGGCAGTGGTTACCATCTACATGATAGAGTCTGCCTGTGAATTACACAAGTAAACAAGTTAATGCCTGAACACAGCATACTCTGAACCTGGTAGGGGTGCTGTGTGTTTGACTGCTCCTCTCCTGGTTCTAATTTACAGATTCATGAGGATGTATCCAGGAATCGTGAGATTGTAGCAATTTCACAAGCAAGCAATCAGATCTTTTAAACCCTCATTTCTAATGGTCTTTAAGATTTTCCCACTGAGTACTTAAACAAATGTTTGAGAAATGCCATGTCACTGAAATTGTTTCAGTACTGCTAACCAAAGAAGTAAGATAATCCTACTCTGGACACTAGGGTCTGAAGGGCTTGTCTCAAACACAGCTTCATCTAACACTTTGTGGGTCATCATACTGAACCCCTGGGTCTCTGCGTTTGCCTCTCTAAAAATTATATCTACCTCAGAAACGCCATGATCTGATGTCTGCCTTTGAGTGTGAAATTAATAGTTCAGAGACTCAGTACTAAGTGATAGTCACAATTATTATTTTAAATACAGTTTGCATCATTCATCTGACACTCAAAAAAAAAATACTATGCTAGGCAAATACTTTTTAGCCATGTTTTGGAATGGTTAATATCCACTAGCCTATTTTTATTCAATCCAGGAAAGAGTAAGAAAGAAAAAAGGTCACTGAAATGGCTTAGACTGGCTTAATAAGATGCGAAGAGCCTACCACCAATGTGACCAGCCTTCTAGCAGCTGTTTACCCTGCTTCTTTCGCACAATGTGACCTGATAGGATGAGATTTAGGTGGGCAGCTCAGTACTCCAAGACAGATCGCACACTGACAGGGGTAAGAAACCAATGCCAGTATAAAAGTATAATTTATTTCTGAACTTGTCCTTTAATAGAAAATGGGGAAGGAGTATATTTTATTTATATGTTTATTTACTTAGTATATAAATGAAATAAATGTAAATATATAGGGTTTCAGACCGTGCCCTTTTGCTTATTAAATTTGTTTTTATTTCTTTCAAAGTATAATACTCAGCTTCATAGAACCATAACAAAACACCTGAGGAAATTAGCTTATAAGGAGAAGAGGTTTATTTAGCTCATAATTCTAGAGGTTCCACTTCAGGAGCTGGTAGCCCCAACCTTTGTGAATCTGGCAAGAGCACATCATACTGGGAGTGTTTTGCCAAATGACTTCTTATACACTAGTGAAAATAAAGCCGCCCTTGCACAATCAGATGTTCACGATGATCTAGTATGAGAAAACAACCAAAACATAAGAAAATACCATTTCAATGTATGAAATCCATAATATTAAAGCCATGCATCCAGGGAGTGTCTGAACCCAGGTAGTAAAATAGTAACAACAGCACAAAAAAGGCAAGGAGGACAATGCTACATACAGCTGCAGGACAGAGGGAACCGCAGCGTCCAGAGCAGAGCTCAGCAGCCTCTCCTCAGCCCTGACTGCAGAGACGGGTCCAGGCGGTGTGCCCACTTCCCAGGAGAGACTTCCGAGAGCGGCCTGGGCCCTTCTTCCTGTTATGGGAAGGGAGAGCTGCCTCAACCATGTGTAAACTCAGCAGAGCAAGCCTCTGCCAGTCAGCCTTGGGCCCGAGGTCAAATGTCCAATAATCATTCCTGGCATCTTGACCTCAGAGAATCTGATAAGCGAATTGGCCCAGTAAGTACCAAAGTGGTTAAAAACAAAACAAAAACAAAAACAAAAAACCAAAAAACAAATCCAGGCGTAGTGGCCCGTGCTTGTTATCCCAGCATTTGGGAAGCTGAGATGGGAGGATCGCTGTTTGTGGTCAGCCTCAGCTACTTTGTGAGGCCCTTTGAAAGCCAGTGAGACCCTGTTTCAAAATATAGAAAGGGGGACTCACATCCATTCGCACTACATCAGGGGCCAGGAAAGAGAGGGAGACACAGACCCACTCCCTTCCAGGACCTGGCCCCATGACCTAGGGGCCTCCTGCTCAGCCCCACATTTAAAAACTCCACCATCTTCCAAGAGTTCCACCACTGACACCAAATACTTCTCACTCAGACCTTTGGGAATACTTATCTAAGGCATAGCACAAAGAAAAACACTTTGGATTATTTGTGATATTTCACATCAGCAGAAAACTCTTCTTAAGATAATCGGCTGCAAAATAACAATACAAAGCTAGCTCTGGCAAAAATAGAAAGTTACATCGAAGGCTTCTTTTCTAAGCAAATCCCCAGGAAGAGCCTTCCAAATCTAATTATTTCTAAGAAATTATGAGTAAAATAACTTTCGACTCTGAGATAATTCTGGCATAAAGTAAAGGTAAGCCTGGTAATTACACTGGGGTATATTGTAGTTTGAATTTTTAAAAAAATCATATGATGGCTTGTAATTTGATGTTATATTGCTATAATATTAGAAAGTTCTGAGAGATTTAATGTCCCTCAGTAGATGGTCATGTTTATTACCTGTATAAAAACATGCATTTATATTTAATCAGTAAGTTCATATTTATTTATTTATTTATTTATTTATTTATTTATTTATTATTTTATACTGAGGATTGAGCCCAGGGACAGTCTACTTCCAAGCAACATTCATAGCCATTTATTATTTTATTATTTGGAGTCAAGAGTCCCATCAAATTGCTGAGGCTGGCCTGGAGCCTCTTATGTTACTGTCTTAGTCTCCCAAGTACTGGGTGTACTGGTGTTGGCCACCATACTTGATTTTAATCAGTAAGTTATTCTTAACTGAAAAATATCATGTCTTTGGAATTTGGAATCTGCCTGAGACTGGGCCCCAGGCCCTCCATGGGGCCCGCTCCATGGAGATGACCTCTTTCCAGGTGGCTCTCAGCTTACCTGCTTCTCTCTTACCGGATCCTCCCTTCTTTATATGTGAAGAAGTTTATCATTTCCACCTCTCCTATTGTCTTTGTGCATTTGTTTTTTATCTATCAAACCCTCTGAAATGATGTGATCTTCTAAGATGGTATTCCGAGATAACTTTATACTCCCTAACCGCCTCTGAGAGAAGATGAAATGGCTCACACCGGTCTGCTGATTTGTTGCAGATAATTCTAGAGCATTTGAAAAGAGGTACTTTTTCATCACCTTAGATGGTTTATATTATATACACAGTGCAGAAACTATATATGTATGTAAATTAATCAATTGAATAATAATGTAAAATAATTGATGCATGCACATATATATGTATATATATGTACATATATTAGATGTATGTATCCACATTTGGAGCGTCCACTAGCCTTGGCTGCTCTAGAACGCGGCTCTCAGGGACCGTACATATACGGCAAGGGGTATCCATCTCCCTCCAGTTCCGAGGCCAGCAGCACAGCCAGCCACACCAGCAGGTGACTCCCCTTCCTTACCCAGGGCTCGGCATTCAGCTGGTGACTGGGTCTTGGCTCTAAATATGCTTCCTTCAATTTAGACCATTCATGCCAAAGGCCAAGGCCCTTTCCATTGACTCTACCAGGTCCATTGACAGGCACATTCAAAAATGAAATGCGGAGCTTCAGAGAGGAAAAGTCCTAAGTACACACCCAACATTATCACCCCGGCACAAATTAAGTTCATGAAAGCGGGCATGCAATGGGCAGTCATTATTTCATGCCAAAGGAGCACAAAGTCCTCTTTCCCTGTAGCTTTTACAGCCATTAGAGTCAAAGGCAGCGCGTGCCACTGCTCTCTTACTGCCAGGACAATTACTGCGCTCTGATAAAATGCACTCAGAGTTCTTTCCCAGTAAAAGGCAGTGTCAGTAATGAAGCTCCGCACTAATCAAAAGCAATTCTGGACAGAAAACACTCTTTATGCGTTAGAATATGACGGCGGCGTTCTGCAGAGCCAAATACAGGGACAATCTTGAAAGTAATTTGCTGACCACAAAAGAAATTCTAAATTAGAAAATAAGGTTCATTTAGATAACTTTACTTTGTAATAAATGATTATGGGATGCCAATCAAGTGACTTTTTTCTTTCTTGGAATTGTGACTAAGATAATATGACTATGTTCCTGCATGTAATAATAATTAAGTTCTCTTTACAATATTTAATTTATAACTGTTTTAAGTTGTAAGATTAGATGCAGGTCTAATTACATTTTATTTAATGTAAAAAATAAAAATTCAGAAACTTTTTAAATAGAGACATTAAAGGATTATACTATTGACCTCTGCAGAGAATGTTTCTGGATACTTTTGATATTCTGAAGATAACTCATAATTCCCTGGCATCAAATGAAGCACTGTTTTATCTCTCATTTCTTTTATTCTGCATGCTTTTTGTAAGAACTGACATGAACATAATTAATTCCGCATTTAATTTTCAAGATGTGAAAAGCATTCTGTGCTTAAATTTCACTTAGGACTCACTCCTTACCTTTGCATTATTTGTTAGCAAGTAATTTGCAATTATTCGCTTGATCCATCCTCATCCAATCAATAACAAAAGTAATACTGTAATCATCATGCCCATTCCACTGTGTAGATGAGATATCCAAGGCAGAGGGGCTCACCGATTCCCCAGGCCATACACCTGACAGGTGTCAAGACTGGGGCTTATACCTATATGCTGCGTGCCCTTAAAATTCTTCCTTCTAATCCTTATTCATGATGGCTTTTGCTTAGGACTGCTAGCCTTCTTCTTCACTATGAGATGGAACACAGGGAAACTCTGTATCATTATCCCCATTTTAATAATGAAATAAAAGAGACTGAGGGAGGTTAAATAATAAGGTAATTATAGAACAAAATACAGTTTTTAATGAGTTTGTTTTTATGAATTTTTTTATGAATTTCCTTACAACACAATATTATATTTAATATCTGAGGCTTTGAGAAGCCATAAATATGTAACAGCTATTACCTTATTATAAAATTATTATTTAATACCTTTCCTCACTATACTCCTTGAGTAGCAATATGTTTTTACAGAAATTCAGAAATAAAAAAATTCTAAAATTTATATTTGAATAATACATTAACCTATGGGAATGTTAGATGACATTAATATTTATCTCATGAACAAATAAAACCATGCATCATGCAAGAAGGTTTCTTAAGAGTTATATTTTGGATATCCTTGCACTTAAACATCTTTCGTAAAAAAGCAAATGCCAGTATTAATTATTCAACATTAATTGTTAAAAAACAAAAAAGCAAAAGATTTATTTTAACCAAATTAGTTATCAAGATGAATTATGTTCTCATTGAAAAAGTAATTTTTTATTAAAATGTTTTAATAGAATCATGTAAAAATACACAACAATTTACTGATATAAATGAAACAATTTGCTAAATAGCATGCCCCAACTGTGTGCATATGGGTGTGTGCATTTATGTGTACAGTCACTTCAATGTTTCCGTCTATTCTGTCTTTTGTAACAAAAGTACCATACACTGGTGGCCTAATAAATAATAACCTATCTCTCAAAGGTTTTGATGCTGGAAAGTCCAAGATAGGTACTGGCAGGTTAGTTCTCTGGAAAAGGCCACCTCCTGGTTGATGTTATGAGAGCTCTCGGGGTTTCTTTTATAGGAACTACCCCCACCTTCATCCTCTAACCACTTCCCTGAGGGCTCAAGTCTTATTCTTTCACGTGGGGATGATTAGGAATTTTTTTTTTTTTTTGTGGTGGTGGTACTGGGGTTCCTGGAAGCCCTTCTACCTCTGGGCTACACTTCCAGACCTATTTTATATTTTTTAAATTTGGAAACAGTGTCTCTTAAGCCAGCGAGGCTGACTCTGAACCAGAGTGATCCTCCTATCTCCACCTCCCAAGTGTGGGGATTACAAGTGTGCGCCACCACGCCCGACTGGATTTTTAACATAGGAACCATGAGAACACAGATATGGCCAATACGAGTGTAGAAAGTTAAACTTGAAGGACTAAACTTTAATAGTTGTTATTTTCAACTGGTTAAGTGGATAGTAGATATTTATATAACTATCTTAAAATAAGAATACTAGTTTTCTAACTAAAAACCTAGCTATCTAATAAGTAATTGGACATACCTATCTTTTGCCAGTCAAAACCCCTCAGGTAAAGACCAGCCTTCTTCATTTTGTGTAGAAGTTAATGCACATATGGGAGCAAAAGAGCTTTCATTACCTTTTCCTTTCAAGGTTATGGAAATTCAAGATAAAATTTTTCTTTTGCCATATTTTCCAAACCTATTTCTCTATGGTACTGCATGGCTTGGTAATTGTGGAAAAAAATACTGTTATTGTTAAGGAAATAATATCCAGTATCATGAAAAATCACAATGGTAAATAAGCAACAAGGAGTATATACAAAATTAATAAAATTGATTTGAAGGGAAATAAAAAGAAAGAAGTATATAAAAGTCTGATGGGATATCACTTTGTTTGCGTACATACATATAAAGTAATTTTACACTCCTAACATTCTACCACAAAAGGTTTTCTGTGGCATCCATCTCAAAAATGTTTATAAAGCACAAATAAGACTTTAAGAGAAATTATTCTAATGAGAAATAAAATACAAGAAATCCATAGTATTTTATTAATAACAAGAGCAAGCTGATATTTATTAATTTTCTATACCTCAAGACACGTCTCTCTTCATAACTTACATTTCTGTAACGTATCTCGCCTTTGTTATGGCTCACTCAGGAAGACAAGTGCTCACCAGAGTGACTATGGAGTCCATCACGACATCAGTCAGGGTCACCATGGTGTCAGAGCTCTGAGGGGGTGATGGGCAGTATAATAAGTGTGACCCCAGCACCACAGTCCTAAGAGATGTGGGAACTTCCAGATCATTGCTCAGGTAAGACCAGAGCAACACTCTTTCAGCAGCCATCAGAGAAGGCAGTGGTGGCCCCAGCTGGGACAGAGAAGGAGATAAAGGTCACCTCTTGGAAGCTGAGGCCACGCTGTGTTTCAGTCTCAGTGGACTTAGAGCCAGCTGTCTGATCATGGAGTTAGGACTACTTTTGTTCAGTGGACAGGAGAATGATCTGGGCATCAACCAGAGGAGAACAAGGACCAGCTGGAGCCAGCAGGTATTTTTGTGTTCTCTCACCTCTTCATCTGTCTACAACAATCTTAAAAAGTGATGCTTCCATCACTGTCAACTTCCAATTGTGTGGATTTCCTCTTTCTCCCAACTCTACTCTGTAACAATGAAGGCACGGTGCCTCTGGGCAAAGCAGTTCCCAGCTCCCCCAATCTCACCCTTATAAACCCCTGCAGCATGGGTTACACAGCTACATTGACATCTGCTAATGATTCGCACTTCTCACCATTCCACGTCCTACCTATACCCCTGTGCACTGGTGCTGGCTGACTCCTGTGATTTTTGGGGGCCAAATGGAGCTTTAACAAATATGACCCAAGAAGAAGTTTGATAAGCATCCACTCCAAGGAACGTGTGCTCTCAGAACCAGGTACCAAGGAAGAAGGATAGGACAACCCTCTCAGAGGACCAGAAGCCATGAAAATGGGAACAGAAAGCCCGTTCCATTTTGTATAACCTCCCAGCTCCAAGACACGGTCCTCCAGTTGAATATAACCATGTGTATGAGCCCAACTTAGAGTTACAGAAGGAGAAACAGCCACGGAAACATGAGCGGTAAAAGCTCTTTTCATGAGCAGCTCTGTTTTGAAGCTTTTTAGGAAGCTTTAGATAACTCAGCAGTCCAATTGAGGCAACTCTTCCATTGCCAATAAAAATAAAGTAAATATTAATTTTATTACTGTCATACAAGTCACTTTTTAAAAAGACACAATTTGATTTACTAATAAAGAGTTTGCAACTGAGCCTTACTCTTGTTGAAATTACAGGAGCAGTGACACTTCAAAAATTTTTTCATACTTAATGAGTGCCAAATACTCTATTAAGACCCAGCGTCTCCATACCATTAATGATTAACATTTATTGAATATTTACTGTGTGCCAGCCCCTGCATTAAGTGTTCTATTTAGTGAATTCTTACTACTTTATACTTAAAAGGACTATAAATAACTTTTAGAAAAAACAGAAGCACAGAAATGTCAAATAAGTGACCTTATTTCATGCAGCTGGATTGGCAGGGTGGGGTGGGGATTGTCATAGAGCCCATGGCCTCAGCCATAGTTCGTGATTACCTCTGACAAACACCATGTGCTGGGGTGAGGATATCTCAGCTCCAAAGAAATTCAGAGAAATTCAGGTCATAAAGTCTGAGTACTTGACCTTGGTATGAATAAAGGATTACTCTGATCCCATTGGTCCCTCTAGAGATTGATTAGAGGGATAACAAGGCCTGAGCACAGAGAAGATACAGTAGGACTCGCCTCCTCTCGCCTCTCTCCTCTCACAGACAGGCCTGTCAGGGCTAGAGTGTGTCTGGCTCTGCTCTCGCTACACCAAGACCAAGATCGTGTGAATGAATGGCAGACCCTCAATTCCACCAAGTCCTCCTTCAGAAACCTGGAAATTTATTATTTTCCTTCTGTTAAAATTTGACACTACCTTCCCTTTCTGTCCCTATCTAGTAGCTAAAATAGCCCAGTTTTTTTAAACCTAAAAAATAAAATAGATAAAAATTGAGGAGCTTCTTGGCTTTGCTCTCCAGAAAGCTAAAACTCTTAGTTGTTGGAAAGGTTTTAATACACAAGTGAAACATCTACTGTGAAGACAGCTGGGACAGAGCATCCCTTAAGGAGGTAGAAGAGAAGATTCCCCAGGCTAGACAGAGGGCACAGAAAGACAGAGTTGACGCCAACATTAAGTTTAATGTCTCAAATCAGTAGTGCCGGTTTTTGAAACCAGGCAGAGTTTGGCTGAAGGAGTTGGTGATAGGAAGAGGGTGATATAGGGAACCTAAAGTTCAAATATGGAGGTGAGTTTCTAGGAGAGCTATGTAAAGTGTGTCTCCCAAGAACATCTATTGTGATCATAAAACAGGAGAATGGCTTCCTGCTCTTGCACAGAATCCCAAAGTGCCCTCACCTATGAGAAAAGTAGCAGCAAGAAGAGTTCACCAGTGTCCCATGAAGACTCCTGGGAGGATCTGGAAACCCAAAGAAATCTTCAGCAAATATTCTCTTGGGCAGAAAAGTCAGGAGCAGATGACAGTCTACCATCAGAATTCAGGCTGATGTTGTAGGTCTATTGGATGAAAAATTAAAAAGCAAAGACCAAGCTGGGCATGGCGGTACATACCTGTAATCTCAGTACGTAGGAGGCTGAGACAGGACAGTGGGTTTGAGGCCAGACTCAGTAATTTAGTGAGGCCCTCAGCAATTGAAGTACACCCTGTTTCAAAACAAAAAATTAAAATAGGGCTGAGGTATAGCTCAGAGGTACATTCGATCCCTAGTTACACATACACGGGAGCATGTGCACACACACACACACACACACACACACACACACACACAAACACACACACACACACACACACACACACACACACACACCAGAGTTACTTTTAGTGGGAGTAGAATAATGCTTTTCTATATTTCTTTAACACATAGTTTCTTGTGAGCTACCCCCAGTGTACAGTTATCAACTCTCTACCCCACTGGTCACTAGTTCAGCGGAGAGAGTACAAGAATAGAGCTGGAGTAATTTCTTCAGAAGGAATTCAAGATGTAAAGGGAGAGAGGAGTCACCAATATGACAGAGAAGGGACAATCATAGGGAAAAGAGAAAAATACATGCAAGGTCAGGAAAATATCGTGTCAAAAAGATCCAAAGAGTAGAACTAAAAGAAGACTAATAATGCTAAATAGAGGAAACGTGGCTAATAGACTGATGATTATGGAAAGACCTGGGTATTGTGAGTGGTATGCTACAGTGGAAAGACTGTGGGAGTCAGAGAGTCATGGGCATTAGGGGCGTGAGCATCACGTAGAAGAACGTAAGTCCTCGAGTTTGACTGTTAAAGACAAGGGGAAACAGGCTAAGAGTTTGAAAGAAAGAACATGGGTGGATTTTAAATAGAAAAGACAGAAGAGAAGAGCACAGGGGGTGTTGACAAGGAAGGCATTGGGGGGAGAAGTGCCAGTGGGGGCGTTGTGAACTTCAGGAAACAAAACAGAAAGGGATTACTTTCAGGATGAGAAATCTCTATTCAGAATTCTTGCAAAAGTATGCAAATCTGTGTGGAAATAGATGACATGAAAAGAATAGGTGGGAAATTGGTAAACCAAACACCAGCTGTTCTTAAATTCATAATAAAAAGATGCAAGGCTATAGATCAAATGGGTGGCAAGCGGCTGCAAATGTGAGCAAAAGAATGCGTTGAGAACGACTGTCATGATGAAAGAGGAAAACGCAGGTGGGCCTAACGCTGTGCATGGAGCAAAAACGAAGCTCGTGTTCACTGAATAAAAAGAAGACGCGAATGGAAACAACTGCCGAGCAAGGCGGCTGCCTCTGCTTTTTCATCATCTTCTTCCTCTTCTTTTTGGGGGGTTCAGTATAAACCTGTGACTCTGTGCCTTTATCCCCCTACTTATGGGAAACGTTTGGTATTTTACTTGATTAAAAATTGCCAGGTCTGAATCTTCCAAAGAGTCATAATAGACCCCAGGGTTCTCAAGTCGTTATGGCAGCTAATTAATGTCTATAATGCAATGTAAAATGTGCTCCTTATGTATATACTCGGAATGATCTGAAAAGCTCCTTTAGCTGGCTTGCCTACAGCGACTTTCAGGATTTGATCTAACAATTAAAGGAACTAAATTTACCTCTAAATATGTTTACATTATAAATTTCTATTTTAAACCATGAACTTTAGGACAATATAACCAATACTAAGAAAACAGGTTTCTGAAAACAATTAAACTGATGGATTGACTTACTTGAGACAAGTGAAAGGTTATTTTTGTTTTGCTTTGTTTTGTGAATATTACATAATGTCTCTAACAAGACTGAATACTCTTAAGTACATAAGCAAAGGCAGATGATGTGTATGAAGAAAAATCACTGTCCCTTTTAGGAACAACTTACTAGTATTGTAAAATAACTCTGTGGATTAATAAGTAAATGGCCTCAAATTGCATGTTTTATAATGATATAATTACTTCTGTCTAAATACAAGGTGTTCTGGCAAGTCCACCAAAACTAAGGTCATCCTCCAATTCTGTTTTTGGAGAAGAGAGTACATTTTTGCAGTTTGGAAAATTAAATTTTTATAAATTAAAACATAATTTATACTAATTGGTTGTGATTCACTTTGTGAATCTCATAAAACTTTTGTCCACTCTTGCTTCAATCTGCCTTTGTACAAGAGGTAAGTGCTAAACATATCTGCAAAATCTCAACACTATCAAGAGGTGTGTAAGTGATCTTTGGGAAGGTTAAAATGCAGGTAAGGAAATATTCAAGTATGTGCAATAGGGCAGCAGAGAAGTAGAACTGATGCCACCTCTCCTCCCGGGGGCTATGAAGATGGAGAAATAGTACAGAAGCCCCTTGAACACAGAACCTGGCATCTGAACATATGCATCTTTTGGTGGCTATTCAAGGGTGAAAGCAAATGTTGCTTCTATAATTTTTAAATCTTTGGAGTAGTAAAGCAAAAATTCTGAGTGGAAATAACACTTTGGAATCTATCTAACCTTGGGCTTGGGCAATCTGTTTCATTTAGGTACAATCTCCCCCTCTGCTAAGTGGAGTTAAGTTTTACATCTTTTTCTAAAAAATGGAAAAGATAACATCATGAAATCTGGCAGCCAATCACAAATGCCCAATATCTATTTATTTTGGACGGTTCCAGTGAAATGAAGATTTCTCTTTAGTAACAATTCAAAGCACTTTAAAGAAAACTAGGAGCCGGGCGTGGTGGCGCACACTTGTAATCCCAGCATTTGGGAGGCTGAGACAGGAGGATAGCGATTCACAGACGGCCCTAGCTACTTAATGCGAATCTTGCAACTCAGTGAGATCCTGTTTCAAAATAAAAATAAAAAATAGGGCTGGAAGTGTCACTCAGAAGTTCAATGCCCCTAAGTGCCATCCCCAGTACCACAAAACAAACAAACAAACAAACAAACAAACAAACAAACAAACCCTAGGAACAGGGCATGGTGATGCACACTTGTAATTCCAGTGCTTGGAAGGCTGAGACTGGAGGATCTTAGGTTTGAGGTCAGTTCGGCTATTTAGTAAGGGCATCCACAGCCTAGTGAGATTCTGTTTCAAAATACAAGATAAAAAATAGGGCTAGGGGTGTAGCTCAGAGGTAGACTGTCCCTGGGTTCTGTCCACAGTACTGTAGAAAAAAAAAACTAGGTAGAAACAAACACATAATTTAAAATTTACGCATTTACAGATTCAATATAGAGGAAGTTATTTCATAATTGTCCAATACGTTTATACCAAATTACCAAAAATACTGATGTCAAATAGCCTGCCAGGTAAAGAGCTTAGATGTCATTGCCCCAATGCGTCCACTATGTGAGATCTTTACAAAACTAAATATAGGCATCTTTTCTTGGACCCAGCAGAGTACCAAGGTCATAGCACAAGCCCCTGTCCTGTAAACTTCAGAGAAAAGGAAGGCTCACAGGTCAGCTTGGCTTACCTAGACAAAGGCTAGAGAGACCTGGCAGGATTTGCCACATACTGCTTAAATGATCATTTGGACGAGCTGCTGGAGGATGGGTATGAAGTCGCAGAAGACTGAGAACTCTTCCAGGCTCTGGGCTAGGAGAAAACGGTATACTTCACATGCTTTTCCCAAAGAAATGGACCAGGTTCTTAAGATGAAGAACTAATGAATAATCCATATTGTTTCTGGTAGGAGGAGAGGGAAAGCAACCTTTTTCCAGATAGTCTTCCCAAAGAAAGGACTTATGGTACAAAACATTACCTAAACATGATCCATCTGTGAAAATCATTTTGCTTGACTGTAGGCCCCTCCAGCCTTCCTGTCTGACCTGAGGAAGGAGAAAACCACCAAAACACGTGTGAAGACACAGATCAGCAACACAATCCCTGTATCTTTTTCAATGTCAACAATGAGCACACAAGCACTGTGGGTCTCTTTTTATTACCATCACACCAAGTGTAGATTTGAGCTATAAGGTATGCAACATACATATGCTCTCTGAGAAGCGCCACTTGGTGAAACCCAAAATTAGCAAAGGAAGCAAAAACAAAGACACTAAAAAATTTAAAGAGGGCAGAAACTATACATTTATTAATCATGAAACAGAATTACAATTTCTAGACTGGTTAATATATTACTTCATTCCCTATTATTACATATAACACCACAAGCTTTGGTAAGCATAATAGAAATGGATGAGTAAGCAGAGACATGAAAATCATAACAAATTCAAATAGTATTAGAAATAATAAACACTGTGAGAGAAATAAAGAATGTCTTGCATTAGAAGACACAGCCAATGAAACCATCAAGATCTTGGAGAAAGTTACTAGAAACTTCTCAAATAAATGAAAAGAGAAAAAACATGGTACAATTTCAAAACCTGTAACAAACATATAATTAAAATGCCAGACACAGAGAAAAGAAAAAATGAAGAAGAAATATTTAAGGTAGTAAAGTCTGACAACTTTGCAGAATTGCTGATAGATATCAAGCAACACCAGAAGGCTCAGAGAAGATCAAGGCCAAAAAAAAGTATCTACATTTGTACAGATCATATCCAAACTCCAGAACATCCGAAGTAAGGAGCGAATCCTAAGGGAAGACAAATGATAAATGCTCTTTACCTCTAGAAGAAGGGCAAAAATTGCAGTGGCCTTCTCAGAAAACATGCCAAAGGAGATCAGAGTGACATTTTTTGAAACAACTAAGATAAAAAATGCAAAATTAGAATTGTACATCCAGCAAAATTGTACATGAAAAATGAAAGAGAAAATGAGGACATTTTTTGAAATGTTGACATCTCCAGGAACTCTGCCATGAAAGAAATAGAAGAGATTTTCAGGGAAAAGAAAATGATATAATAATTAAAATCACATCTACTAAAGAATAGGAGTTTGAGAAAAAGAATAAATCCAGGTGGCACCATTTTTATATTTAAGTTATCTAGAATGTAACTGTTTAAAATTATATGAAATTTTAACTGATTGTTTAATATGGGTGAATTGTGTGAGTGACAACAATGGTACAGAGGACAAAAGGGAAGAATCTGAAATACTCCACATTGTCTATCTTTCATGTGGTATAGTACAGTTTTACTTAAAAGTAACCTTAGTTTAGTCTGAAAGTGTATTTGAAAACTTTATTATTTATTTATGTAATTGTTGCGGTATTGAGGATTGAACCCAGGGGCATTCTACCTCTGAGCTACACTCTTAGCTCTATTTACCATTCTTTATTTTGAAATAAGGCCTCACTAAGTTGTGGAAGGTCCCACTAAGTAGCTGAGGCTAGCTGCGAACCCACGAAACTCCTGTCTCAGCCTCCCAAGTACTGGGATTATAAACACATGCCACCATGCTCAGCTGAAAACTTTATTTATTTATTTTTTGGTGGTACTGGGGTTCCTGGAAACTCTTCTACTTCTGGCCTACACTCCCAGACCTATTTTATATTTTATTTGAAAACAAGGTCTCTTAAGCCAGCGAGGCTGGCTTAGAACCTGGGCGATCCTCCTATCTCCGCCTCCCAAGCGCAGGAATTACAAGCGTACACCACCACACCTGGCTGAAAACTATATTTTTAAAAAACATAACAGAACTGATATGCTAACAGTGGTGACAAAATGAAATTATATAAAATAATTAAAACCATTAAAACAAATTAAAAGAAAATAAATAAACAAAAGAAACAAGAGAAACAATTACGAATTTGGTAGATATGTATTCAACTATGTCAATAATTTTTTAATGTCAATGATCTAAATTGATATTGGCAGAATTACCTATCTGAATTATATACTGTTTGCAAAACTGATACATGGAAGACATATTTGAAAGATACGTGCCTTGGTAAAAAATTAAAATTGAAGTTTTATAGAAGTAAAAGTAAGAGAAAATATTTTAATTTGAGAAGATATGCTGACTTGAGGTAAAGGTCTCTGTCAAGGAAACTGTTCTTTGAAAGCAATTCATTGATGTCTCATAGTAATAGACACTGACCTCTGCACTATAGGTAGGAACTGGAATAATATCTCTGTTCTTTCTATGAACAGTTACAACATCAAAACAAATATTTCCAAGTTAAATAAAGTAAGTACTTTCAATAGACCTCCAAGTATAGTGTAAAACTAAAAATCATAATTCTGGAGGGAAGACGATGAAAACTAGCCATATTTTAACCTCATAGGAGAGGTAGCAAGTCTGTACATGAACCCATGCAGGTGAAGGCATCTCTGCAGAGGAAGCATACTGTAAAAATCCTGGTCACAGAAAGACTGGAGGGCTGAAACTGGTCCTAAATCTGCTGCTGATAAAATAGATGGCCGTTTGAACTCCATGGAGAGCCATTTAAACAGTTCTGAGCAGGGTTAATTTGGGATCTCCTTTTAGGAAGCATCTGTGGCAGCTCTTTGGAAAATGAATTGGAAGTTAACACTATGAAGAGCTGGAAGGTCAGGGGAGAAAGGACGTGTGCCTGAACTGGAATGTAGCCGGGTGGGGTCAGCATCCAGATGACAGAGCTGAAATGCACTGTGACTGGAAGCACTGAGTATGAGTCGAGGCATACAATTTGCTTAGTATTAAAAAAATGCCTATTCCATAGTTTCATGTACATGATCGTGTAGTGTGGATAAAAGGATATATAAAAGAGGAACTAATTTAAAAAAATAGTGATTTTAATTTTGAACTTACTAAGTGGAAGCAATTATAAGGTAATAAGATTGAGACGTTCAGGGGGCCATGGAATATATATTTCCAGAACTCTGAGTTATCAGTGCCAGTGAGACAATATATAGGGGACAATAAAACCATGGCAAATGAGACCATTGTTCAAAATATTGTACGCAATTAAATGCTGACATATGACCCTTGGACATGGGGATGCAAATGGAGGTTATAGAATTGTCCAGCAGCGAAGGTAAGTAAGCAAAGAAGAAGAAAATTTTGAAAACCAAAATAATCATGTGTATTAAATGGCCATTGATGTCCAAGGTCATAGAGAATCACATAATGTAAGGTTCTCATAGCCAGGCTTAGAAGCTTAGGAATATTTTACCATTAACTTTCTATTTTTACTAAAAACATAATGAGAACTAAAGTGACTTATTCTATCATTCCTTGAGTACCTTGTACTCTTAGAGGACTTGACAATTTCACAAATTAGTCACTGCCAAGAAGGCAGAGATCTGTTCTTGGATACCTTCCCTTCTTCAGTGACAATACAAATTCTCCCATCCAAGTGCTTTGATTAAATATTCAGAACTTTACCCATGAAGACAAAAAAAGATCATGTTAATTGAGAAACTGGGGCAAAGCCAATAAGAAATAAAAACAGATGAGACATAAGGATGCCAATTAAAGTTTAAGTTGTAGCATTATTATAATGAGAGATTCTGTGTTCCAAACACGGCCACAGAATTGTCTTATCAGTGTCACCTTGAAGGTCCCCCATGGCCCCTCCCCTTGAATCCCAGAGAGCTTGGAATGTGCTTCTAGACAACAAAACGTAGCAGAAGGGGCTCCGCGCACCTTCCCTTGCTTGTCTAGAAAAGGTGATGAAGCTTTCCTTCGTTCACTGGACTACTCGTTCTTAGTGCCATGAACAAGAAGGCCTAATTCTCTGAGGCCTCTATGCTGCCATGAGGCCAGGCTGCTTGAAGAGGCCTCCTGAGGGCTCTTCCTCCAATACCAGCCTTGGATTCCTTCCAAAACGGATCACAGACACGTGATTGTACAAGCTTTGGAGGGATTTTAACCACTCCTCATTGAGTAATTCCCAGCATCCACGTCTCCCAGCTGAGCCTCAGATATTGAGGCAAAGACAAGACATCCTGTTGGCGCCATTTCTTAATCTCTTGCTCCTAGATACTGTGTGGATGCCAGTTATCAATTTTCCTACCTCTCAGCCACAAATATGCTCTTTATTTGATCTCTGGTAACTGGGATGGGTCCTTTATATTTTTTAGTTTCTCAGCCAACATGATCATAAATTTGGTAAATAGAAGGTAAGAAAGAAATGCTGCTGTATCTTGTTTTCTGACTGTGGCTTTCTGTCTTTGAAGTTTTCTTCAATATGAGCATCTTCTCCAGGACCAGAACCAGGACCAGGACCAGGACCAGGTGATGTACTACAGCCAGGGCAACTTGTTGAAAAGAAGCTTCCCTCAGTACTATTGGAACTCAGTGCTGAGCAAATCCAAAGGATGAGTTTCAAGCCAATTATATCAGCTGGCACCGAAAACACTGCCTGCCATGCAGTAACTAATGAGCATGTCTTCCCCAAAGAGGACTGTGTCTAAACCAGGACTGGAGACTCTACCCTGGGTGCTGGATCTCAGCCACAGTAGTACTGGCACTGGCTACTTATGTTACATGACACGCTATAGCACATCATATTACATGACACTGTACTTCACTACTTTCCATTACAATATATTCTATACTTCTGTAATCTTTTTTATTATATAGGTATATTATATTGGTATATCTGCTTCTTCTTTCTCTACGTAATGAAATTCCCTCATTACAACAATATCATGTTTTAAATTTTTCATTATATATGCATATAACACACATTATTTTCTGTTCAAATTGCTAGTTTACTTTTCTCTTCTAATTGAACCGAGGCTAATAAATAAGCATACTACAAGGGTTCTGGTTTTATACTTCTAAGGTTTGGGTAGTGTATTATGCATAAATAGCAACTGGAATTTCAATGTGAAAATTAAATAATAAATTGATAATTTTTAAATACAGCCTCAGTGCTTAAAACATTTTTGCAATAAGACAACTATTTTTCTAAATATTTTCTATTTGATGAATACTATTTGACCTATGTGTTTATAAGTTTCATTTCTTTAATCTCAAAATTGGGATGATAACAGTATTTGGCTCTTATAATAGTTTGCTTTGAATGTCAATGATATGCTGTATACACAATACTCAACTTAATATGTGGCAGAGAAATTAATTGATCTTTTGTATGTCTTTCATTTTTATGACTCATAATTTTAAAAATCTGAATAATGTATGACAGATATGTTTTGAAGCCAAAGTTCTTCAGGAAAATAAGATAAAACCCAATTTAATATGTAAACAATAAGCACATAAATCAAGTAAATACATGATATTAACTTATATTATCAAATTGATATTATGTTATTTCATAGTTATATATGATAGACAAGGCAACATTTTTTCTCTTTTCAAAACAAATAATATTTTGCTTTTAATGCATAACCATAAAGAATAATACGTATGTGTCCCAAGGCAATTAATTAATTTCTTAATTTAGCTAAGTTCTGCAAGTCTCTGAAATAAAACCCCATTTTCAGATAAGCCTCCTGGACTTCTAACTCTGATATCTCAGTGCAACTGTTTATAACTTTATTATAATAATTTATATATTCACTGTAAGTTTATTTTTCCTTTAACTGAGAGATATCTCAGGATAGAAATCATGGATTAGCTCAGTGGCCATAGCCCAAATTTAATGCATTTTATTGGAAGAAGAATTAATTAACTAAAAATTACAAAGTGAGTGCCAGGCGTGATGGTGCACGCTTGTAATCCCTGCGCTTGGGAAGTGGAGACAGGAGAATTGTGCAGGTTCAAAGCCAGCCGGACTGGTTTAAGAGATCCGTTTCCAAATAAAAAGTATAAAATAGGTCTGGGAGTGTAGCCCGGAGGTAGGAGGTAGAAGGACTTCCAGGAACCCCAGTACCATCAAAAAAAAAAAAAAAAAGAAGGTTCCAAAGCAAAAAGAAAGTGAGATATTTTAAAACATTTCAGTTATCTGTAATAATGCAGAAAATTTTAAAAATAATACAAAATTTAAAAATAAAATGTTCATTGGAAAATATAGAGCATTTACTTTATTTTAATATGCAATTATTAAATATAATCCTCAATTGTCATTTTTAATAAAAACATTAAAGTATGAGAACTCAGGAAGTACTTATAGTAATATTTCAGACAGTTTCTCTGTGGAATTTAAATATACAATCAACTGGGCAGTGTTACATGCCTATAATGTCAATAAAGGCATACCTGGCATTCTGAGACAGGAGGCTTGCAGATTCAAGGTCAGCCTCAACATCTTAATAAGACTTAATAAGACTTAATAAGACTCTCAAAATAAAACATAAAGTAGGTACGTGAGCATAACTCAATGGCAAAATGCTGCTTAATTCAATCTTAGGTGCCACAAAACATGACAAATTTTTTCACATTAATTTTAAATTAATGCAAAATTTTAATTGTATAATTAACATAAAAATAATATTACCTTAGAATGCCATATTGGAGCGTGTTAAACTATGATACCTTGGTATTTTATAACAATGAGATTAGAAATCAAATAATATCATCTTGTTCATCTTATTGTGTGTTTGTGTGGCCTGATCACTGGAAGATCACTGTGTAAAACAGAAAGACCACTTGCTCATCGTAAGTCAGAAACATTGCATCAGAATCCCACTTTTCAAAAATGTTCTTGATTTTAGGATATTTCCTTACCCTTTCGGCTGTTTAGTTACCTCATCTGGCAATACAGGAAAAGGTCGAGCTATAGAAAGGGCCCTATAGTGAAGTAACTAAGGTGACCAATCAGAGGGTATGGAATAGGGGAGGATGGAGCCTCTTTAAAACGCAGGAGGTACATAAACAAATGTATCAAAGTTAATCACCAAACAAGCATGGGACGGAGGGAGGGGGAGGGAATGGGATGGGGGCTGGATGAGGGCTAATTGGATGATGTGTGCTTGTATATCCTCTCAAGTCTTATGTTCCAATGTGATGTATGATTACAATGCACCAATAAAAATAAATTTAAAAAAACACTCCCTGTACTCACTTGTGCTCAAGATAGATCAGGCTATTACAAGTACTGTGAACAGCACCTGGAATAGAGCAGACTCTTCTGGGGTCAGGTAACTAAGCATGAAGCTGATAGGGCCAAAAGTATGAACAGGTTTTAAAAATGGCCTCAAAAAAATCTAATTTCATTGGGAAATGCAGATATCTAGCATCTACCTGCTCACCTTGTATGTTTGATTAAAATAATGACTAAGATCGATCATGTATGTGGCACAGACTGAAAATATCAGCTAGTTGCTAACAGAATAATATGATTTCATAATAATAAGGCACAAGCACACAGTTAGTGTTATATTTTTGTCTATATTAAGTGCTATGTATCATAATTAAAATAACATTAATGACCATAATAATGATACTTGATTGAAAGGGTTCTTATGGCATCACCTCAAATCACTGTGAGTTCTTAAAAAGGTTTTCCAGTCATACCCTTGGCGCTGTTGTTAGTATTATATTTATTAATGACGTGTGTTTGAGGCTAGACTAGAAGGACTTATGGTATGTTTTCCCCAAGAGGTGTCAACTAAGGAATCAGAGTCTGGGAAAGGCTTCTCTCTAGACATCATGATGATAAAGGTGTTGCTGACTTTTGCCCGATGGCTGATGTTGGCTATTGGCTGAGGGGGCCATCTGCCAGCACACTTACTTGTGGTTTTTCCATGTTTCTATTTGTTTTTCTCACAGAATGGTCACTAGGATCCAAAAGTGAGCATCCTTTGATAACACCAGGAAAATATAACAATATACTGCCTATCATTTGGGCTCAGTCTACATCAGCTTCACCACTCTCATTTGGAGCAGTCCCTAAATGTCATACAGGCTCAGAGCTGGGATATATCCACTCCATGAGAGTAGTTCAGCATCACATAATAATAGGCATTTGTGGGATGGGTGTGGTGGGAGGGCTGACTTTGGAAAAAATGATTTACTACAATTGATGATATTTATACCTATAGTATGAAAATGAGGAGCCAAGACATCATGTTTTAAGAAAGAAATCTCTACAAATATACAAATACTTCTTTATCAATCTTAATAACTTTTAAAAGAACTAAAAATGGTATTTTCACTACCTTTTAAAAGGTAAACAGATGTGCCACAGGATTTCAGAACTGCTATGGACTGGTGGTGTGTCTCCTATTCTGCTCCTTTCTGAAGAGGAATCAATGATCTTTCTTACATACATACATCTCTTTTGCATGTTGTGTTGGGGGAGTCAGGAGGAAGCCATCTTATCTCTTTGGGTCACCAGTTTTCAAATTGAAAGAAGTACTTCAATTGCTGTGCTGAGGAATTTTCTCCAAGTAGAACGATCTATAGCTGAAGATGATTTAGATAATATCATCAGAGACTTCAAATTGCCATCATATTGTAAGGTGAATTGTTTCCTCCAGAATTCACATTCCAGTGCCTCATGACATGCCTCATGGAAACAGATTTTAGGAGATAATTAAAATGAGGTCACTAGACTGTGTTTTAATCTGATACAAATTATTTTCTCATTAGAAGAGGAAATCTGGACCATCCCAGAGGCAACACCATGCAAAGGCACAAGGAGATGACCAGGGGAATGAGAAGAAACCAGACCTGTAGAAATCTTTGTCTCTAACTTTTAGCTTCAAAATTTGTGAGAAACTTTATTTCTATTGTTTAAGCCGCAGGACCTGTGATTCTTGTAATGTCAGAGGACATAGGAGAATGGGCGTGGCATGTGGCCTGAGGCTCATGGGAGAGGGCTAAGAAGCTCTGCAGAAGAATTGATTTCTGTCCACAATCTGCAGACTGTGGAAGATCCAAATTTTTACAAAGCCCTCTTCAAGACATCTCATGTCACATGATCTTCTTCAAAACATTAAACTGACAATCTCATCAAGAGGGGTTCCCTGAGTTCTCTTGTGGAAGACAGGTGGATATGATGCTTTGTGACCTGCAGGACTGGACCCTAAGCAATTCATGCTGATCCCTTTTATCTCCTTGGTATACTCCCCTAGGAACCCAGTGGTCATCCCTTCAGGAGGCCAAGTAGCCACATGGTGGGAACATGGGCAGCACAGCTGGCTGCCAGCCTCTTCTGCCAGGCCAGGTGATCCATACAATAACTCTGGACCTGGCTGCCAAGTTCTCTGCCTTCAGGTTTCCTGCTGATGCATGTGCCAAAGAGAAGAGCTGTATATGGAGAGAGCCTTGATCACTTTACGGAATTAGGGGCAACATAATGGTTGTGGCTTTCAGACTCTGGTTTTTTAGTAACCTTTTGCACAATTATGGATAACTAGAACAAAGAACTACAGTTGAAATAAATAAACTATTGCTTTTAATGAAAAAAGTTTCTTTGCATCTTTCCAATGACCTGGAATTCCTCAATTTCTATTCATGCTTTTGTCATATTTTGACTAAATAAACTATAAATTCACAACCACAAGCAGCAGGATTGCAAATATCAAGCCAATAGCAGTTATATAAGAGAAAAAAAGTAAAATCGGTGTTCACCCACAAATCCATGAGTTCATTACATCTAATGCAAAAATATTTATTTATTTGTTTGTTTGTTTGCTGGGGGCTGAACCTAGGGTCTCACACATGCTAACCCTCTACTGAATTGCCAAGCTATACACTCAGACTCTAGAAAATGCATTTTACCTAGATAGACACCAGAGAATCACCCAAGTGCACAATATGATCTTTCTGCATAATTCGCCAGCTCAGGTCTGTCCTACAGGCATAATTATAGAATCATATTAAAAATGTCATTTTGAAATGCTTGAGCTATAGGTAAAGCCTTTCTCTCCCATATATATCTCATCTTTTATAAAAATTTAGCCTACAAGACATCTTAGGTTTATTTTCTTTCTCTTCATCCTTTAGCTACCAAGAGTTTCCCAAAATTGTTGCATTTTAAATGATGCTGCCAGCTGCGCCCTTTGCTGCCTTTCTGGTTCTCAGACATCACATAGTTGATAACACTTCACACAGCTGTCTACCCCAATCTCCAATGACTTTCTGATTTCTGAACAAGACATAGCTACAAAAATAATGGCTTCAGACCAAGGTCTTTGGCAGTAGGATTACATTTGCCATTCTTGGCACAGAAAGGAAGTTAAGAAAAATATATTTTTAAGTTCCTAATAAAGGTCTATATTTTCATCTTATCAAGTAATGAAAGACACAAGCATAAGTTTTGCCGTATAGCATGCAAATATCTTAGTGTGTTTTACCCATTTCCCTTGGGGCTAAGCGTACTTGGGCTTAAGTTTCTGTGTGTTTGTTTGTTTGCTTTTATACTTCTTACTGCCCCATTAGTACTGTCACCATGATTCTGGAAAGCAATTTTCCCTCCACTTTTCTACAACTAAAATCTATCTAGGCCTTCAAGAAGCTATTAACGGTTATCAGTTTGAAAAGGCTTTCACAAACGTGGAGCTCGTGGCCTGTGATGTAGTAAGGCTCAGTTTTATTTGCCTTTTTAACATGTATACCATAGGCTCCCTTTCCATGCTATATAAGAAGTCACTAACTGAAAAATTGTAGTGCTAAACAATTTAATAAGCCAGTAGCAACAAAACAAACCACGAGGTAAATGTCAAAGAATATAAACAGAGACATGAATTTTGGCTGGAATAAATAATTATCATTTTCTTTTGCCATTAAGCAAATAAATATCCACCAAAGAAGGAAAGCCTTTCTATATGAAACACGTTGACAAAATTCACTAGTCAATAATTTTTTAAAGGTATAAATGTTGTTTTAGTAAGAAAAGATAAAGCAAAAAAAAACAAAAGCCAGGCACGGTGGTGCATGCTTCTAATCATAGCATTGGGGAGGCAAAGACAGGAGGATCCTGGTTTGAAGACAGCCTCAGCTACTTAGTGACGCCCTTTGCAGCTCAGTGAGATCCTGTTTTAAAACAAAGGATAAAAAATAGGGCTAGGTGTGTCACTCTGGGGTAAAAATGCACCAGGGTTCCATCCCCAGTACTGCAAAAAAAAAAAAAAAAATCTATTTGAGGTTTTGGTAGTAGAAAACATGGTGGTTACTTCAGAATGCCCCAACATTTTTCAGCTCGTGCTGTTTGAGAAACAAAAGACTTCAAAAATACAAACATATTTTATAGACAATGAACGATGGATACAGGTTATTATCCAGAAAAACAAGTGACTTCAAAAGTGAAAATTCAAAACACATTTTATGTAGACAATGTGAGATGGAAGATAAAAATGTACATCACAAGAGCTCCATCTTTCAGTCTTAACTTTCTTCATTTTTAGGAAATTACAGTATCTTCATAACACTTATTTCCTTAATTTCCTTTTTTGACCCTCTTATAATATTATACTAATAAATATGTTTTCATATACAATTAAGGCTAAAAATAGTGGTAGATACCTTTGATAACTTCTTCTAATACATGCTTTTTAGTAACCTTTCAAATATAACTAAAACCTAAAAAAATCCATCAGAACTTTTCAAATGAACCTGAAAATAATATTACTTTTTTCCCCTAAAACGAGCAGACTGATTCTCAAAGTGCATTTTAAATTCAGTCCACTGCTTTCTCAATAATATTTTAAATATGGGGCAATTATAATTCTCTCCTACCTCTTCAGACATTGTGCAATGGGAATATTAAGCAAAACTGTAGATAGGCCCCAAAATTGAATTGCACTTTATTCTGCTCTCTAGACCAAAACCAAGATGAGCTGAGCTTGGCAACCAGAGTATTCTATGAATATGAGAATATTTTATCAAAATAAGAGAAGAAAGGGAAACAATATGTCTTTTCAAAGACTAGAAACTATGCAAATGGTTTTCAAATGCCCCCTTATCATAGAAACACAAAGAATGGGAGTAGGTCCGGGAGGGGGTTGGCAGTCCTGCATTATTCCAATTCAAGACTGATGTTTTCAAGCCTATTGTGTCCATCTGTGTGTTCGCGAGAGAGCAACTTCTCTGTCACAGATAATTTTCTTTCCCAAAGGTACAAGAAAATCTGCTCCGGGCTTGATGAATGTAACTTTTCTCCATTGGCATTCTTCTTGGAAATTGCAGGCATCTCTCATGTAAAAGACACTCCAATCTCAATGCTTCTTTTATTTTTTAACCAGTTTTTACTTTTTAAATGAATACAAGATCTCCTTTTATCTATCCAGATCGCTTGCAGCCAACCAGATTCAATTCTGCATAGTGCTGCCGTGGGCCCACCTTGCTATTTTTTTCTCTAGAACAGTATTTTGTTATTTACTACATTCACTTACTCCTTAAAAATGGTCAATGATCTACAATGTTCTGGGAAAAGCAAATACCATCCTGAGTGCTTTGCATTATAATCTAAGGGCAAGTGTCAAGCTGTATTCTTCAATTTGTGGTATTTGCAGTAAGGTTGTCATGGTAAATGTGTTACTTTTGTTTTTATTTCTCCTCCATTTTATGTAAGCTCTATGAGGACAGGGAACCTTGTCTTATTCACAGTGGAAACTCAGAAATTATAACAACCCCTGACAGAAAGTTCAAAATACTTATGGAGTAAGTACAGAATATGAATTATTGAACACAGAGATGTGATCACTTATAATTCATATTAGATTAATAAGGAGTACAATGCTATTTCCAAAGAATCCAGGCTTTAAATGTCTTAGAAAAGTTATTTTATACTATTACCAGCTAGCAAATGATTTATGTATTTTAATACATAATTTATAGGAAAATACACAATACAAATATTGTATAACAAATATTACTAGAACTCAGTGATTGATAAAATACCGAGACTAGATGGATTTAGTATTTAAACGTTAAGGCTAAAAACATCAAGGCTTTAAAAGGAATCTAAAATTTATCTATATTAAAGATGGTGATAAAGCAAGAATCAGAATAAGAATTATAAGAATAAAAGTATAAAGGTTATTGTTTGAATTACCTAGTATTAAGGTCAGGTAAAAGCAGATTTTACAGTGGGTAGTAAATTGTTATCATGAGATACTGAACAAGGTTAAAATACGCACATAGTCAAGTAGAGTTTAGATCAATTCATATATTTCATAGTTCCTTTATATTGTGGCATCAAGTGTTTTAACATCACAGAACATCCCTTTGGAATAAGCCTTGCACACTGGGTTTATGAGTATTTTTCTTTAGTTGGTCACTTATTCAATACATGCAAACCTATTTGACAAAGGCACTGAAAGGACTCATTTTTCTCAAAAGTGTATTATTACCTATGCATTTATTCTCTTTATATTTATATTTCCCAGAAGAGGCACATCAGGGGAAGAGCAGGTATTCCTAAACACACAGAAACTTAAAGAATGTCATAGAACACAAAAGTTTATTTTGAGCTGAAAGAAAAATAAATTGAAACTCCATTTCCAGCTACATCAGAAAAGAACAGCAGAAAGATTAATTGCATGTGATGTTAGGAAATCTGAACAGATCCATTAATAATGGAATTTATACTGAAATCATCAGAAAATCTGGCTTCCTAGTTCACCCTATGTAAGTATAGAATATTCTATGAGACCTCAGAGTAGGCTCCCAGGAATGAGATATGAGAATGATCGCTTATCCAAGTCATTTCCAGAAATCTTGAGCTAAGAAAACATAATAATAAAGTAAGTCAACTTTAATATTTTCTTTCACTCTAAAGATTCATGTTATTCAAGTTCTGATAATGTGAGAGTGAAGCCCAAGGAGGTCACTTACCTGACAGAAAGACACCAGGGCCACTTCTAAATGGCCACAAAGAAAGCCCATGTGGAGGGAAGGAGAGAACATTTTCTTTACATACTCTGAAATTGTACACCTCAGGTCATCTGAATGACATCTTTTATTACCGCTGAATATAGAAATGTGGTAATACAGAAGCTGCCCCTGGGGAGCTGAGTTATGGATTATTCTAGCTGAGAATTCGGCAGCCCCGTGCACCTAAAAGCATTTTCTCCAGCTTAACATCAACAGGACTTCATGACTTCTCCTGCTGTACTGGAAAAACACTGCTACTGCGGAGGGTTTATACATGTTTTTGTTACAGACTCAATTTCCTGGGGTTGATTTGTCTTAACAGTCATTTTTAGTTACAAATGGAATCCACTCTCACTATACATAAGCTGTCAGCTCAACTAAAAAGGTGTTTTACAAAATAGTGCATGCCTTGTAAAGAGTGTGCTGTGGTCTCAAAAACGAAGCAACATGAGATTGTGTGTGTGTGTGTGTGTGTGTGTGTGTGTGTATATATGAATGTATATATAATTATATAAAAGAATGTGTATATATATATATATATATATATATATATATATATTCTTTTTAAAGTCCATTAATATGAAAAAACACTAAGATGCTCACGAACAGTGCTGGAGAAAAAGCAAATATTTTTTCTGAAAGTTCTGGCCTTTATTTATCAGGTAAGCGGTGTGATGGGTGCTAGTTAACAAGGAAGCTACAACTATTTGCACAGAGTAAGTCAGGAAACTCTCAAGATAATATGTTACCTTTAGAGAGAAAACCGTCATGATTCAAATGTAAAAATGTATGAAATTCACTCAATAGCATTTGTTTAAAGCTAATGATTGGGATGAGAAAAAAAATTGTTTACAGCAATTGTTTTTAAATGATTCCTAAATATTCCCAAAATTCTTGTAGTAATGGAGCTTGTTTCTCAAAGTAGGAAATCTTCGTCTTAGCTCATGTAAACAGGGCAACAAGAGCGGATTCTGCTTCTTATTAAACTTAAAGCAATAAATATTTTAATATAAAAGCCCTTAAGGATAGAAAAATAAATTGTAGTAGGGAAAATATAATTAGGAAATTAATTCTAAGAGATGATTTGAATGAATCTTAGACATGGGGGAAAATCAGAATCATGCATTTCTTTGACACAAGGAACAATTAACATGGAAAATGTCATTTCAGGAAAATTGGAATTTAGCTGTTGGTAAAATAAGACATGATGATCATACACATAGCCCTCTGGCAAAACGTATAGGTTTAATGAAATTAGACACTTCAGTGTTAATGAAATATGTTCTAGTAGAGGTACACAATATTGTAATATAAACAAGTTCTTAATTGGATCCACCTTTTTATAATGAGATCTTGGTCATAGAATATCATCAATACAAGTCAATGATAATTACTCATCTTAATCAAGGAAGAATGAGTAACTTTCAGCAGACATCACTATTTGTCAGACCCAGGACACTGGAAAGATTCTGCCATAACTTTCCTTCTTCCTTCCTTCCTTCCTTCCTTCCTTCCTTTCTTTCTTTCTTTCTTTCTTTCTTTCTTTCTTTCTTTCTTTCTTTCTTTCTTTCTTTCTTTCTTTCTTTCAGTGGTACTGGGGTTCCTGGAATTCCTTCTACTTCCAAGCTACACTCCCAGACCTATTTTATACTTTTTTAAATGTATTTTTGGAAACAGGGTCTCTTAAGCCAGCGCGGCTGTCTTAGAACCAGCACAATCCTCCTCTCTCCGCCTCCCAAGCGCAGGGATTGCATGCGTGTGCCACCACGCCAGGCTAGATTCTGCCTTAACTTTTTTATGCCCTTTCCAGGCTTTAGTCACTGCTTCCCAATGCACATTTTATCTTATGTTATTTTTTCTAGTAATATTTTCCATGGTAAAGGTGCAAAATATGAGCAGCCCTTCTCATTCCTGTTTACATAAGACCAGCACACATCTCAAGACTAGATGTAGCCCATTAAGTGAAATTTATTTTGGTTATTTGTATAGATAAGAACACTGAGATTTCAAGAAAGAACAGGGAGTTCCTTGACATTGTTTAAAAGCTAAAAATTATAACATTTGTGAAGGTAAATCACATCCTATCCTCTTCTACTAGTCTACTGAATCCAGTATAAACCATGACAAGGGAGGGTATACCATGAATGTTAATCAGAGTATAAGTAAAAAATCTAATATCTGTGATCCTGCTGCTCATCATAGCTCTCTCTTCTTCTGTCTCTGACATATGCCCTGCCATGCATAGTTCTCATTTTAATAATCTAGGCAGTTTTTCATGAGTGTCAGAATCTAGCAGTTTACCAAAAAAAGGTAACTAAGACTCAGAAACACAAGGCCAAATTCTCAAGTTATTGGTTATTTGTATCGAAAGATCATGCTTCCACCACTGTAGCACAGCTGAATAAAGAAAAGGATTTCAGTTTTTTTTTTTCCAAAATGGCGACTGAGGGACACAGCACTTCTCAGTAGCTGAAGCAAATAAAGTTCAAATACGTAGAAAGCTGTGTCTTAATCAACAAAATAAATACATACCAGGAACCAAAACAAATCCTGGTACCTCGGGGGAACTCTGAACGTGAAGAAGAAGAAGAACAAGGATCGGACACCGGACCTGCTACAGATACAATCGGATCGGAACGCTGATGGGCGCGCCGCCGCGGATCTGCCTGCCCGATATTACCGCGGCAAGATAATCTGGGACTGAAAACGGACTTAGTTTCTCATCTTAAACAACGAACAGCACCCACGTCAGAATTCTGTGTGGTCACCAGCGACTGGATCACAACAGCATAGAGACAGACTCCCATGGAATCCTGAACCAAGGAAGGCAGGTAACTGCGGGCGCCCAGGGAAGTGCGGACCCTAGCATGTGCTGCACCCCAACCCCCCAGCACGCCCCAGCCTCAGAACCGAGCACTCCCTTCGGCACACCTTGTCTGTGCCCCGGTCCCCTGCTAGCAGTCAGTGCCTGTGCCACTGCCACTGCCACCTCTAAATTGAAGACTGCCTGTGCGTCTAGCCCCCGCCACCTTGCCAGAGCCTGCCTTCCAGGTTGCGAAAGCCCTGTGTGACCTGGAAACCTCCTTGGGGCACCCCCAGTTTCTACATCCCGCGGGAGGCAGGGACCATTGCTGGACACCACGCACTGGATCCTTGAGCACCTATCCTACATCCCTGGCCCACCACTGGGTGTTCCCACCCTCCTGGTAGCCAGATGCTTAGTCCTAAGTGAGAACACAGCTCAATACACCTTGGAAGAGCATACCAGCAGCAATAGACAGCTGCATCTACTCTCACTTGGGTCCAGTACTAGCAGCACACCCAGCCTGAACTCTCGGAATAGGCAGAGCTCTGGCAGTAACTGTGGGCATCCAGGAACCAGCATCCATTTGCCCAGGTTACATCTTGGGACTACACCGGCTAACCCAGCTGGAATTTCCAGAGACACAGGAAAATCCATCGGGCCACAATATCTGCACAGGACCTCAGGGGGAGGTTCTAATTATACCTTGGTCATTCTCCACCACTGTTGTAGGGTAGCACAGGCTGGAGACTAGGGTGGTGAGTGCAGAGGTGCTGACCACAGGTTAGAATTTCGCAGAACCTGTGAATTGTACAGAATCAAATAAAAGTGATACCAGACATCCGGACACATAAACCTAAAGCAGCTACAGGAGAGAAAGGTGTCCAAACACCCAGAGTGATCTAAGAAGATAAAAATAGAGTATAAAGAAAACTAAGAGACATTGGATGGTATTCTGAAAGTTACCAAAGCAATCAGATACGCACATATTATATGGACCTGACCCCATATGCGTAAATAAGGAGGACTGTTTGTTTTAATTTTAATGTGGATGTTTTGTTTTATTTTGCTTTTACAGTACTTTTGTTTTGGTATGGTTATTGCTATTTTTTTTTCTTTTAACCCACACTTCTCTTACTTTAACTTGTTTTTTTTATATATATATTGGATAGTTTGCCTTATCTTTTTATTTCACACAGCTGCTAGTTCCTTTTATTTTATCCTTGTTCTTTTTTCCTCTTTCTTCCTCTTTCCTTCCCTTATTTTCATCCTCCTCCTTTGATTGGTTTTCCTCCCTTTTTCTTGGATTACATAATAGTCTTGGTATCTTGTGTGGATTTTTCTTTTTTTTTTTTATGTCTGTCTGCTCCTTCCATCACCACCCCTATTACAAACCTTCCCACACTAACCCTACATACTTTTCTCCCCCAAAACTTTTCCCCATAATATATCTCCTGGTCTAATACTCAAAGTATTTCTTATATCCATAATTACTCTACTAACGACAAGAGTCCTAGTAGTTAACTCTCTCTCATTCCTAGCAAGATATTACCTTATCATACTTAAAGTCTTTCTCAACCTAAACATATCCTCTACCTAATCCGACTCCTTTACCAATCACCCCAGCTCCTCCCACATCACCCACCCTCAACACTGGAAAGGCTCTGCTGACTAGCCAATACCCCTAAACTCCCAATATTAAGATTTGACTAAGCATAATACTCACGAACGATGGGTAGAAACCAGAAAAACAGGACAGAGAACGCTATTAATATGAGAACCAGGAATTATGAAGAGACAACAGAAATCACGAATACTGACCTACTAGAAATGCAAGAAGGGGAGTTCAGAATCTTGATGTTCAATATGATGAAAAAATTTAAAACAAGTATAGAGGAGGTTAAAGGTGAACTAGAAACGCTAAAAAAGAATCAGAAAGAGGTCTGGAATGAAATGAAAGAGGCAATAAGTGAAATGAAGACAGCAATAGAAAGAAATTCTGGAAGATTAGATGAAATGGAAAACAGAATATCAATATTAGAAGACAGCACATCCCAAACTGAAAACACAGTCAGTGATATACAGAAATCTTTACAGCAACAAAACCTAAACATCCAGCAATTATGGGATAATATGAAGCGCCCTAATTTACGGATAATAGGCATTGAGGAAGGGTTTGAGGTACAGACCAAGGGCATCTGGAATATCTTCAAGGAAATAATCTCAGAGAATTTTCCAAATATGGAAAGAGATTTGGACCTTCATGTCCAGGAGGCATAGAGAACTCCACTGAGACAAAACCAAAAAAAGACCACTCCACGTCACATAATAACCAAAATGACCAATATAGAGGCTAAGGAAGGAATCTTAAAAGCAGTGAGAACAAAATGACGGGTGACATATAGAGGCAAAACAATAAGAATCACCCCAGACTATACAACCCAGGTTAGGAATGCTAGGAGAGACTGGTACGACGTGATTCAGACCCTGGAAGAAAATAACTTCTAGCCCAAACTAATCTATCCAGCAAAACTACTATTCAAGATCAATGGTGAAACCAAAGTCTTTCACGATAAACAGAATCTCAAAAAATTCATGAATTCAAAGCCAACACTAGAGAAAATTCTTAAAGAAATAAACCATAAGGAAGAAAAAAGAAGCAGACTTCAGAACCAGAGAAGAGAGGAAGTTAATAAGTGGGCCATTTAAGTAAAGAAGAAAGATCACACCACCCAAGAGTAGACAGAACACAAAATGGCAGAAAACAAAAATCATATTTCAATAATATCTCTTAATGTCAAAGGACTTAACTCACCAATCAAAAGACATAGATTGGAAATGTGGATTAGGAAACATAATCCAAATATATGCTGTCTGCAAGAAACTCACCTCACAGCCAAAGACACTCACAGGCTGAAGGTGAAAGGATGGAAAAAGATATACCATGCCACCAGTGACCAAAAAAGAGCAGGGGTAGCAATCCTAATATCCAACAAAAAAGACTTTAAACTAAAACACATCAAAAGAGATAAATCAGGGCACTTCCTTTTATTAAAAGGAACAATATACCAAGAAGATATAATGATAGTAAATATTTATGCCCCAAATATGGGTGCAACCACATTTGTAAAACAAATCCTTCTGGACATAAGATCCCAAGTAGACCCAAATACAATAATTCTGGGAGACTTTAATACGCCTCTCACACCACTGGATCGATCTTCAAGGCAAAAGATGAGTAAAGACGCTCTAGAACTAAAGGAAACCATAAACCAAATGGACCTAATAGACATTTTCAGAGTATTTCAACCAGGAACTACAGAATACACTTTCTTCTCAGCAGCTCATGGAACCTTCTCCAGAATTGATCACATCCTGGGACACAAAGAAAATACCAGCAAATTCAAAAAATGTAATATAATTCCTTGCATCTTTTCAGACCACAACAGAATAAAAGTAGAAATCAACAACAGGAAACTCGAAAGAAAGTATTCAAATTCATGGAGAATGAATGATACACTATTGAATGACGAATGGGTAAGAGCAGAAATTTGGGAAGAAATAAATTTATGGAAACAAACGAAAACAGAGACACAACCTACCAAAACCTATGGGACACCATGAAGGCAGTTCTAAGAGGAAAGTTGATTGCATTGAGTGCCCACATAAAAAGGACGGAGAACCACCAAGTAAAGAACCTAATGACACAACTCAAGGATCTAGAAATTCTGCAACAGTCTATTCCCAAAGCCAGCAGAAGGCAAGAAATCATCAAAATTAGAGCAGAAATAAACGAAATAGAGAACAAAAAAAAAAAAAAACAATTCAAAGAATCAATAAAACAAAAAGTTGGTTCTTTGAAAAGATTAATAGAATTGATAAACCCCTGGCCAACCTAACCAAAAGAAAAAGAGAATCAACTCAAATTATCAAAATTAGAAATGAAAAAGGAGATACCACCACAGATAGAGAAGAAATTCAAAAGATTATCAGAAATTACTTTAAAAATTTATACTCCAATAGACTTGAAAATCTGGAAGAAATTGATAGATTTCTAAGCACAGTTAACCTTCCTACACTCAACCAAGAGGACATAGCAAACCTAAACCAACCAATAACAACCAAAGAAATAGAAATGGCAATAAAAATTCTTTCACCAAAGAAAAGCCCAGGCCCAGACGGGTTCCCAGCTGAATTCTACAAAACCTTCAGTGAACAACTAATACCAATACTACACAATATGTTCCGGGAAGTTGAAAGAGATGGAACTCTCCCAAATTCCTTCTATGAGGCCAGTATCACATTAATCCCCAAACCAAATAAAGATACCTCAAGAAAGGAAAACTACAGACCAATATCCTTAATGAACATAGATGCAAAAATTCTAAATAAAATACTAGCTATACGCATTCAAAACTATATCAAGAGAATAATACATCATGACCAAGTCGGTTTCATCCCAGAAAAACAAGGCTGGTTCAACATACGCAAATCAATACATGTTATTCACCACATAAATAGAATCAAGAACAAAAACCACATCATCATAGCAATAGATGCTGAAAAAGCATTCGACAAAATCCAACACCCATTTATGTTAAAAAACACTGCAAAAAATTGGGATAGAAGGAAAGTACCTCAACATTATCAAGGCAATATACTGCAAACCCAAAGCCAACATTATATTGAATGGGGAAAAACTGCAAGAATTTCCGCTACAGTCAGGAACAAGACAAGGATGCCCACTATCACCACTCCTTTTCAATATAGTCCTTGAGACTCTTGCTGCAGCAATCAGACAAGAGAAGGAAATCAAAGGAATTCACATAGGAAGAGAGGAATGAAAATTAGCCTTATTCGCAGATGACATGATCCTTTATCTGGAAGACCCAAAGAACTCAACCAAAAGACTTCTGGAGCTGATTGACAAATTCAGCAAAGTCGCAGGTTACAAAATCACCTTAAAGAAATCAGTGGCTTTTCTTTATGCCAACAACGAATCCACAATGAAAGAAATAAAAACAGCAATTCCATTCACTATAACCTCAAAACCAATAAAATACCTAGGAATAAACCTAACCCAAGATGTAAAAGACCTCTACAACAAAAACTATAAAACATTAAAGAAAGAAATTGAAGAAGACCTTGGAAGATGGAAAGATCTCCCGTGCTCATGGATAGGCAGAATAAATATCATCAAAATGGCTATTCTGCCAAAATTGATCTATAGGTTCAATGCAATTCCCATTAAAATACCAGTGGCATTCTTCAGAGACCTAGAAAAATCAATCATGAACTTCATATGGAGAAAGAAAAGACCTAGAATAGCCAAAGCAATTCTCAATAACAAGAAACACGCAGGAGGCATTACAATCCCAGACTTCAAACTATACTATAGAGCAATAGTAGTAAAAACAGCATGGTACTGGCACAAAAACAGATATACTGACCAGTGGATTAGAATAGAAGATACAGAAACAAACCCACACATCTTTAGTCAATTAATCTTTGACAAAGGGGCCAAACACATACGCTGGAGAAAAGACAGCCTTTTCAACAAGTGGTGCTGGGAGAACTGGCTAACCATTTGTAAAAAGATGAATCTAAACCCCTATATCTCACCAAACACAGGAATCAACTCAAGATGGATCAGACTTAGAAATTAGACCTGAGACTGTGAAGTTAATAGAGGAGAGCATAGGTTCAACACTACAACATATTGGCACAGGCAGTAACTTTCTCAACAAAACCCCCAAAGCTCAGGAAATTAAAGCAAGAATAAACAAGTTGGATAACATCAAACTAAAAAGTTTCTTCTCATCAAAGGATACTATCAATAACCTTAAGAGGAAGCCCACAGAATGGGAAAGGATCTTTACCAGCCACCATTCTGATAGGGGGCTAATATCCAGAGTATACAAAGAGCTCAAAAGACTCTACACTGGCAAAACAACCCAATCAAGAAATGGGCAAATAAACTAAATAGACACTTCACAAAAGAAGAGATACAAAGGGCTAATAGATACATGAAAAGATGTTCTTCATCACTGGCCATCAGGGAGATGCAAATCAAAACTACACTGAGATTCCATCTAACCCCAGTCAGAGTAGCAAGCATAAAGAAATCAAACAACAACAAATGCTGGTGAGGATGTGGGGAAAGAGGAACTCTTTTACACTGTTGCTGGGAATGCAAACTAGTTCAACCACTATGGAGATCTGTGTGGAGATTCCTAAGAAAGGTGGGAATAGATCCACCATATGATCCAGCTATACCACTCCTGGGTATCTTTCCAAAGGGGTTGAATTCAGAGAACTACAGCAACATATGCATACCTATGTTCATAGCAGCACAATTCGTAATAGCCAAAATATGGAACCAACCCAGATCACCATCAACAGATGAATGGATAGCAAAACTGTGGGAAATACACACAATGGAATTCTATTCAGCCATAAAGAAGAACAAAATTATATCATTTGCAAGAAGATGGAAAGCCCTGGAGAATATCATGTTAAGTGAGATCAGCCAAGCACAAAAGAAGAAGATACATATGTTTCCTCTAATATGCCCAAACTAGGAAGCACAAAGAATACCAGTGGGACTCCAGTTATTGAAGAGGAAATACTAGCTAAGTTTGGATGGTAAGATAGGAGAGGAGGAAGGTCGGTCTTGATTAACGAGGGTCTACACCTGAATATGTGTAAAATTATGAATAAGTCATAGTTAACCTGGACAGCCATTGGTGGGAGGGGGGAAAGGAAAACAGGGGTGGGGGGGAGGGCATCAAATATAGTGTAAATGTATACTATTTACGTTCAATAAAAAATTGTTTAAATTAAAAAAATATATGGTATAGGTGGTTATTTTTCTAGAGAACTTGATAATTATCTGTAGCACGGCTTTACACTAAAAAAGTTGGAATATTTTTTCTTCTTTAATAGAAAATGTAACTTTATATGCCATTTCAAAGTAAAACACAATTAAAATAAATGAAATGATGGCCAAAAAAAAAAAAAAGAAAAGGATTTCCTACCATTTCCAATGAGATTTCATTCACAACATTTTCCTGTGAATTTTTCCCTATCATTTTTATGGATAATTATTGAACGATTTCTAGTTAAGTAAACAAATGTTTCAATACAATTTCTTATCAATATGCATACACCCCTGCAGCCATTTTGGCTAATACAGTTTTTAGAAAGAACAAATCAGAGTGTTTATAATTAAATTAGCATATTGACTATTGGTTAATAAGGGATATACCACACATAGAATCATCTATGTTACAGAACTTTGTTGTGGGGCTTGTCTTGTGTCCTGTGGGATATTTAACAGCATCCTTGGCCTGTACCTGTTAGATACCAGTTGCTCTTCAAACTGCCCAGGCTGAGAATCACCAGATTTTTAGTATATCACTCCTGTGATGGAAATATTTGAACCTGTAACAGAGTCTTCAGTTCAGGCTACTGTAAAAAAATCCAATCGGCTAAGCAGTTTGTAAACAACAGACATTTATTCCTTGGAGTTGTACAGGCTAGATGTCTTTGATCAAGGTCCCACTCCAGGTTCATAGAAGGCATGGATGTGGTAGAAGAGGTGGGAGTTTTCTGGGACCTCTTTGTAAAAGGCATTGATCCCATTCATAGGAATTCCACTTCGGTGCCCTATACTTCACAAACATCCCATCTCCAAATACCGTACACTAGGAATCAAGTTTCTCAATATATATATATTATATATACATATTAATAATATATTATATTATATATTGTATTTATGTTATATTATATTAATACTATATTATATATAGTATGCAAATATATATAATATATGCTATATATATAATATATGCTATATATATATATGTGTGTGTGTGTGTGTGTGTTTCAGAGAAACATGAACATTCAGTCCACAGGATATAGCTATAACTTAGATTCTAAATCTCCTGCTTAGAACTAGAATACCTTGGGCTGAGTTGATCTCTCTTTAGCACTTTACACTGGTAATATTTCTACTGTTGCCATTAACCTACAAAATCTAAGGCAAACAGTTGGCCTCTCCTTGTTAGAACTACTGGTCAGGAATTGGTTCTTCTTTTTGTATCACAAATCATTAATTAAGATCATTTTTATTTATCTTTTTTATCTTTCTAAACTTAACCTGCATAATCAACCCTCCATTATCAACCGGTTCCTCATCAGATCATTTAAGCAACTTCAGGTCAAAAATAGCTATTTGTAAGTTGTATCTGTATTTGAACATATATAAAGTATTATTTTGTTATCATTTCCTAAAAACACAGCAGAACTCTTCACCTAGTACCTGTAGTGTGTTTGGTATTATATCAAGTAATCTAGAGTTTATTTAAAGCATATGGGAAGGGCATGGTGCTGCAGTACTTGGGAGGCTGAGACAGGAGGATTGCAGGTTTGCTCTCAGCCCCAGCTACTTCGTGAGGCCCTCTGCAACATAGATTCTGTTTTAAAATTTAAAAAAAAATAGGGCTGGGTAAAAATAGGGCTAGGGATATAGTTCAGAGGTGGAAGCCCCTGGATTCAGCCCCTGGTATCACACAAACCACACCCACACCCACACACACACACCCACACACATGCAAACACACACACACACACACACACACACACACACACACACACACTATATGGGAGATATCTACAGGTTAATACAAATGTAACACCACTGTATATAAGGGTCTTGAGCATGGGTAGATTTTGAATCTGTGAAGAGTTCTGGAACTAATTTCCTTTGACTATTTACTCTATATGGTGGGTGTTTAGTACTTTTGTTGTTAGTAGTAGTGAATTTCACTGCATACATGGGTATAATCTGAACGGAACACTTGAGCAATAAGGAATAAACCTTCAGGCACTAGACAAATTTAGATGAAAATACAGCAATGAGATGTTTATGAAAGACAGGGTACTTCTGATATATTTGTGTTTTAAAAAACTGGTATACTGATCCTTTAGACTTTTAAATGGAAATTCGGCATTCCTATTAAAATCATGTTACATAAGGGGAGAGCATGATAGTAAATCATACGCCACCACGCATAATCAGACACGCGGTGTTTAAAATATGGATCATCTCACCACTTTTAAAATGTGTGGTTTTCTGTTTGAGACAATAGTGAATTGGTGGTCCAATTTTATTCAATAGCACAAGACCACAATGGACCTAATTTGAGTTGCCTGGGAGAGAAAAACTTCCCTGCAAATTAAATATATGACGTGCCAAATTTTCCATTCTGGGCACTGTTATATTCTGAAGGTAATTTGAATTTGTCATGTGTTATGCAGTTGTTTTCTGTGTTGGCTTCTTTTACATGGACACCCTGAAGTATCATTGGAACACTCACACACCTGGCTGGAGCATCCTGTGGTCTACGGGTGGCATCTTCACCCTTCCAAATTCCTAGGCAGATGTCTGCAGCCCAACTGTGCAAGTACTTCAATTCCAGTTTTCAACACGCTAATTAGCTTTCAGGACTAGATCTGAAGGATTCACTTTAGACCCTTGCTAGGACCCACTTGCCTCTGCCAGATGAACAGAGGAGAGTAATGGAAGACAGTTTACTGTCCTGGCTTGCCCATCAGACTGATGACAATTTTTTCTAAAGGTAAGAAAGACCAGTTACAATATAACTTGAGATATTCTCTATGAATTAATGGAAAGCTAGCAGTGACTTTATGAACATGGTTATAATTAATGTCACTCTGTAGCTATCCTCTGCTGTAAATACCACTCCTAATCCTTCTCTTTCTCTCTTTTCTGCCATCACTACTATTTTACACTTTAGAGCTCAATAATAAAGATGAAATAGCTAAGGAGTATATGTTTTATCTTGAAACAAGGGAGACCAAACCTACTTATCAGGAACTAGAAGTTCATGGCCTAAAGAAAATATGGATGTGCTAAGCACACAAGACAGATATCCAAATTTAATTTAAATACTTGGCAAGTATAAGAACCACTGTCTGATAGACACCTCATATGTTCCACAGTCTGCTCAATCTCTTCTATATTTTCAGATCAATCGCAGCAAAAACCATTTGTAATGGGAATACCCACTATGTCCACAATATTATTTTATTTATTAAAGATATAAGTGAATCTCTGGGAACTCTCGAGCTAGCAGACTCTTGCTGATATTGAGGGGGGAAGATATTCTTACTCTTGTGGTTTTGAAAACAGAAAAAAAGAAACAGAACTTGATTTAGTATATCTTTTGTGCCTATGCTTATGCCCTTAACTTTTTTATTTTTGCCGTGTGAGTTTTTTATATAGAGTTTCTGTTGTTCACATAAATAAACTATGTTGGCATCAATAAATGGTTTTACACGAGTGGAAAGACCACAGTTTATGTAGTGGTTTACAAGAGTGTTTGAGTGTTTTGTGAATATATATCTAAAAATGACATTTGAACCAGATTATTTTTTGTTGTTTTAAAAGTGAGATAGCAAGACTGCCTCTTTCATGTGAATGCCTGTGTAGGACCACCCAACGTGGCCCTCCATAATGCTGCCAGGTTAATGAGTTTTATATGCACCTCAGAATATAGCTCCTCCTGTCATCTCCATACAAATCTCTGAGCTGCTGGAAAAGGGGTCATTTATTAAAGAAGTTATAACTCTACAGTGCTGCTTTTTTACAGTTTAGCCCTACCCATGTCTGTGCATGTAAAAACGGTACAGGTGAGCCGGGCATGGTCGCGCATGCTTGTAATCCTCACCCTTGGGAGGCAGAGACAGGAGGATCGTGCAGGTTCAAAGCCAGCCATGCTGGGTTAAGAGACCCTGTTTTCAAATAAAAAAGTATAAAAAAATAAGTCTGGGAGTGTAGCCTGGAGGTAGAAGGGTTTCCAGGAACCCCAGTACCACCAAAAAAAAAAAAAAAAAGGTACAGGTGAGCATGCTAATAGAATGTATGTGAGCCATAGTTTATTAAACCCAAACAAGGCTAGATTCATGAGTGGCAGGAGACCATCGCTTGAGCACACTTCTGAGGCTACACCAAGCAGGTCTTATCTGATGGGAAGAGATCAAATCAGCTCAGATTGGTGTGGGATTGGTTTTTGCCTCCATTTTACCTTTATGGCAAACACATTGAGTTGTCAATAGATCGCTTGACCATAATATTTTGACACAATTTTAACTTGTTTTTTTATTTGTACTGGAAATTGAACCCAGGGCTTTCTACCTCTGATCTAACCTTACGCTTTTTATTTTATTTTTTATTTTGAAACAGGAACTCGCTAGATTGCAGAGTCTCACCTCTAACCTGTGATCCTCCTGTCTTGGCCTACAAAGTACTGGGATTTTAAGCATGTGTCACCATGCTTGGATTATGTTTAGCTTTTAGAGTACTTATATTAAACAAGGCTCTGAGACTGTCAAGCAGTGGATAAAAAATAGTTCCCATTAGTGATGAGTAATTTGTGAGAATCAAGACTAAATCTTCCCATGATACACAAGCAAAACCGAAAGTGAAAAGATGGATTTGGAGAGTAGGATCTCTGATGCATTGTTGTTGGGATAGCAAATTAGTGCAACCACTTTGAAAACGGTGTGAAGGTTCTCAGAAGAATGGAAACGAACCTACCATACAGCCTAGCTATATTACTTTTGGATATCTTTTTAAAAAGTTGGAACCAGACTACCATAGCAGTGCATTCATATCTATGTTTATATCAACACAATTCATAACCGCCAAGTCATGGAACCAGCCAAGATGTTTATCAGCAGATAAATGGATTATAAAATTATGGGATATATACATGATGGAATTCTACTCAGCCATTAAGAAGAACAAAATTATGACATTTTCAGGGAAATGAATGGATATTGAGACTAATATGTTAGAGAAATTGGTAAGTCACAAAAAGTGAAAGGTTGGATATTTTTTCTAATAGGTGGAAGCTAGGAAGAAATTGGAAGACAAAGAAAGGACTCTCAACAAAGGAGGAGAAACCTTAATGGAGTGAGGGAGGGGACCTAACTGAAGGAAGCAGGAGGATGGAGGAGACTGGAAAAGGGAAGCATTTCAATAAACGTTATGTGCGTACACATATTTATCAATGTCAACCTCAATGCCCTGCACAGGAGGTAGAGAGAGAAGGCAGTGAGGAGGTAGGAACTGGGGGAGGCCTCACCTAGTGCTGCCTACGCGCAGGCCTCTATCACTCCAACTTCATTAAGACCTATCAGTAGAGTGCACCAACAAAATAAGAAAAAAGTAAAGAAAATACCCCCCAAAAATGTAAATCTTTGAAAAGATGGCCAAAATAGAAGAACAGATAGGGTAACAACTTGAAAAATATTATAGATGTAGAGTCCAAGGAAGAAGTGAACAGAATTAAGCAAAATGCAATCTACAGACCATGCCGACCATTGTTTAAGAACATTGGTTCAACTCAGGCAGTGACATTTTCTTAAATATTGGTTTCACATTCATGAGAGCAATTTTTATGTTCTCGAAAGGTAGATAGACGAAGGGATGTTTCAAAAATTTATACAAAAATGTCATATTTTGATTTACATTTTATTCCACATATTCCTTTAGATAAATATTAGTCAAATCTTGATATTTTACATTTTGAAGTTTTAGAAAATTTCCTGGAGAAAAATAAGGATTTCCTTCTTTACCCCAAATTCATTGAACTGGCTTTTTTAGTTGTTGCTTCTCTAAAAAAAATGAAAATAAAACAAAAATGATATTACAATTTTGAAGTATAATAAAATCAGAAACTTCAAAATTAGTTTAATTCTTATATAAATGAAATAATAAGTAGTTTTGTAAGTAAACTGCATCTATCTAAAATGGTTTCTTATTACAGGAATAATCTTAAGTTTATTTAGATTTATATTCTAGTGTTAAATGTTAACAAATTATAAGAAGCTATAGGTTGTAAATGTACTAATCAATTACTTTTTCAATTATGTAGGAATCAGTCTGTGGTCCTAGTTTGTAAGGGAGGGCTGTCAAGTGTTTTCCAGGATTTCTGCATCATTAACATTTACAGGTTTAATAACAATCCACATTGTAATCCCAGAATCCAGGAGGCAGAGACTGGAGGATTGCGATTTGCAGACAGCCTCAGCTACTTAGTGAGGCCCTTCACAACTCAGTAAGACCCTGTTTCAAAATATAAAAGACTGAAAACTGGGGCTGGGAGTATAGCTCGGAGGTAGAATGCTCCTGGGTTCCATCCCTAGTACCACAAAATGATAATAAATAATAATAATAATAATAATAATAATAATAATACAAAACATCCATGTGTCCTGGATCTGCTCCATTTTCTTGAGAAAAATTTTACCTGCTCCCACCAGGCTGCAGACCCCAAGAAGGTGAAACAAGGTCCATATGCAATTCTAGATTTTAAATGTTGAATATTTAAGGGACAGATTTTTTAAATTTATCATTGAGAATTATTGCTTGGACAGTGTCGTAAATTTAGTTTGGAGCCATTTAGTTGTCTAGAGTCTTTCGAATTAGCAATATCAACAAAAAGACTGTGGTAATATTGTCTAGATTCAATGCCATTAGCAATTAGAAAAATGCAAATCAAAACTATATTGAGATTCCATCCAACTCCAGTTATAATGTCAGTTAACAAGAATACAAACAATAATAAATGCTGGTGAGGATGTAAGGAAATAGAATCCTTATATATTGTTGATGAGATTGAAATTTAGTATGGGTACTTTGGAGATCGGCATGGAAGATCCTCACAATATAGAAAATGGAACTTCCATATGGGCCAAATAAGCCATGCCTGGGTATCCTTCCAACTGAAGTTAGAATATTATAGTGACACTGTACATTCATATTCATGTCAGCACAATTCATAGTAGACAAATTATAGAATCAGCCTTGGTATCCATCAACAGATAAATAGATTATGAAACTGTGGTACATACAAACAATGGGATTTTACTCAGCCATAAAGAAGAACAAAATTATTTCATTTTTAGAAAAATGGAGGGAACTAGTGAACAATATACTGAGATTAGCCAGTCTTAAAAAAGTGAAAAGTTGAATATTTTCTCATATTTTAAAGCTAGAGAGAACTTCAGATAAAGGAGAAGAGATACTAGTGGAATGGTAGAGAGTATTGGAAGGAGAGATGTGGGGGTGGGAAGAAGACTTGATGGAAGAAAATAGTTGAAATAATGCTACATATACAAAGGCATCAAAACCAATCTCAGTAACATGTATGGGGAGCTGGAGACATCAGGGTGGGATTAAGAAAGAACTACACTAAGTGCTGTGCGCATGTGCGTTTCTGAACCTTATTATGATATGTAATTAAAATGCACCAATAAAAGTATATTAAAATTCTATACCAAGCAAAATACTGTTATAAGCTTTTCAGGAAATTATGTAAGAAGAACAGTATGTACTTATTTTTGAGTTAAAGTCTGTCATTCCTGAAAGTAAACACTGAAGTCCCATTCCTAACTTTTCACAATGTTTAAGTTCTAAAAAAACAAAAACACACACACAAAAAAGAAAGAAACTTCTACCAGACATGGTGGTGCATACTTGTAATCCCTGCACTTAGGAGGCTGAGACGGGAGGATAGCACAGATTCGAAGCCAGCCCCAACTGGTTTAAGAGACCCTGTTTCCAAATAAAATACAAAATAGTTCTGGGAGTATAGCCTGGAGTAGAAGGCCCCTGGGTTCCATTCCCAGTACCACAAAAAATACACACACACACACACACAAAAAAAAAAAAAAAAACTTAAAATAGTCTCAATCTAAATTACATGAAATTGAATACCAAATATTGTATTGTAAATATTCTTTTCTTAAACAATTATAAAAAAATACAGATAACTCTATAAAAAGGGCAGATTATGTATGGACAAAATGTATTTTCTTTTAAAATAAATTGAAGGACAAGGGAAAAAGATAAAATTGTCCGAGTGAAACTTGACCTAGTGGGAAGATGACCACTAAAGATACTGAGTCACAAAGGAATTACATCTAAAGGGAACAATATACATTTTTTTCTGGCAATGATCAATTAAATAGCACAGTAAAACTACCATCACCTCATCCTCTTTCATTGTATGAAAACAGTAATACCAAACATCAAGCAGTCACATAAACTATTAATAATGCACTTACATGAACTGAAGCAGGGAGTATAAACAAAGATATCGGTGCATCTAATTCCTAGAGTGCTGTCTGACATCTCGCACAGGGCCTGTTCCAATCAATCTGAGAAGGAACTCCTTAGCTTTCTGCAATTTCACCACATGATACCTTTCCAAAAGCAGGATGCTTCTGTGGCATTGCTTGCAATGCATAGCAGTGCTCCAAAATCAAGGGCTAAAGAAAGAGTGACAAATACATACACCAAAAGTCACATGTTTGAATGGAATGAATGTTGCCCTCTAAAAATGCACTAATGTGACCACAGTGTCAGACATACTGGGGAGAAAGGATGGGGATTGGATTTAGAATGTTGAAGGGAAAAAAAATGCATGAGATTTTCTCCTCAATCAAGGTTGTTTACAGATTCTGTTTGCCTTGGGTCAAATGTTATCACAATGTACAGTAATCTTTAAATCAGAAACATTTAAGTGGTAGGATAAATAAGGAGATCGATTGGATGAAAGAAAAGACGATTATATTATAACATCTAGCTACTGGAGAACGGTTACTGTGAAATCCCAGAAGAAAATAAATTTGAACATTGTTAATTTTCCTCAAGACTATGCCAGTGCTCACTAAAATGTGCACTTCTACATTGAAAGTGCTTTTTTAGCCCCAGAAGATTATGCTTCATACTGAAAAATTAAATTTATAAAGTGGGTTACTGTGACTTTTAGAACTTATATAAACCCACACTCAAGAGTTTCATATGCACATTCTCTTGATCAAGCAAAAATATGCCTATATTATCCATTCTATCCTGTTACATCAATTAAGGTGTATTCATATGTATTTTCATTCTTCTATTCACATGAAGTAAATGTACATAGATTTTACTTTGTACTTTAGATTTTAGATTGTACTTTGGATTTTAATGTTTTCGTTTTTGTATTACTATTTCAAATATCACTGACTTGAGTCCTTTCTCATCCTCACTATTTTTAAATGTAACCACTCACCCCCCATTCTGGTCCTTATTTTGATTTATTTTTCTATATTCACATCTCTATTTTTTTACATTTATTTTTAACAGGATGAAGGGAAAGATAAAAAGAAACATGCCTAATTCTTCATTTTTACAGCTACTTAAAAACATAAGTAGTATTGTAGCATGTAGTTCACAGAACTATTGTCTAAATACGTAGGATTTCATTTAATTAATATTAGTGGTGCTTTCAATTTTATAACCTAGAATTTTAACAGATGAATCACAGTAGTTGAGGCAAAATTCAAAACTGTATTTGTACCTTTATAAAATAACTTCTGTAATACTTATGCAGACATTTCCTTGTCTATGGGGTAAACTAATAAGGTTTGTTGAAACAATAGAATGTACTAATAGACACTTGTTTAATGAGTTAAGTAACTCGCTAAACTTTGATCCATCTACTTTTAAGCATCATACTACTTCTAAAGATTGTTACTTTGCGTTTCCAATCCACAGCTGTTTCCTACCCAAATGCCAGGACTTAAAATGAAGGGATTTTGAGAATTCCCAAGCTGTTCTGGAAGGATATGTAATCATGCATCTCTACCAGCGTCTAAAAGGTGGCCTATAAACTAATTGGAAATTCTTGCATAGAGGAATTTCCGCTAAATAGTAATGAGTTGAGTTTCGTGCTTTCTCTCTAGGACCGCTGTAGAGTGTTAACAAGAATAGCTTCACTTTATTTTCTCAAAAAATGTGCAAAGTGCTAATCAGATCACAAGTTTAACTGGTAAAAGCAAGCTGAAGGGAATCTAAAAAGTGTGTACACACACACACACACACACACACACACACACACACACACACAGAAAACATAGCAGCCTAACTTGTGAACAAGTAGCCTTCACTTCAAAATTCACTTCAAAATGACTATTTTTATAACGTGTATATAGAGAATGTTCACTTTTTCCATGAATCATAATTGCTAGGGCTTTACCTCCCTAAGGAGGAGTAGACAACACAGTCTAGTTAATTCCAAAGCTGTTGGAGGTAAAACCCATCAGATTGTAAGTAATGCATTAATTTTATTTGACTTTTCAAGACAATAAGAAACTTGGAAAGAGAAAAGAGAAGCTTTTGTTGTTGTTGGGTTGTAGCTGATCACGCTGGGAATGGACCACAGGACAGTTTGGCTATTTTCAGCTTGGTAAGTGCTTCTTTCCTGAAGCCTAAGGTGAGCACAAAAAATACCTTTTAATGCTTGGGATATTGCCGTTTCCTGTAAATGCAGCCACATAACGGTGTGAGGTCTACAGGTTTATTTCTTTTACATTTTGACGGCTTACATTACAGTACTCAGACTCAACCCAGGGGAAGAGGGTAGAGGCAAGCTGTGTTCAGTTCCAGGGCCTTTGAGCCTGAGTGTTGTCCTCTGTGAAGAATACTCTGCCTTCTTCATAGATTAAAGGCACCACACATCCCCATGTGTTCTCATCCCCACTGCCCGCCTTAAACATTTTCCATGATCACCTTTAGTACCGTGACTTCTGCTCCCACTAGATATGACGCAGGCTGAGTACCTCTTCTTCTTGCTGGTGATGCTGGCTCCCCAGGGTCCCAGGAGAAACACCTATACCTCTGCTGAGGCTGAGCGAGTGCAGCTGGGCAGCTATGGTCAGAGACACTCAGGGAGCCCACTCGCCTGCACCACCTTCCAGAATATTCTGTGCCTCCTGGTACTCACCATGCTAACTTTGTTCCTTGTGTTTCTTCTGTGAAGATTCACCTGGAAATAACTTATTTCTTTTAATATCTCTATTGGGAAGTTTTCTAGTTACGTCCCTCATTTCACCTCGAATAGAAGTGTTGTTTTACACACATATCTCTAAACATTCTTACTCTTCTTTAATAGGTCTGATGTACTTATTATGCTCAGATAAGTGGTTTTATTAAATATGCATGCATTGTTTCCTCTTTGGTCCTCATTGTCATTAGTAAAGCTACTATGGAGATCAGTGGAGATTTCTCAGAAAACTGGGAATGGATCCGCCATCTGATCCAGCTACACCTCTCCTGAGTTTCTTTACAAATGGACTAAAATAAGAATATTATAGTAATACATGCATATCCATGTTTATAGCCACACAATTCATAATTGCCAAATTATCAAACTAATTTAGGTGTCCATCAACATTTTTTTTTTTTTGTGGTCCTGGGGATGGAACCCAGGGTCATTCTACCTCTGAGCCACACCCCCAGTCCTATTTTTTATTTATCTTGAAACAGGGTCTCACTGAGTTGCAGAGGGCCTCACTAAGTAGCTGGGGCTGGCCGTGAACTGCGGTCCTCCTGCCTCAGCCTCCCAAATGCTGGGATTACAAGCATGCACCACCTCGCCCGGCTAGGTGTCCATCAACAAATTATTTAATTACAAAATTATGGGATATACACACAATGGAATCTACTCAGCAATAAAAAAGAAAACAATTATGTTATTTTCAGAGAAATGGATGGACCTGGGGAACATTATGTTAAGTGAGATTAGACAGGCACAGAAAGTGAAGGGTCCTGTGTTTTCTCTCATATGTGGAAGCTGGGGAGAAAATGGGATACCAGAGGGATTGCAGATAATGCAAGAGAGACTCCAGTGGAGGGAGGGGGGAGCCTAGGGGGAGGGGAGGGAGAGGCAGGATTAGTAAAAAATTCACTTCCATTGATGGTAGGACCAATGTCAATCTCAATGTCCTGTATGGGAGGAGAAAGGGGGAAGAGCTGAGGAAAACCCACCAAGTGTTCTGTGTATGTGTGTCATCATCACAATGAACCACATTATGATGTGCAACTATAATGTACCAATAAACATATAAAATTGTCTATACTTATGGTAACTCACAACACAAAATGCATTGAATGCTCACCAGTTACATAAATACGCCAGGCATTGTTTTGGTACCCCTAGCTAAATATCTTGTCTGTTATTATTGGCATCCCCAGGATTTAGCATTAAGTGTGGTTCCTAAAATGGGATCAGGGGACATTTGCAGAATTAGCTAGGACAGATTATAGCGGTTTAGGTATGTATTTGATTCTTTTCTTAAGGTCCTTGAGATCTGGGATGTTTGGGATTCAATTTATGCCCACCCATTAACACAATTATCTTATTTTCTATTTGGGGATGAATGATTTTATTACTTCTTATTTTTAATACAACTTCAAAGTGGCTATACAGACTAGAGAGGTTTTACAGATTTATGTTATCATTATTATTTTAGAGTAATCCTCTTAAGAGAAAGTAATATTTTCTCAATCAAACCTAACTCATCAAAAATATATGATCGATGCATATTAATGAGATTGGAAGCAATTGATTATTTCAGGTTCATTGACAGATTTGACTATATCATGGACTTATACTGTAGTATTCTTAACTGCTAAACTGTATTTGCTGTAATACTAAAATACCTAAGACCTTTTTAGAGATCAGAATTCAATGGTAGGTTATGCAACTACTCTAAAATTAAAGCTTTGCTCCAGATGCTCCAAATTCTGATAAATGATAGCTAAATTGTTCTCATTCATCACTTCTAAAGACCTAGTGCATTAAAATATCATGTGAAGGCTGTGCATTTTAGTCCACAATCACAGATGTACAAGGGTTTTCCACTTCTCTTGGATCCACGAATTAAAGTTCATTTCAAAGTCATAATATTCTTGATTACAAAGTCTTATAAAATGTCAAAGTGTGTGTGTGTGTGTGTGTGTGTGTGTGTGTGTGTGTGTGTGTCTGGGGCCAGAGACTATGAACAACTTTGGTTGTATTGATCATTTCAGGATATTCTATTGCTAGAGATTAGAATGACTTAAACTCTGGGAATTTATTTCTCAACTTTATTGGACTTCTCACCAAAGCTGGAAGCCTAATACCAAAGTGCTGGTGAGTCCAGTGTCCTGTGGTTTGCAGATGACTGTCTTCTCACTGTGTCCTCACATGACAGTGAGTAAACCCTCATGGCTCGTCTTAAAAGGGCTCTACCCCATTCATCACCAGGGCTTCTTGACCCCCCAGAGTCTCTACCTCCCCATGCCATCATGCTGGGGAAGTTCAAGTGTCATTCTTGGACACTAAAAAAATTTCTACCTAGAACTACATGTTTAGTGTTTTTTTCCTCTCAGCTCAGCTCCCTTTTCCATCTCCTACCTGGGAATGCCTCTCTCCAGTCTGTTTGCCTCATATCAACTTTATTTTTTTTTCCTGGTAAGCTACTTTCTTCTATTAGTCTCTTCCAATAAAGTAAATTCACCTGTGGACTTAGAGTTTTATTTTATTTTTAATTTTTTGGTGGTACTAAGATTCCTGGAAACCCTTCTATTTCCGGGCTACACTCCCAGACACCTATTTTTTTTTGTATTTTAATTTGGAAACAGGGTCTCTTAAGCCAGCGTGGCTGGCTTTGAACATGCGCGCTCCTACTGTCTTTGCCTCCCAAGTGCGGGGATTACAAGCATGAGCAATCATGCCCGGTTGGGCTTAGGGTTTAAAAAAAATAATAATAATTTAGGCTTATAAGGAGAAAAAAGGGGAAAATGTTCAGAGAAATAATATATAATGCTTCCAAATAGTACCTGTCCATCATTGAGAAGCAAAATAAATAATTGTCTTTCTGGAGTAAATCATCATGGTTACTGCTCTCCGTTTTATATGTTTGCTCCAGTGTAATGTACTTAGCACAACTGAAAGAGTAAGGGAGATTATGTCCATAAATAGAGGAGAAAACACTAAACATAGATGCCATCCAATTCTCTCCTTTCTTTGGATTTGGGCACATCAATTACAGGTAGACCAGTTATCCTGGTAGAAAGGACACAAAATGCAACATAAACATCCCTCTTTCTTTGAAATTCTTACTATTAAAAAATCAGTTATTTTACACATATTGTTTTAACCAAATTTCAATTTTTCTAGCCTTCTACTTTCAGTTGTATATTTAATTTCAACCATCATAAGAACATATATACAAAGTTATTCCTTATAAATTAAAATGCTGTAATATTTATGTCTACTTTTATTGTAATTTCTTAAAGTTTGAGCTTGGTAACTTGCAATCATTTAAAAAAGTTTATTCTAAAAAATAGGTGGATGGGTATGATCTAAATTTGAGTACAAGTAGAGTAAAAAGTATTATCTTTGTCAGAAAAATTACTAAACATGCATTTTTTACAAAGTGTGCAACAGGCCAAGTACATTCATTATTTTATTAAGTGAATGACACTTTTATTTACTGCAGTGTTCAAATGACTTTGAACTTTCAAAAACAGGTATCGACTCCATCAAAACTCCATAGAAGTTTGTAAGCTTGATTGTATTCCAAGCCTATTTAGATAATGCATTCTGATGTTATTTAATCTGTTTTGTTGCTTTTACAATGGTTAATTGGAGCAAATTACATGCAGCTTTTGAAGTTAAATGAGTTAATACAAGTAGTATCCTTAGAAAAGTAAGTTCAGCACAAGAGTTAGATATTTGTAGCATAAGTAACCCTAGTATCTGCCTGCAGAGAAAAATGAGTCAGTATCACAGCCTTTCTGTAAATGAAAGAGGAGTTTCACTAAGTGGAAGTCACTATCCCCTAGCCTGTGGAATGGCAGGCACTGGTATCCCTCACAGGAAGAATAGCTCCATGATTCTGTGATTAAGATTGTACCTAGAGAGCTTTCTCTATGTGTGATTCGACTGTGCCCCAAAGAAATGATATCAGGTTGAAAGTTATTTTGCCGGAAGAAGATAATGAGAAAAAACTTCAAGTTGTGGGACCATAATTCCTTTCCTAAACAAATATCTTTCCTGTTGCCCTGTGAATAGGGAGATTTATGAATTGCACCCTCTGTTCCACATTCTGCTTTGAGTTCTGAGAAGGACAGCTGGAGAGGCAGCTCTTGAAGCAAGAGGGTAAGACATGCTTTGCCTGCATCTGGATGGGTCACTTTCTGTGCTCTATCCCTTCCTTCTTTAATTCTTTCTATGGCTAGTGATGAAGTTCTGTGCAGTTCCAGCTTCATGATCAGACTAATCTCCACTCCTCCAAGTAGAAGGAATTTCTTGTTGAGTTTAAGAGGAGAATTACCCTGACTCCTTTGCTCTGCCTGAGTCCCCGAGCTCAGGTTGCTTGGTCAAGAAGCTGGTGTGGCTCTGGACTTGGGCTAGAAAACAAATTTTCATGGAGACCTGGAAACGAACAACTATGAAGCAGTGAGTATGGAGGGCAACTGAGGTTCCTTATGGTAATAGCTTCTGTTAAGCAGAGGGCTTCAGAATACATTCCTCACTTAGCATTAAAAGAACATTTGTTCTCTGCTCTGAATGTTGGTTGATCAGATGATGCTACTGGCTTGATAAGACATTCACCAAAATGAAAACTAGAAGAAGTAAACATTTGTGTGAGTCATAAACAAGGAAACATACATGAAGGTTTAGCCAAGGTGTTAGCCATTATAGACCAGTAATGTTAATGAGAAACATACGGTTGGAGAAAATGCCCTTTACTATGCTTGAAATTTGTTTAAGAGTGTGTAGGCAAACATTGAAAGAGTTTAGGAGCTGTTTTCTATGTTGGCCAAAATGATACTTTTACTTCCAAAACAAACCTTATAAGTCACTCCAAAAACAACACAGACTTTTAGAACATTCATCTGTTTCTATAAAAAATAATATTTTGGTTAAATTAATTAAATTTGCCATTGAGGTCATCTTAAAGTGTATATTTTGCACTTTTTAAAAACTTGAATGGAAATTGCAATAAACCAACCATGACAAATGTTTGCTGTTAAGATAAATTTCATATATGACCCACCACATAATGGGGTTTTTGCCACATGTTGAATGTAGTGATGTGGTTGGTAATCAACTCAGGAGAAACAGCTGGCTCCCAAGGACCATTATGAGCCTGGCTCCTCTTATGGTAGGAGAAGTTGTCAAAGTGTAGAGATAGAAGAAAATTTTAGGTGTCAGATATCAAACAAATCTATGTGAGTTTATACAGTGCTTACTGTAAAAAGCAATTTTATTTTCTGAGTCCTTTTTAAAAATTTTACTTATATCTAATGCTAACATCTCATATAACTTAAGCTTTCTTTGCTATATTTCAATATTTATAGATATCTGAGTGTGTGCTTTGCCCTATTCAATTTTTTAGAATAAAATTTCTTACATTCTTTCACTATGTTTTTGCATATTATCTTCAAGTATGGTCTAGAGTGACCCATATTCAATCTATCACCAAATATTTACTTAAAAGCCTGTGAAATGTCCACCACTTTTGTGCCACAGGACTGGAAAAAAGAAAATCCACATTAAATCAGGTTTCTAGAGGAAAATGAGGCTCCGAGTGAAGATGAACACAAGTGGAAAGAGAAAACGAGGGGTGTTTACGAGGTGCTGCATACAACTTTCAACATGTTATGAACATCAGATCATTTAATCTTCATAAAATGAAAGTATTGCTATATCAGTTTTCCCAGTGAAGGCTTGGGGAAACATTAAGGTTAAATGACTGTCAGGACTTACATTCTCACTGCAAATCCCAAACTTCAGAGCCTCATCATCTTTTGCCCTGTTCATCCCAATAGCCTCCTAAGACATTTGTCGGTTTAGGGCAGTGGGGTCCTGCCTCTGCCTCTGCCTGTGAGCTGCATGCTCTGCTGCCATTCCTAAAGACAGTCATCGCAAACACACTCACTACCTGCTCTGGTTACAGAGACTCATCTTCCTTTTGTGTCCTTGTGGACAGATTCCCACTGCCCTGAATTTTTCTAGCTGTCTCATCAGCAATGGTTAGATCCATTGTGAGAGGTTGAAATCAGATTTTTATAATGATACATACATATCCATGTATATAGCAATGCAATACACAATAGCCAAATTATGGAGCTAGCCTTGGTAGTCATCTATAAATGAATATATCACAAAATAATACACATATAATTATAATTATATTACATAACACATATGATGGAATTTTACTCAGCAATGAAGAAAAACAAAATTATGTCATTTTCAGGAAAAACCATGAATCTGGAAAATATTATCCTAAGTGAGATTAGCCAGTCATAGAAAGTAAAGAGTCATAGGGTTTTTTCTCATATGCAGAAGCTAGAGAATAATCTGGATTCCAGAGGGACTTTGAAAATGAAGGAGAAAGCCCATGGAAAGGGTCTAGAGGTGGGTGGAGGGAATTGATGAAAGAAACTTCCATTGAAATGATGTATATAGGGGCCCCAGACAGGACCGCACATAGCACTCCAGACCCCTGGAGAAACTGGGCCCAGTACCCTGGGTCCCAGGTGGGGGTCGCACGGGGCTTGCCAGCCAGGGCCCAGGTTGCAGGACTCTGGGCCCCAGGCAGAGTAGTGCGGAGCATGCTGGACGCATGGGGAAACCAACCGGGTCACAGTGCTACTGAGTGCCTGATTCCACTACCTCCTCAAACCATACTGTCTTTTCTTATTTTTTTAAAAAAAAGTAAGAGAAAAGAAAGAGAAAAAGAAAAAGAAAAAGAAAGAGAAAAAGAAAAAGGAAAAATATCGGAGAGGGGTTAAGAAGGCAGTGGCAGATGCCAGGACACTGGAGATGCAGACAAAACTTATCCAAATGCACTGGAACTTATGGAAAAATTTCCCGTGAAGGAGGACTGCTATTTCTCTATATTGTTAAGAATCTTGGACATCACCTGTAAGGAGAGAGTTTATTGGAGACCAAGGAGAAAGGAGGGGTTGAAAGCGGTCTCCTTGATGGCTGTGGAGACTTGTATTCAGGAGAAGCAGAAATCGGAGCCTACCAACCTTATTTTTTTTGGAGAAATTCACCAAATGTCGAATGCTACCATCACGCATGCTTAGAAACACTGGACAACATTCAGAGTGGAAAAAGAGCTTGGGAAGGATTTGAAATGTTGGAGGCAGTGGCAATGGCAGTTGCCAGTACTCAGGGGAGGCAGAGATCTGATGCATTACACCTGGAACCTTTGAAATAATAAACCCAGAGGCAGAATGCTACCACCACGCACCCTAGAGAACATGGGACAATTGGTTGGGCGAAGAGGGTGCTCGGATTGGAGCCTGCCGAGGGGTAAGGCTGGCAACGGACAGAGCAAAGCTGGGATTGGAGCCTGTCATGAGGCAAGGCTGGTGCTGGAGCCTCTGAGGCCGGGATCGGAGCCTGCCGAGAGGTTGGGCCGGTGCTGGGGCCAGTGAGGCCAGGATCAGAGCCTTCCGTGAGGCAAGGCCGGTGCTGGGGCCTTCGAAGTCAGAATCGGAGCCTGCCAAGGGATTAGGCCAGTGGCGGTGCCAGCAAGGCCAGGATCGGAGCCTGCTATGAGGCAAGGCCGGTGCTGGAGCTTTGAGACAGTGATCGGAGCCTGGTGAGGGGTTAGGCCGGTGCCAGGGCCAATGGCTGACATCGTAGCCTGCCGTGAGGCAAGGCCACTACTGGGGCCTCCAAGGCTGAGATCAGAGCCTGCCGAGGGGTTAGGTCGATGCTGGGGCCAGTGAGGCCAGGATTGGAGCCTGCTGTGAGGCAAGGCCAGTGCTGGAGCCTTCAAGAACTGGATCAGAGCCTGCCGAGAGGTTAGGCCAGTGCCAGGGCCAGCAAGGCCAGGATCGGAGCTCACCATGAGGAAAGGCCATTGCTGGGGCCTCCCAGGCCTGGATTGGAGCCTGCCGAGGGGTTAGGACAGTACCGGGGCCAGCAGCCTGCATTGGAGCCTTCCGTGAGGCAAGGCCGCTACTGAGGCCTCCGAGGCCAGGATCGGAGCCTGCCGAGGGGTTAGGCTGGTGCTGGGGCCAGTGAGTCCGGCATCGGAGCCTGCCATGAGGCAGGGCCAGTGCTGGGGCCTCTGATGCCAGGATAAGAGCCTGCCAAGGGGTTAGGCCAGTGCCGGGGCCAGCGGCTGGCATCGGAGCCTTCCCTGAGGCAAAGCTGCTACTGAGGACTCCGAGGCCAGGATCTGAGCCTGCCGAGGGGTTAGGCCAGTGCTCGGGCCAGCGAGGCTGGGATCAGAGCCTGCCGTGAGGCAAGGCCGGTGCTGGGGCCTCTGAGGCCAGGATCGGAGCCTGCCGAAGGGTTAGGCTTGTGCTGGGGCCAGCGAGGCTGGCATAGGAGCCTGCTGTGAGGCAAGGCCGGTGCTAGGGCCTCCAAGGCCAGGATAAGAGCCTGCCAAGGGGCTAAGCCGGTGCTGGAGCCAGCGGCTGGCATCAGAGCCTTCCGTGAGGCAAGGCCGCTACTGAGGCCTTTGAGGCCGGGATCAGAGCCTGTTAGGCTGGGATCAGAGCTCCGAAGACAGGATCAGAGCCTGTTAGGCCGGGATCAGAGCCTGTTAGGCCGGTGCTGGGACCAGCGAGGTCGGCATTGGAGCCTGCCGTGAGGCAAGGCTGGTTCTGGGGCCTCCGAGGCCAGAATAAGAGCCAGCCGAGGAGTTAGGCCGGTGCCAGGGCCAATGGCCGGCATCAAAGCCTGTCATGAGGCAAGGCCACTACTGGGGCCTCCGAGGCTGGGATAGGAGCCTGCCAAGGGGTTAGGCCGGTGCCGGGATCAGCAGCCAACATCGGAGCCTTCCGTGAGGCAAGGCCGCTACTGAGGCCTTCGAGGCTGGATCGGAGCCTGCTGAGGGGTTAGACCGGGGCTGGGGCCAGTGAGGCCATCATATGAGCCTGCTGTGAGGCAAGGCCGGTGCTGGGGCCTCCGAGGCCGGGATCGGATTCTGTTGAGGGGTTAGGCCGGTCCCTGGGCCAGCAAGGCCGGGATCAGAGCTCACCGTGAGGCAAGGCTGGTGCTCGGGCCTCTGAGGCTGGGATTGGAGCCTACCAAGGGGTTAGGCTGATGCCGGGGCTAAAGGTCGGCATTAGAGGCTGACAGAAGGCAAGGCTGCTATTGGGGCCTCTGAGGCAGGGATCGGAGCCTGCTGAGGGGTTAGGCTGGTGTCAGGGCCAGCAAGACCAGAATCGGGGCCTCCCATGAGGCAAGGCCGCTGCTTGAGCCAGCGAGGTCTGGATCAGTCCACTGGGTAGCCAGGCCACTACTGGGGTCGTCAAGAGTGGGGTTGGTACTTGCAACGCAGCATGCACAGAGAAATATCTCAAAAAATAAAAATCAGATGCTTCCCCTAATCAGCAATAACTAGGAGGAAGGGGCAAGAGGAAGAGCTTGAGCTATAGAAAGGGCCCCATAGTGAAGCAACTAAGGTGACCAATCAGAGGGTATGGAATAGGGGAGGATGGAGCCTCTTTAAAACGCAGGAGGTACATAAACAAATGTATCAAAGTTAATCAAGAAACAAGCATGGGATCGAGGGAGGGGGAGGGAATGGGAGAGCTAATTGGATGATGTGTCCTTGTATATCCTCTCAAGTCTTGTACTCCAATGTGATATATGACTACAATGCACCAATTAAAAAATAAATAAATAATTAAAAAATTTAAAAAAGAAATGATGTATATATGTGAATCTATCAATACAATCTCAATATCACATATGGAATCAGGGGGTGCTCACCAAGTGCTGTGTGTATTTAAGTTCTTATCACCCTGAGCCACATTATGTGAGGCTACACTGCACCATAAAAGTCTATATAAAAAATGTTCACTTGGAAATGTTCCTCCTTCATGAAGGCCTTTTCTCTCCTGCACACACAGCCACAGATGTTTGCTCTCTCACCTTTCTTTAGCTCTGTCACTCTCAACTATCCTGTGCATTAATTGTTCTTTCAAGTCACAATGGTTTCTCCTGTGCATGAGGGTGACCTCCTTGAAAGCAGGTCCTTCCTCTTCTTCGCCTTAGTATCCCTGGTGCCAAATGCAGCATCTGTTTAACATTTGCTATGTAGTAGATGTTCACTAGATATTTAGCATCGTAGTGAACAATCAAGACATGAGCTAAGGTGAAATTTCCCAAATTATTGAAGTCTGACTACATTCAAGGAGGAAACTGGGATTTCAGAAATTAACCAGTTAGCATGCTCTCTGAAAAGTTCACTCACATCCATTCTCAATGGGAAAACAGCTTTTGGTTCTTATCCTTGCCTTTTACTCACTAAACAGCAGCTAACTCTAGACAGAGACTTTGTTTACAACAACCATTCTCGAACTGAAACTTTTGCTTGAATGGCATCGCTGAGGAACTGAGACTCATGTAAATTCTGCCCATTCATTTTGTGATCAGTCAGCATTCTGTACATATTTGGTATTATAGTTAGATATTGAATGGCCCCTTGAAGAGCTCATATATTGATGTTTGGAGTTGATGTAATGGAGTCAATAGGGTTGTAACCCCAGCAGTGAATGAATCCATTGTAATAGTTATCTGGGCCTCGGCTGAAGGATGTGACTGGAGAAAGTGGGTCTCTGGAAGTGCAGCCTTGGGTCCTCCTCCCCTTGCTCGCTCTCTAGCTTTCAGCCTCCATGATGTGAGGAGCGCAGCACATGTATTTTTTCTTTCTTTCTATACTTTCTGCCACCATGTCCTGAGATCCACAGTCAGTCCTCAGCTTCCCATAGACTGAAGCCAAAACAGTCAGAAAACATCTCTTCTTTCCTCTAAGTTATGCAGTCAGTCTTTTAGATTATAGCTGTAAGAATGTTTATAGATATATTTGGTAAACAGCTTGGTAGGTAACCCAGTGTCTTTAAATAGAGAATATGCCAGACATTTCACTTTTGCTTAACTAAGTGCAACTGTGGCAAGAGAGAACCCACAGCCTCTTCATGCTGTGACCTCTCTGACAGGCCCTGGTCCCCACTTCAAGCCTTCACACATGTTTCAGGGGCTTAATGAAATTGCTTTTAAAGAAACTCTGCTCACTTTTCATCACAAAATGTTGGTCTTTTCTGATGCTGAGTGCCTGTATGAAGATTGGCCTTTCATGTGTATAATAGGAAATTAAGCTGGACATTCACCACTTTTGATTCTCAGAACCACAGTTTGGTGCCTGAATTTCTCATATTTTTAAATGAATTGCATTCCCAACTGTTGAAATGTAAAGGGTTCCCTGGGGAAAAGAGGGGGAAGTTGCAAGATTTTTTCTTGAGCTTCCCAGGGATGCTTTCCTTTTCTGTGGTCAGCATAGAATCAACTGATTACAGAAAACAGGCTACAACATGTTTTATTTGGGTATTTTCACCCAATTCCCTCGGAGGTCTTACTGATCTAGGTAAATTTCCTCTGGCTAGGTAAGCCAGGGTCCAAAAAGCTCTGATACTGCTAAGGGGCTGGTGCTGCATTTCTCTGAAGTCAAGATCAATGCAAAAACACAAGTTAGTTTTCCACTGGACTATCCTATAGGATCACTGGTTTCTCATTTGCAAGTGTTAGTTCAAAGAAAGTCCTGTAAAAAGGGTGACTGACTCTATTGAGCTTTACTATGTGTGATAAAGATGTAGCTCGCAGAATATGGTTTTACAATAGGCAAATAGGAATATCTTCAAGTCTCACAATTTCACATAGCCTCTCCGTGATATTTTTCTCTCTGGTTTATTGATGCATTGTGGTCTCACAACATAATGAAGTTCAGAGTTATGGGGACAGATATGTACACAGCACTTTCCCCACTTCCTCCTACATGAAATAGAGATTGACATTGATGATTTTACATATGTACATAATCTCAATGGAAGTGTGTCCTTAATTAATTATTTATGCTGACACCTACCACCCTCCATTAGACCCCATTCATTCTCCACTGTGTTTTCTTCTCTGTTACCTAAAGTCTCTCTTACATCACAATTACTCCCTAGCTTCCACATGTAAGAGATTCTTTACTTTCTGTGAATGGCTAATTTTCTTATAAATGATGTAATTTGGTTCTTATTTATTTAGTTATTTATTTACTTTGTTGTACTAGAGATTGAATCCAGAAATATTCTACCTCTGAGCTGCATCCCCAGTCCTGTTTTATTTATTTGTTTTATTTTTAAAACAGGGTCTCACTAACTTGTAGATAGCATCATAAAGTTCCTGGGGCTGGCCGTGAGGATGAGGCTATCTCAGCTTCCCAAATACTAGGATTATATGCATGTATCACTACATATGACTTGTTCTTCTTTATTGCTGAGTAGAATTCCATTGTATGGATATTTCATAATTTTGTAATTCATCTGTTGATGGTTACTTTCCTAATAATCCTAATGATAAAAAATTAATGCTATACCCTGAGAATGAATCCTTTCCTAATGAGTATTTTGGATTCCATATCGTGTGTGTGTGTGTGTGTGTGTGTGTGTGTGTTTATGTATGCAAACAAAACAAAATATGCAGTCAGGATTTTGTTGCTATCATTTTCCTCCAGCTACTCCATTTCTGAATTGTCCAAGAAATTCATGGCTATTTATATATTTTTTGTTGTTAGCAAAAGAATCCCAAAGACTTTTTCTTAAACTGATCAAGAGGCAACAGCACTAGAGTGAATTTGTCACAGCAGAGATGTCCCTCTTTCCTTATCACTGCCCCTACATGCTTAGACAATACTAACCAGTCTCAGTACACACTGGCTGCTGTAACAAATACTATAGACTGTGCAGCCTAAACTGCAGCCATTTATTTCTTTTGGTTTTGGAAGCTGGAAGTCCAAGATCAAGGTGCCTTTAGAAGCTATGTCCAGTGAAGGGTTACCGCAGGCATCTCTTCATTGTGCTCTCTCCTGGCAACATTTAAACCATGGTACCGAGCTCAAGCTCATTTGTGCCACCAGGATCCAAGTGGGGGTCATGTCCACATACCTCAACCTTTTTTCTGATGACAGGATCTGGGCGCACAGACCCAGGTTGGGCACCAAACTCAGAATGTCTTTCATCTAGTCTCCAGACATTCTAGACAGTACTCTCAACCTCACTGTGTTTCCTGAATGCCACAAATCACCAGTGAAATTTTCTTAGAATAGTATTATAGAGGAATTGCTTAAGTGAGAAGGAGTGACTTACTCTAGGCTCCGTGAGAAAAGGCAAGTTTAAGCCTGCTGTGAATCTAAGCATTGGGAAGTCTTCATGTTACAGAGGACCAATTATTTCTGAAGAAGAATAGCACATCTGTACTTTTTTATTTCCTTAATTATTCTTTGATTAAACTTCTGCCCTTTTAAAATACCTCTACATATTCCTGAACTACAATCATATAGATGAAGTCCGTGAGGACAGAGGTCTTGTCCTCCAGGTCCTTTCCACAGTGCCTGGCACTCTACATGCTTAGACAGAAACTGAGATGCTGACTCTCTCCTCCTGAAGAAGTGAGAATGATTGTAGGTACATTTCCTCAGAGCATTTTGTTTTAACAAACAACATATCATTTTTAACATTTGAAATGAACACTTCCAGAATAACAGTGCTGATCATAATTTCCATGGGTCGTTTCTTAACAGCATTAATGCACACACATTGCATATTTTACTTTTGTCCTTATTTGAATTTGAATTACTAGAGACTTTTTACACATTTGTTTTATTTTATTTGTTGTTCTTTTTTGGTGCATTGTAATTATATATCATAGTGAGATTCATAATGATACATTCATATATATCAGGGATGATGATGAAGAAAAAGATGATGATGATGATGATGATGATGGTGATAATAATGATACTTCCCTAATATGTGGAAGCTAAGGAAAAAATGGGTCATAGAATGAACTCTAGAAGAAGAAAGAGAACTATAGATAAACAAATAAGGCAATCTAATTGAGGGGGATGGGAGGTGGAAGAGGGAAATTCCCTAATGTACATGGTGTATTCTAACAGACATATCAAAGTCAACCACTAAGCCAAACATGAGAAGGAAGAAGGGGGAGGGAATGGAGTGGGAATTAGGTAAAGGATAATGAGTAATGTGAACATAAATGCCTCCACCATCTTGTACTCCATTACGATGTAGGACTACAATGCACCAATAAAAAAATTAAAAATAGTTGTTGATGATGATGATGGTGATTAATCATCATCATTATTTGGCATTAGAGATTGAATCTAGGTGCATTTTGTACCTCTGAGTTACACTCCACTCCCCCCCTTTTTGAAACAGTCTCACTAGGATGCTAAGGCTAACCTTGAACCTGTAAACCTTTTGCCACAGGCTCCCAACCATTGGCATTATAGGTGTGCACCCAGCTACCAGGGATTATTTTTGAGAGGCAGTAAGATAATGTGTAGTAAAACTGTATGCCTATCATTTATACTTAGTATACTGTAGAAACTGTACAAGTTCACATCTCCTTGTAATCATCAGGCTCCAGTTTAATTATAGAATATCATTCTGTCCACAGCAGAAACCAGAATGTGCCTCTTCTTTCATAGTCTAGCACCTGGGTCCATTACAGGTCTCATCTCTACTGTGCCTTGTCCCTTCTTCTGCCACATGGATCGAGGCTTGGGTAATAGTGCATAGAAGGTGCATTAATTTCCTTTGCTGTAACAAATCTCTGCACACTTGGTAACTTAAAAAGAAAACATCATTTTTCACCCTTCTGGAGGCCAGAAGTCCAAAATCAGAGTTGTTGGGATGACGTCATGGTACTGGCTAGATGGTCATCTTTCTAGAATCCCACAGGAGAACCTTTCCTTGCCTGTCCTAGCTTCTGGCGGCTCCTGGAAGTCTCAGTCTCTGTCTTCACATCACTACAAGTGTGACAAATCTTCTTCTGCCTTTCTCCTCTAAGGACACTTGTGATAGAGTTTAGACCATCTGGACAATCCAGAATCATCTCCCCATGTCAAGATCATTAACTTCATCACATTGGCAAAGATTTGGGGGGGGGTTTGTTTTGTTTTGTTTTGTTTTGTTTTGTTTTGTTTTCAAGTAAGATAACATTCATAGGCTCAAAGACTAGGGTCTGGGGCCTTAGAAGAATATTATTCAGTCACTAAACAGATGCAAAAAAGAAAAGTCAGAAAAAGAAAATAAAAACCAAGAGACAATTCATAGCCATATTATTGGAACATGTAAACACCTGTTACTTAGGTGTTGGAGGGGTTTATGATAATTGGGGACAGTGCCTATAACTCTGGCAGGAACCATTTTAGCAGTGGCAGGAAAGATTTTATATTTGGGTATCACACGAAAGAAGCCTAGGAATGCTACCTTGCTGGCATCAGCTGCTGCCATCAGGTGACCAGAGTAGCCTGGGTTCTGGTGACAACATCTTCCTTGTCAGACAGGAGGAAGGGCATATTGGATGGAGGTTAGGAGCATCATTGCTAGTTCCAATTGCACAGTCAAGAGCAAACACTACCACAGAGATTAAGAGGAATCAAGAAAAAAACAGCAAATGAAAAGCAGAAAACAAGAAGACTAGCTTGAGGAATACTAAAGGGCCCTTCCAAAGGCACTGCTTCTTAGAATGTCTCAAAAGTATTTAAAGAGATTTCTGCAGGAATTCAGAATTGCATCAGGAGAGATAAGAGAAAAACTGAGAAAACACTCTTGGATATCACATTTTCTCCACAGGCCAGTCTGATTTAGGAAACACAAATTACATAATAATCACTCTGCACCTTGGTTTCCACACAGTTCCCTCTCAGCTCTCGGGGTATCGGTGGATCCTCACTCAGGCTTGCTGTGTGACCCCTTCACATGGGTGATATTCTTAGAGTAAAGAACATAGATGGATTTGCTGTGCTATCTCGCTTCAAATTCAGAACGTGTGTGCGCAGGTATGCCTCTACCATCTTGCACCCCATTAAGATATATGGCTACAAGGCACCGATAAATAAAATAAAGTGATATCTCATTAAAAAAGTTAAAATTCAGGCCGTTCATTTCTCCATGGGCAATCCACTGGCATGATGACTACAATATCACATGTGAGGATGTTTTAGGATTATTTCACTTTCTCATGAGCTTTGAGAACCTGATCCATGAGCTATAAGCACTGAGCCCTCTCAGCCAGCGTTCTCTCTGAAGCCTACGAGGCTATGAACTCACCCACAGATGGAGGCTCTGTCCTTGCTTGTACAACCTATGTAACCATGGCTCTCCTGACATTGACTCCGTGCTCCTGTGATGTAGTAATTGATTTTATGCTCTGGAAGAACTCATGGATGTTCCAAAGATCTTTAATACAGAACAATATCCTATGTACAATAAAAAATCCAATCCAGGAGTGTTATCATTACATTTGGTTTTTCCTCCCTAGCAAAGTGAATACAATAACTGCTCAATAAATATTTTTAACATGTAAAGGGTAGATATATACAGAATCATCTTCCCATGTCAAGATCATTAACTTCATCACATTGGCAAAGGTTTGGGGGCTTTTTGTTTTGTTTTGTTTTTTTTCAAATAAGTTATGTGTATTACAGATTAATAGAAGAGGTTTTAAGTCAGAAAAGTCTTAGGGCAGTTCTGACTTTCTCCAAAAAGAGAAATATTTCGTGCTTTGAATGAAAAATTTTAAATGTTTAATGTTAACCCACATCACAACTAAATTCTTGAACAATCACATAAACTTTCTTTACACAAATAGAAAAACTGTTCATTGCAAATCTCTTCCTCTGATTAGAGAAATACTTCTCTGTTTTATTTATTTTTTATTTTTTTTAGTGGAGCGGGTGCCAAGAGAAACAGATCAAATGGGACTGGTCAGGAATGAAGCTGGGTAGACAAAAGTAGAATACTAAAACCCAGTCAGGAACTAATTTAGAGATGTCTGGCAAGGGGCCAGCCACTCAAAGAAATAAGAGCACAAGTAAGTTCACTGAAAGGCAAAACCAAGATCAAGATTAATGGGAGAGAATAGGACAGTTGGGATCATGGTGGCACAGATTTGGAGCTAAGGAATTCTAACATCAAGGCATTATTAACATATGAGTGCCTCATCTCCACCAGAGAAGTGGTTCTAGCTTGGTACATATAGCACTCCTGGTTTTAAAATATAGGTACATATAGCCGGTCATGGTGGCGCACACTTGTAATCCCCACAATTGGGAGGTGGAGACAGGAGGATCGTGCAGGTTTGAAGCCAGCCTCTATGGCTTAAGAGACCCTGTTTCCAAATAAATATATAAAATAGTTCTGGGGATGTAACCCAGAGGTAGAGGGGTTCCATCCCCAGTACCACAAAAATGTAGGTACATATAGCAAATATTGAATATTTGCTATGTAGGATATGTGGTAATACCAAATCTAGATTATTTGCCACATAAGACACCTAGTAATACAACAGTGTTTGTCATTACACACCTTCTCCTTTTTCTCTGACTATTGAAAATATTTCCCCTTTTGGGTGCTGAATTTGTAGAAAAAGACACTCAGCTATTCCACTTTCATACCAATTTTTAAAATAAAATAATGAATAAAATTACCCTTCCTTCTAAAAACAAAGACACACAGGTGTAAGGCTCTGTTCTTATGTAGGAAGCATTTGGGTTAATGCTGTAAGACACAGAGCCATCCCAGCCCAACACCTGCTTTTGAGATGCTTCAAATCAAAACACAGCCTATTGTGTGTGAGGAGGTAGAGGTACTGGAAACTGAACCCAAGGATATTCTACCTTAGAAACACACCCCTAGACCTTTTTGTTTTTACTTTGAAGCAGGGTCTTCCTAAGTTCCTGAAGCTGATCTTGATCCTGTGATCCTCCTGTTTCAGTCTCCCAAATACTGGGATTATGCCCAGCTGAAGTGCAGACTATTATGGAAGAGTCTCTGAGAAATGCCAGGAATCTTGCATTAGGTTGTCAAGTATTGCTAACCTCTACTTTCAAATGCTCGATGGGAGGAGCTATCTGTCTTCCACATGCTTCTAAGTACAGTTTCATCGGGGGATGAAACCCTAATGAAGACATGCACCTGATGATTGTGGAATCTCAACCTGTAACTATCCATTCAGTTTTGAAAGGGTGTACATTAAAGGTTTTTTTCTTTTCTTTTTGAGTTACTGGGGATGGAGGGGCATTCTACCTCCGAGGTACATTCCTAGCTCTATTTTTTATTCTTCGGTTTGAAACAGGATTTCACTAAGCTGCAGAGAGCCTCACTAGGTAGCTGAGGTTGGCTGCAAACCTACGATCCTCCTGTCTCAGCCTCTTGAGTACTGGAGTTACAGAATACATCAGGTGAAAACACATAAGAAATGTGGAAAACACAAATTCATGTACATGGATGTTGTAAAACTTGGAATTTTCCCACTGGTGGATTTCGGTGCAGAAAGGGATATGATGTTATCTGCCCTAGGACTCTTGACTTGGGCAAACCTTATTAACATAGTTAGGTTCAGTTTTCCAAGCTTTGGCATGAGAAAAACATATTCTTTCATTTTTTTAAAGGTCACTGTGTTGATGAATAAATAGTTAATGTTTTATTTCTTTAGATAAAAGACTTACTGAGCTAAAATCAAGTCAATCTTGAACTTAATTCTTTCTCTTTCTTTTCTTTTCTTTTCTTTTCTTTTCTTTTCTTTTCTTTTCTTTTCTTTTCTTTTCTTTCTTTCTGTCACAGTACTAGGAATGGAACCCAGGGGCATTCTACCTCCAAGCTACACCCCTAGCCCTATTTTTTTTCTTTATTTTGAAACAGGGTCTCACTGAGTTGCAAAGGGCCTCACTAAGTAGCTGAGACTGTCTGCGAGCCATGATCCTCCTTCCTCAGATTCACAAATGCTGGGATTACAACCAAGCCTGCCTTGATCTTAATTCTTGTTACAGCTACTGAGTACCCTGAATTGAATAAGCACTTCCTTATCCCAGAAGATGAAAATGTGAATGTGTATGGAACTGCCTAATCATTTGTAAGTGAGAAGTGAGAAAAAATTCCCTAATGTATGCATTTTATATTTGAATAAAATTAGTCAATCCCAGAATTTACCTATAACTTAGGCAGTATATTACAATCAAAAGTTTCACTTTATATTGAGTAAGTAAGTTTAGTGGAGCTTGATGAACCTGAGTTTATGTTAGCAGAAGGAATTATATGTGTGTGTGTGTGTGTGTGTATATATATATATATATATATATATATATATATATATATTTGATTCATAAATAAAATATGTTAGCATTTCAAAGCATTATGTTCTATTTTGTCTAATTCAAAAGGATATAGTTAAATGCTTCTGTTATTTTTTCTGCAGATACACTTATGTTATCTATTATGATTGCATAAAAAATAATGTCATATATTTAAAACTACTCACATTACTTAACTAACATTTTTCTTCAACATATTTACCTTTGGCTATTGTTTCAGAATGGTCACGAGGGTTGTTGGCATGTTTAATTAAAATCACAGTTGTCTGTTAGTAAAAACAACTAGATTTGCATGTGAAGCCAGTCAGTACCAGGGTGAATGGCATGGCTCTCTACAATGCAGGTATTATGTTTCCTGTGGAGCCACTGGGACTGCCAAAGCCATTTCACGTGAATCATACCCAGACTAAGGCAGCCAAGCATACCTGCAGTGGGTCATGGCGGGGTGTTAAGTGGAATCCCCAGCAAGGCAGAGCAATCAGGCAGCAAGCCAGGGATTGACTTGCAGTCCACCTACAGGGCTCACGTCGCTCTCATGGATTGAAAATTAATGTGTTTCTAATTCCAGTACTCTATAACCTCTGCAGATATTATTTCGCCCAATCGGGAACGCTAGAAAGTTTTTGGATGGAAAAACACTAAGAGATTAGCAGCTGACTGGAAGCTTGTTGAATTGTACTTGCTCCCTTGACATTGAATAATGCTTGAGATTAGGCCCCATACATTTTCTTATACTCCATAATAAAGGAGAGTCAAATTACCTGTTTTACATGTTTCAATGCGGTGCTGTAGATTTTCCGCGGCCAAAGGCTATCGTACTGGACGTCGTGGGCTTCTCCACTGGATGAAGCAGTTCTCCTTGCCTGTCCCTCGACAGCTCCATCACCGCGGTCTCTGGGTTTGCCTCTGCCATGCCACAGCAGCCAGTACACTTGAACTTCCACCCAGAGCAGGTTCTTGACCTTGTCCAGTTCCAGTCATATACTCGAGACTCTCATTGTCCTAAGATGCCTTTCTGGATCTTGCTAACAAATTTCAAATCAATTAGATGCCCATGTATTGATCCCCAGGCCCATTATAGAATGTGACTCAGAAGTAGTACACATTTGTGTTTGTAAATAAATGATGAAATGGCCACTTACAAATGTTTTCTTAAGTGCCTTTGGGCATACAGAGATGCAAAGGATATGATCTTTAACCTTAAGGAAATCACAAGCTTGACAGAGAGACAATACTGTAAACAACCAAGTTGTCTTTCTTTCTTTCTTTCTTTCTTTCTTTCTTTCTTTCTTTCTTTCTTTCTTTCTTTCTTTCCTTCTTTCACTTTTTTTTTTTTTTGCACTGGGGACTGAACCCAGGATCATTATACCTCTGAGCTACATCCTTAGCCCTATTTTATTTTATTTTATTTTGAAACAGAGTGGGCCTCACTAAGTTATTGAAGTTGGCCTGCCTCAAACCTACAGTCCTCCATTCTCAGCCTCCCAAGTACTGAGATTACAAGCCACGTACCACCATGCCTGGCTAATAATCGATTTTAAAATCATATGAAATATATTTCTGGATGAAGGTGCTACATGAGGGCAGTCTATAAAACCTATGTATTTCTATATGTTTACAGAAGGCCTACTAAGGAGGGGCAGTTAATTTCTGGGCATGAGCAAGCCATCTGGGCTTGCCAGGCTTAGGACAAAATCTGAGTTAGGCTTTAAGGTACAAAAGTGTGTGAAGTATGTACTGAGAATGTGCCATGCCGGTGGATCCAGCCTCTTCTCTAAGCTCCTAGCAAGTCCTGTTTCACTGAAGAGTTTTTCTGAAGTCCATATACACCATCTGCTCACCCCTTAATCCCTGTGTACCCTGAGCTTCTCATTCATTTAAAGGAAGATGCACTGGTCAGGTTAGGCAAGCTGAACTTTGGTAACACATCAACCCAGAAATAAAGATGCTTTATTGCATAAAACCTCTTCTCTCACGTAGAGTCCAAGGCTATCTTTGGTTGGCAGGAGACCACAGCATCTTCACGGACTCCCAGGGTGACTAGAAGTCCTCTGCTTTTATCCAGATAAAAATTTAAAATAAGCATGGTGGGCTGCTGTCGGCGTAATGCACGCATATCCATGACTCACTAACTGCTGCATGCTTCCTAGAGCTGTTCAGGGACAGAGAAAGGGAATTTTCCTGGGAGCCTGCAAAAATCTGGAATATGTTCATAGATATACAATTGTGTATAACACACGCAGTATATATTTAACTGCCTTAGCACCAGCAACATATTTAGCAAAGGAGAACCCAACACGGATCACTGCTTAACACATCCCGCCCAAAGCCCCACCGTTCCGGGCATCTAAGGAACGTATGTCTTACACAATAATGATCAGAAAAGAAATATGAAGAATGATTCTTTTTGTATAATAGTTCAGATAGATGCTATTACTATACCAGTAGAAATAATAAATGGATCTATTTATTTAGATACAAAACAAAAGAAGGAAAGAAGCACTCTTCATCGTTTTTATATGTCCCTAGATGACTGAAGTGTGAGCCTTTGGGTGCAATAATAATGTAAAGTTGTTGAGAAAATAATTATCTGGTAGATGGTAAGTGGATGTAACAAAACTAGCATGTTGATGAAGGGACAATTTAAAGAATCGTGCAATGTTGCTCAGCCTAGCCCCCCATTTGAACTCAGTCAGTACTGTGCTTATGGGACCCACAACAATGAAAAGCAAAGGAGAGACGGTGTTCCGCCAGGTCTGACCAGGCCCAGGAGCCCCGGGGCCATTTGGATCAAGGAGTGAAGCCCAGGAAGAGACCAATGACTTGGCAAGTTACATAACTCTCCTTATTCTCTGGCACAAGAAGGTTCTAGTTGAAGTGTCCGATATCTATCTTGCTTTCATTTTTTAATTGCATATTAGTTTCAAAATAATAACAAAAAGGAAAGACATGTTTTAATTTTTAAGACACTCACTTTTTGGTTAATTCCTATTATTGTATATTTTTGTGCATATAGCTTTGCATAATAACGTAATTCAAGCCGGCCGTGGTGGCGCACACTTGTAATCCCTGCTGTTGGGAGGCGGAGACAGGAGGATCATGCAGGTTTGAAGCCAGCCTCGCTGGTTTAAGAGATCCTGTTTCCAAATAAAAATATGAAATAGGTCTGGGAGTGTAACCCGGGGTTAGAAGGGTTTCCAGGAACTCCAGTACCACCAAAATAATAATAATAATAATAATAATAATAATAATAATAATAATGTAGTTCATAGTCATAGGGGCACACATGCACACGGCACTTGGAGAGCTTTGAAAGTATTTCACTCATTCAGCAAAAATATGCACTTTCCATATAAATATATTGCATCTTCTAATATGCAGTCAGTCTGAGCATTTTAAGATTTGAAAATACTGGGCGTGGTGGTGCACACTTGGCTCAGCATTTGAGAGACTGAGACCAGAAGATCATGGTTCACGGACAGCCTCAGCTACTTAGTAAGACTCTCCGCAACTTAGTAAGATCCTGTTTCAAAATCAAGAATAAAAAATAAGGCAGGGGGTGTAGCTCAGAGGATAAATGCTCCTGGGTTCTATTCTTGACCAGCAAAAAAAAAAAAAAAAAAAAAAAGATTTGAAAATAAATGGAAGTTAAAGTTGTCACTAGGATGAATCAAAGCAAGTCAGACTCTATATTTCTGTTTTAGACTTAACAAACATAATGTTTACTGACATTTTACCTCCGAGCTACATCTCCAGCCCTATTTTTTTAATTCTTTATTTTGAAACAGGGGTCTCCCTGAGTTGCAGAGGGCCTCACTAAGTAGCTGAGGCTGTCTGTGAACTGCAATCCTCCTGTCTCAGCCTCCCAAATGCTGGGATTACAAGTGTGTGCCACCACACCTGGCTTGTATTTTTTTATTTCACATATAAATCTAAGAAAGCATTAATTATACATTCTTCCACACACATCTCAACAAGTGCTTTTTAAATTAATTCCCTCAAATGCATTCCAGCATCTACAAAGTGCTGGGGAATGCCCGTGTAAACTTTAACTTTATGCTTGTTCTTTTTCACAAAGTAAAAGTATCCACCAACTTCCTGGGGTCAGACATGATCAAGGACCCATGGCCTCCAAGAGCATCGCAAATGGTGGAAGTCATGTCTAAGGCTCCCTTCATATTTTCACGACCTGTCCCTGGTTGAGGATCTAATCAGTAGAGACAGAATAGGTAGTGATGCTTGAAGGAAATATTTGATCCAATATGGAGGAAATAACACCCTCATCCGAAGCTGCTAATACTTTTTCTTATCCTTTGCAGATATATAATTATTAGATAAACAATGCTGAATTCAGATATTAAAGGATTAGAAATACTTTTGGGAAGCTGGGAAAAATAAAGCTATAAGCCAGAGATCTTACTTTGAATTTTAGAATTCTTTTAAGACTCTATTACACAGTGTCTTACACCTTTTGGCTTTGAAGCCCCATGTTATGGTTTGTTTGTTTGTTTGTTGTTTGTTTGTTTGACCCAAGGGTCATTCAACCCTTAAAATTCACTCCCAGCCACATTTTCTTTTTTTCTTTTTTCTTTTTATTTATTTTTATTTTTGGTGGTACTGGGGTTCCTGGAAGCCCTTCTACCTCCAGGCTATACTCCCAGACCTATTTTTACATTTTTATTTGGAAACAGGGTCTCCTAAGCCAGTGCGCGCGGCTGGCTTCGAACCTGCGCGATCCTCCTGTCTCTGCCTCCCAAGTGCGGGGATTACAAGCGTGCGCCACCACGCCCGGCTTTCTTTTTTATTTTGTAGTAGAATTTCTTTAAGTTGCAGAGAGGCTCGCTAAGTTGATGAGGTTGGCCTCATCAACTGTGACCCACCTGTCTGAGCCTCCCAAGTCCTCAGATTACAAGGGTGCCCCGCCACATCTGACTAAAGCTTCAGTCTTAATCAAGCATTACTGAAAGGTAGAGGCCACATCTCTTGTGCACCTCATGATCTGCACCATCATGTCAAACTACAGTGTGCCTGCAAATGAAGTGGGCACCCTGTTAAACCTCAGTTATTGATTTCACAGTCCTGGATGAAGGCTCAAGATTTTCCAACCAACCATGTCCCAGGTTAATACTGATGCTGAGCATTGTGGACCACACTTCTATCAGCAAAGTTCCCTACCAGCTCTCAGTAGGCATCTAACTCATGCAACCAAACTTATTTCTTCTTGGGAACTTTTTCTGGGTTCTTGCTCGGCTCTGAATTTCTCTCTTATTGCCATAGAAAATTAAATAGGTTTAATTCTAATAAACTATAATACTCTTCTGTGAATTTGTCTGAGGTTCATAGAACATCTGAAGAGTTTTATTTTTAATTTTGTCTGTTTTTATTATACCCCACATTACCAACTTTTGCTAATTGATAGCACTAATAATTTTCAAACTCACTGGCTGAAACAGCTAGTCATTAGATGGCAATGCTGTTAAGATTTGCTGCTTACCAAAGTGTTCAAGTGGAGGGTGGCCTTTTTTTGGAATAATAAAATCGAATACTCAATCCGGCTGTCTCAAGAAAATAAATGAAATCATCGCAAAGATATCAGAAAATTAAAGCATCTGCATGAAGATTAGTCCAGGGGGAGGAGGACATAAGTGAGATTTGAGGCCAGATAGAAAGAAACTCAAGAGAGGTCTCCAGCTGGCCCACAGGAAGCAACACTGTGCAGGGTCTCTGATTTTTATAGAGTCGCTTGATCTTTGATTTGGGTTTCACTGCCTTCACAGAGTCCTAATAAGAAGCATCTGATCGGCAGCGCTTAGCTCTCTGCTCTCCAAACAAGATAACATGAACACTTGGCTCCACTGAAAGCCGCACTGATCAGCTGATCCAGGAGACCACACAGCTAAGGAAATAAATGCCCTCTAAAGCTAGAGGTGCTGCCGAGCAAAGGTGAGCAAGTCTGGGTATGAACAGCCAGAAAGTCCCCACTGTCTGCTGCACGCGGGTACTCCAGCACTCTACTGAAGTATGCCGTTTGTTATGTGATTGTCATTAAACAAACAGCGGAGAAGACGTACACTGTTTAAAGAAGCAACTCAATTTACAGACACCTGCCTAAATGTTACCGGATGCAGCGCTCGTGTTTAAAGAAAACTGTCATATGTAAGACAGTTGACAAGTTTTGTTTTGTTTTGTTGGTTAACAATTACAGAGCTTACAAATGCTGTGTGAAGTTTGGACTCTTGGGGTATCGTGGGGCCTGCCTGCGTTTACACAATGTTCTGCTTACTTCATTTCTGTTGAATGAACACTGCTATTCCGTTTTTAGTGACTTTCCTTTTCAGTAAGAGGCAGAAATAATTGTGGTTAATTCAGAAAAATCTTATTATCTTCATGATATGGAAATGTCATGTGTATGTAAGGAGAAAACAGTAGCATGATTTTGGGTTAGAAGAAATAAAAATGGAATATATCTGTGTATGTACATGGATGCAAGCTGGTGTGTGTGCGTGAGTGTGTGTGTGTGTGTGTGTGTGTGTGTGTGTTTTGTTGGTAGTTTCCTCCTTAAACAGAAACACTTAGTTGTCTTTACCATGCCTAGTTATTTAAATTATTTTTTAATGTAGCAAAGTTCTTGGAATTAATCAGCTCCATCTGCATACACAAAAGAAATGACACAGAGAACAAAAAAAAAAGTCTGAGGACAAAACTCGGCTTCCTTTCACAGGCAGTCGGGGAAATTAGTGTCATCACTGGGTTGAAGACATAAAGAGATTCAAAATTAAAAACCCTTTGAATGCTTCCAACAAGATTCCTATAATCAGCTGAAAGATAAGTAATGATCAGAGCCCTTTAAAACAGTATTGTTCGCTCCATTGGAACTGTTTAAATGTACCCTACTATTCACCAGAAATTATACAAGATTACTGCAGAAACCATGCTATTGTTCCAGCACGGCACCCAGATGTTTCAAGGATGGCTTTCCCCACCAACATAAGGTTAAAAACCAAGTTACAAAAACAGCTGCAGCTATAATCCTTAATTACCAGGAACCTTCCTCCGCATAGGTGCTCAGTTACCCTGACAAATTGATTTATTCTGAAGACAGTGGGCTGGAGTTGATGCTTGAGCCTGGGGAAGGCAGATAGGTAGAAGCGAAGATCTGTTCCTACATGGAGTTTATCACTTGTATTTAGGATTTCTTAGCCTCCTAAAGCTCTCCTTTTTAGTCTATGTTACCCCCATTCCAACATGATGGGTGAAGAAGAAAGATAAGCACATTTCTGCACACCTAATTACAGCTGCTGTTTTATGCCATCCCCAGCCCAGGGACATCACACACTGCAGGGCCACTGTGGGCTCTGAGAACATTCCTAAGTGGGAGTCCAGAATAATGGACATCTGACAGATTTACTAGCTCTTTCACTTAACGCCCTCTTGCACTGCAAGGTTTTAAGAACAATATCACTGATGCCTTTGTTGATAATAATTAGGATAGGATATCGTCCATCTCCATCTGGAACCATTTTGAAAACTTCCCTTGACATTGTTTATTATCACTAGTGGAAAATGGAGAAAGAATTAATAGAATTTTAGGAGCATTTCTGTTAGGCTTTGTGGTGTGTGTGTGTGTGTGTGTGTGTGTGTGTGTGTGTACGGGGGAAGTAGACTAGGAGATTAATAGAGATGAACCCAGGGACATTCTACCCCTGAGCAACCCACACAGCACTTAAACTTTTTGGTTTGGATATAGGGTCCTGCTAAGTTGTTGGGAGCCTTGCTATGCCAACCATTTTGAAAAAAAAATAGGAATTCCAATTTTATATTCAAGGTGATATCAATTTAAATGTCACAGGAAACAAACGCCAAGTCGAATGATGAACGTCTGAAGGAAGGTGTTCAGGCTGCGCATTACCTCTGCAGGTGTGGAAATAGAATCAAAACCAATTGAGAAGGAGCTCAAGCACAGTCACGGAAGAGTGGAATTTAAACTCCCCAGCAGGGCTCCATACGCTTATCTAGAAAGTGTAAAGGTAATATTTGGTGTTCTAGGATGTCTCTAATAGTCTGTGACATGATGCTTTTTAACCATTCACTAATGTTTGTAACTGCATAGAAGTTTTGGTGCCATTGAGAAAGTTGTGATAAAGGATACCAAGAAGGAGTTGCTGTGTCCAGCCACACCCGTGTTGCTGCTAGTCAGCGACAGCTTGTTTTTCAGATGAATTGTGCAATTGTGAGTGTTGGTCTTTAAGAACGACCAGACATCATAGGAGATGAGGAACAATGGCTTGTGGATCACAATGAGACAACGATCAGGTGGTCCTCTGAGCTTTGGCACCACTGCCAAGTCCTGCCTTGCAATTTCTCCTCACCACCTACAATGTCCCTCCCACCAGCTACATTCCCTTCAACTCCTACATATCTTATTGTGAGTGAAATAGGGGTAAAATGAACCTAACTAGTATTCGGATAAAAAAGTGAAATTTGAAAAACACCACTCATATTTTGGCAATTGAAATATAATGTCATACCAGGTGTGGTAGCACACACCTGTCATCCCAGTGCCTGGGAGGCTGAGACAGGAGGAATGCAGGTTTGAGGACAGCCTAGCAAGTACTGAGATTCTCAATAACCTAGTGAGACCCAGTTTCCAAACAAGAAATAAAATCGGTTGGAGGTATAGCTTGAAGGTGAAATGCCTCTGGGATCAATTTCCAGTAAAACACACACACACACACACACACACACACACACACACACACACACACAAAAACACACACACTCACACACAAACACACACTCTCACACACACTCACACACAAACACACACTCACACACACACACTCACACACACACTCACACACATACAAACCTAATGCCAGTTGAATTTGTTTTGAAATCATGAAAATGACTTTTGTCACTCTAAAATACCTATGTATAAAAATAAAAAATAATAATAATAATAATAAGATGCTACCTATCACTTCTGGAGTACACCCCACCCCAACCATGGGTGCTAACTCTAGAAAACCTGAAGTATGATAGTAGATGATTTGTGATCCGGCACTGTGATTCTTTTTATTTAAATTTGTTAGGTGTCAGATAACATTACCTTTGCCGTGTGCAGTGTAATGTGTTTGAGGATAAACACATTGTGTAATGACTAAATGTGGCTGATCAGAACATTCATCAAACCAAATGGTTATGTTTGTGGGGAAACACTTAAAATCTTCCACAGCATTTTTTAAGAATACAGGATTTTAGAAACTTCAGTCACCATGTGGCACAACAGATCTCTAGAATTCACTCTTCTTATTTAATTGAACCATTGTATTTCTTGACAGATACTTATCATCCCCACCACCCTGCCACTGTTAACTACCATTTTGCTTTTTATTTTTATGAGATCAATTAAAAAAATTCCACATATAGGTGAGATCATGAAGTATTCGTCTTTGTGTCTACATCATCTCATTTGGCCAAACTATAATTCAGAAAGTTATACAGAATAGCAAGAAAAACAAGTTGAATCAACACCAGTTTATCGAATACGGTGTCTAGTTTTGAATACTAGTATTTGAGAAATACGTGACTATTACGGGAGATTGATATCTTACGTGAGTTACAATGATAGATGCAAGTTCATCTACGTTATCACAAATTGCAGAATGTCTTGCTTTTATATGACTCAATTACTTTCTGTGGTATACATGGACCACACTTTCTTTACCTGCTTATTAATTGATGGGTGCTGAGGTTGATTCCTTTTCTCTCTTGTGAATAGTGCTGAAATAAACATGGGTGCTGATATCTGTTCAACACACTGAGCTCATTTTATGTGGCTATAGATGCAAGAGTGGGATGGTGGGCTCATGTCATAATTCTACATTTTTTTTTTTTGGTGGTACTGGAGTTCCTGGAAACCCTTTTATTTCCGGGCTACACTCCCAGACACCTATTTTGTATATATTTATTTGGAAACAGGGTCTCCTAAACCAGAGCGGCTGGCTTCGAACCTGCACGATCCTCCTGTCTCCGCCTCCCAAGTGCGGAGATTACAAGCGTGCACCACCACCACCACGCCTAGCTGTAATTCTTTTAATATTGTAGGAACCTCCACATGGTTTTTCATAATGGCCACACCAAGTTTCATTTCCAGCAATGGTGTGGAAGAATCTTCCTCTCTCTCTGTCTTCAACCCAACACTTATTTTCTGCCTTTTGGTAACAGATAATCTAACAGACATTAAGTGGTGTCTCGTTGTGATTTTAATTTTCATTTTTCTGACATTTAGTGATGTGGAAATCTTTTTTTATACACTTGTTTGGCACATGTCTATTTTCTTTTGAGAAATGTCTTTTCCTGTCCTTTATACACTTCCAACTCCAGTAAAATCCAGGTAGATGTTTTCCTGCTGGAAGTTGTTGGAGTTCCTTCTATATTTTAAATTTTTAACCTCAAGCACTTAATGGTATGAGAGGTATGATTTGATGATATTTTTCTTTTATTCCACAGGCATTCTGTTTACTCAGTGAATTCTTTTCTTCACTCTTCAGAACCTTTTCTGTGTGATACAATTCCATTTTGCCAGGATCGCGAGTCTTAGATACTAGCTCCATCATAATGACCGACAAAGGATGTTAACACTAATAACAATTATTTTTGTAATATTTATATTAATCAAGCATCCATGAAGGACTTTTCTAACCACTCTAACAAAATTTCTTTCAAGGACACAAATGTTTTAAAATCTAGAACCTCTAGAAATAAAGCCCTGGACATATGATTCCAATTTGTTCTGTGGTTTAAAAGCAAAAATAACAAAAGGACATTATTCTTCAACGACATTCCAAAGCTCCAAGGATGAGTGCTCATTAGTGAACAGAGTTGAAAAAGCCTCAGGGAAGACTGGCTCCTCCTCCTCCAAGTTCATAAGAGGCTTGGGATGAACTGACTCTAAAGGTCTCCTCTGAAGACCTTTTTTTCCCTGCTGCTCCCAGTAGTACGCTTTTAGTCTTCTCCACCACTGTTGTATATTTTCAAGCTTTATGAAGCTTTTTGAGATGCAATTGCTCCAATGTTATATCTTATCCCATGGTCATTCAAAACAGGCAATATGAATCTTAATGGTTTGTAAAGAAGACTCTAGGAAGTTCCTTTCCTCCCCTCTTCTCACCTCTTCTCTCTTCTCTTCCCCACTTCTCCTTTCCTCCCCTTCTCCCTCCTCTTCCTCCTCCTCCTTCTTCTTTTCTTTCTTTCTCTCTCTCTTTCTTTCTTTCTTTCTTTCTCTCTTTCTTTTTTCTCTCTCTCTTTCTCCTCTCTCTCTCCTCTTTCTCTTCTTCCCTCCCTCCCTCCCTCCCTTCCTCACTCCCTCTCTCTCTCATACTGAAGATTGATCCAAGGACAAATTTTCCCCAATAATCCCCCAGCTTTTTATTTATTTATTTTATTTTGAAGCAGGGTCTCCCTAAGTTGCTGAGGCTGGCCTTGAACTTGCAATGCTCGTATTCTGTTGTCTCCGTCTCCCAAGTCCTAGGATTACAGGTGTGTGCCTAATCTCTGCACTTAACAAGGAATAAGTTTTGAAAATTGTCTGTATGCTTTAAGTTATTGGCAAGGTACTTTTAAAAATTATTTTAGAAAACCATGACCTTTATGGCTATGGCATATGCTATCATTTCCATTTAAAATAATGGCATATGCTATCATTTCCATTTAGAATAATTCTCTTTAATCTAATGCTTTTCTACTGATAAAAAATCTATACCATCATAGCCGATGGTTTATTTCCCCCTATTACATTTGATAAATAAAATGTAATCTATTCAGATAACCTAGAATATACTGTGAGATTCTCAGGAGCAAGTAATAATTTTATTTATTTATTATCACCTGTGTCTATCTAACAAATTATTTTTAAGTACAAAGTAGATATTTTAAATATGGGTACTCAATAAATATAAAGAGCCATTGAAATAATATAACATAAATAAGTACAAAAGCATGATGTTTCTTTTTATGAATAATTTTTATTAAAAATTTTGGATTCTTCTAAATTTAAAAATTTGCAACTATCATAATCTAATTTTTATTTTATATTTTTATTGGTGCATTGTAGTCATACCTCTTAATGGGGTACAGGAAGGTAGAGGGAAGCATTCACGAACACATCACTCCTCCCACCTCCCTCCTGCTCATCTCTGGCTTAGTGTCATAATCTAATTTTTAAATATTACTTATAGAACTTTATTATATTTGAACCATGTAATATCCAATTGGAAAAAAGTGATGAGTTTCTTTGGAGGTAGTTTAACACTCCATTGAGACGCTGATAAACTACAGATAACTCTTGTGTCGTGAAGATTCACTTTCTCTGTAAATCCCTTCATTAACTAGTCTTTAAGAGAAGGTAAAAAATGAACAAGAGCCTTTTTGATTTGCTCTTTCCATGAGAATTGCAGGTCATGCTCATTTCTCTATTTCCCTGATATAAATGGAAAGAGTTTAGCATAAATGGCTTTCTGAATCAACTTTTTCCTGAGCAATATGCACAAAATCTAAAGGAACTGCTATTTTGCATGAAGCAACTAATACATTTTGTTGGAAGTGACTTATTTTTTTTTCTGGATGTGACACGCTATCAGCATTGTGGGTTTTATTATATCCTCTTCACTTTAGACCCTAAAAGTTTGATTTTTGAGTCGTTAAATGTACACTTAAAGTATCTTTTATATTCACAGTAGACCAAAAGTTGAATGTTAAATTCTGTTTAAAACATTTCCAACCAAAATGGTTGCCACTGGCTGAGCTTCGTTTACATTATTGCATTTTAACGTACCCATGTTAAACTTCTGGTTCCCCTCATATTGGCGGGGGTAGCTCAATAAGGTAGAAAGAAACGAAAAAGAGGAAAGCAAGGAAGGAAAGAAGGAAGGAAGCAAGGAAGGAAGGAAGGAAAGAAGGAAGGAAGGAAGGAAGGAAGGAAGGAAGGAAGGAAGGAAGGAAGGAAGGAAGGATGGATAATGGGTTAGATCGTTTCGGTAGCCCTAACCTAAAATACTTCAGCGTGGATTTGTTTTAATGAATACCATGCCTGCCTGCCCTTCTTCACCTTTACGTGAAAGTGGTATTTGAATATATCAAATGTCAGCATTGCTAGTAAAATTTGCATGACTCGTTTTGAAAGTCAAGCTCTTCTGCTCTGAGGGACAGCAGTCAAATCTCCACACATATCTTGTTTTCATAGTTATAAATAACACGACTTCATTCTTTTTCCTTAACACAGTTTGGGAAGAAACTAAAGAATTAAGGCAATGAGAGATTTAGCCCAGAATAAGGTCTCCATTTAATGACTAGAGTCCAGTCCCAACCACACCCAGATAGAGCGAACTCCGTGCCATAACTAATGTCCGCATGCTGGGTTTTTTTTTTTTTTTAACTCAATTTTCTAAGGAACAAGAAACATCTGTCTTTTTCAGTCTCTTCACAGCATTCAATCCATGGACAGATGTTTTTGAAACCACGTTGTCTGTGAACATTTAAAGGAATACTGTATTTGCATAAACTCTGGGAATTCCAAGCTTCGTGCCTTCCATACTGTTTTAGTTTTTTAAATCAACATTTTTTTGTCCTGGACCCATCATTTTGTTTCTCTCTTCATAAAGCAGACATTGTGTGCACACATCTGTTAAATCTGGGCTGCATTTATTACAGTTCTGTTCTTCCAGAAACAGGAAGGATTAATTACCACAGCCTGGCTCTAGAAGCACCCCCGTGTTTCTTAACACACAAAATTAATTCAGAGTTGACAAAACTCTTTCAGACACAGGCTGCTTCCTGCTGAGGGCGCTTTATTAGCATATTCTTCCCAGAAAAAAAAATGCCTGATAGACCCTTTTTACCTCTCCTCGGAGTTCAATTTGTGCGGCACTGAGTGACAGGCGGCGAAATGGCTTGAATATATCTAAGGCAAGTTGCCAAAACCCTCCCGATAGCAGCACTTTGGAGCTTTTGTTCGGAGTACATTAAAGTCACAGAAGGTCCGTGTACTGTAGACAGTACAGGGCAGGCAGGATGTTCTCAGTGAGACAAAACAGCAGGTGATAAATGACATTAAATAACAGTGAGAATTTACCACAGACTAAATTAACTACTGGAGTGATATGTTCTCAGCTCTGAGGCTACATTAACAGTGAATTTATAATTAGGCGATTATCATTCTTTTTAGCGTTTGAGGAAGTCTATATGTAAAAATGACGAAGACAGCTCTATTTGACTCAGAGACGAGCCGCTGGAAACGGTTCTGACGATGCTAGGGAATCATTCTTCTTTGGGGTCTTATAGAGTCATTTATAAACATAAGTGGTTGGGAGACAATTGGATTGCGGGATATCTAACATACATGCGCGCAGACGCACAAACATGGTTTATCAATTATGCACCTTGAAAAGCTGACTCTCCAGAAAATTGAACTTACCCCCAATATAACCTTATAGGTGTCCTCGAAATTATTCAGAAGTTGATTAACTGGCATGAGAAGATTTTCAGGTGACTATTATGTTTTATATTTGTTTTTGTTAGAGATTGTATCCTTAAAAATACACTTCCTTTCTAATTCTTAAGGAATTCCTTTATGACTGGATCATGTTTGTGGCCTTTGGAATAACATATCCATTTGGATTTTACCCTAACAACCTCTGGGAATCTAAAGAAGTACAATATAATCTCTCTAACAATGTGTAGAGGAAAGAGAATTGGATGGAAAGCTCTTAACTGGCCATTTTCTAAAGTAGCCACACTGAAATAGCTCTGTCATATATCCTTAAGTAAAACAACAGTAATAATAATAATAATAATAATAATAATAATAATAACAATAATAATAATAATAAATAATGTTATTATATACTTCAATGTTTTAAGATCATTTTTCTTTGCAAGTTTTATTTTTCCTCCTAGGCCTCTGTGTATTTCTAAAGAACAGTGATTCACAGTTTCCTGCTTATCCACAAGAACCCCTTCCTAAAAGAGAAACGAGTTCCAAAAGAGGACAGAAGCACATATGGGCCTTGGTAGAATTCTCACCATGTAACATCTTGTGCCCTTTTCATGAGGATTTCTTGTAAAACAAGAACACTTCATAATTGGCAACCACGCCTTGTACGTCTAGACACGTTATACTGTTCAGTTACAATTGCATTTCCATAATAAACTAGTATCCACTCATTCATAACTTTTTCAGAAATTCGCCTTTTGGGCTTTAAACTCTCCAGGCTTAGCCTCAATCCAAAGGCGAATATTTGGAAAGTTTCTGCTAAATCCATCTGATCAGATTGTGACTTATATGACTCAAAAAATCATTTTCCATATGTCCACAAGAATTATTACCCAAAGAAGGAACCCATGAGGAGCTGACTATTATAATTTAAAAATTTGGATCCAACTAGTCCCTTGAGAAAAAAGCTCAAGAACTGGAATGAAAAGATTAAGATTTAAAACCAAAACTTTCCTACGTCCATGCATATTCCACTAAAGCACTGACGTGTGCCTCCAGGAGTCCATGGTTTTTGAGATTCTTGGCTATTTCCCTCTGAGTGCTATCCTTCCCACTTATTTAGCCTTGAAAGAATTAGGAACTCTCCATGAGCCTCTTAGGAAGTCAAGCTTAGTGATGCAGAATCAACACATGAAAAAAACTATAAACTTTGCTAACATGGAGATATGTTACAGTAGCGTGTACCGGGGTTCAGCCATGACTGGCCCTGTGTGTGTCTTGCATCGGGACCCAGAAGGATCTTCCACGAATGAGTGAGAGCTATGTGTCGTTTCTGCGTTTCTGTTTTAATATGTGCTCATGTGAGCTTTGCTTTTTCCTTTATTGACATCATCTATAATAATAATAATGAATATAGCATATGCATAGAATAATAAATGGCATTTGGTCAGAAGTGCTCATTCCAATCCATTTTTTCTCATACACCGCTGTCTGAACTGGGCACCCAATACTCTGAGCATCCCCAGAAAAATGTTTTCCCTCATAGATTAATTAATGAATACTAAGTGAATGACAGCATGTTAGCCCTTCCAAAATTATTTTTACTTAAAGGAATTGTTTTGTAAGAGGAAGAGTAAATGAAGGTAAATGATGAAATTGTCAGTAGAATGTACACTGCTTGATAGTGTGAGATATTTTGCTCAAAGTGATTTCATAGCAAGTTCTTTGTAAATTATTTATTTAACCACCCTGTTCCTCAGTTGCTTCATCCAGAGAACAGAAAAAATACTATCCCTCAGTCTAATTTATTAATCTCAAACAAAATTGCAAAATGTCTTATTTGCCAAGTGTTGGGAAAATTCTAGTACCTCGGAGGCTGAGAGAGGAGAATCTTAGGTTGGAGATCAGGCCAAGTTACTTAATGAGACCAGGCTCAGCAAGTAAGCAAGACCCTGTTTCAAAATAATAAAACCAGGTAGGGGTATAACTCAAAGGTAGAATACTCCTGGGTTCCAGAAGAAGAAGAGGAGGAAGAAGAAGAGGAAGAAGAAGAAGAAGAAGAAGAAGAAGAAGAAGAAGAAGAAGAAGAAGGAGGAGGAAGAGGAGGAGGAGGAGGAGGAGGAGGAGGAGGAGGAGAAGGAGGAGGAGGAGGAGGAGGAGGAGGGGAAAGGGGAGGAGGAGGGGGAGGGGGAGGAGGAGGAGGAGGAGGAGGAGGGGGAGGGGGAGGAGGAGGAGGAGGAGGGGAAAGGGGAGGAGGAGGGGGAGGGGGAGGAGGAGGAGGAGGAGGAGGGGGAGGGGGAGGAGGAGGAGGGGAAAGGGGAGGAGGAGGGGGAGGGGGAGGAGGAGGAGGAGGAGGAGAAGGAGGAGGAGGAGGAGGAGGAGGGGAAAGGGGAGGAGGAGGGGGAGGGGGAGGGGGAGGAGGAGGAGGAGGAGGGGGGGGGGAGGGGAGGAGGAGGAGGAGGAGGAGAAACAGAAGAAGGAGGAGGAGGAGAAGGAGAAGGGGATGGAGAGGAGGAAGAAAAGGAGGAAGAGAAGGAAGAGTTCTAATTTCAAACATCCTCACTAAATATTGTTATCATTACAATATATGAATGGTAACCATGGTAATCATAGAAATGCCTCTTAAAGATAGTGTGATTATCAAAGACAGCTAAAAAGAACCCCGAAGATTTAAATTCTAGGCCTAAATCTACCATTAAACATAGCATAATTTTTTGGCCTTTATTTATTTATTTTTCCAACTTTTATTTATTTATTTTTCTTTTAACAATTTTTTATCGAACATAAATAGTATACATTTAAACTATATTTGGTGCCCTCTCCCCCCCACCCCCATTTTCCCTTCCCCCCTCCCACCAATGGTTGTCCAAGTTAACCATGTCTTATTCATAATTTTACACATGTTCAGGTGTAGACCCTCATTAATCAAGATCGGCCTTCCTCCTCTCCTATCTTTCCATTCAAACTTAGCTAGTATTTCCCCTCTAATATCTGGAGTCCCACTGGTATCCTTTGTGTTTCCTAGTTTGGGCATTTTTGCCTTTAAATTAAAAATAATTTTAAATATAGATAAATATTTTTCCCATAATCTATAAAAAAGGTTTAGTACACACACACACAGAGACACAGTTATTCAAGTTTCCTAAAACAGATAGTAATCTATCAATTACTAAGCATGGCTACATGTTGTATGAATTTAGGCAAGTTTAGGGAGATGTCCCCTGAGTCTCCCATTAGGATCAGAAGCTGCTCATCTGTGAGGGCAGATATGTGGACTTGGCTGGCACTGCTAATCCACCCAGAGCCTAACATTATCTCACCTGTCATCCACAACAGGAAACCATTTACAGTCTTTTCAATTGTACGTTCTTAAATCAAGAACCATAAAGCATCACTTAGAAAATTATTCAGCACGTGGTTTCAGTATTTTGACTGCCAGATAAATAACCTCTACATGGATAGAGAATATATGTATTATTGTATTATTGGTCCTGATATTTTTATCAGTAAAGAAAAGCCATACTCAGTATGAACTTAGAGCATTTAAACAACTTTGCATCTGTTCCCAGAATTGAAAAGAATATCCACTAAAGTTAAGGAAAATACAGTTTCATGATATAGAGAGGAACTACTTTGGTTTTTAGTATTATTGTTATTTTATTTATGACAATATAAAGAACATACTAAATGAATTTTTTGCATAGAAGGAATGAAATGCCTTCTATGAATATTTCAAAATAAATTCAGAAATTATAAGCTATTATATAATGACACATAGGATCATAAAGTAAGTAAATTAGGCAAATATAACTTCATTGAAGTGTGTTTTTTTTTAAAAATTACCCCTATCACATAGGTAACAAACTATTTTAAAAGATGAAGCATATTATCATTGGCAATTTCTGTATTTCACAAATAAACTCAAAAGACAATTGCCTGAAAATTACATGTAAAATGCATTTATTTGTTTGCTTGTAAGATCACTAATGACTCCGTATTTTGATAACTAACCTTTACATAGCACCTACCAGTGTAGGAAGCATGTTTCTACTAGAGAGCTCACTTCACTGTTACCAGAGTCCTGTTACATATTCATTAATACTTCCAGTTCACAACAGAAGTTAAGTGGTTTACTCAAACCCTGGTTTTTATAAATTACTAGAAACAAGACTCAGAGAAAGATCTTTCAGATCACAAGTTCCACCCTATCACACTACTTCTGCATGCTAATTATTAAGCCATGGATAATAATTACACTTGAAATTACTCCTAAATAATATTGAGAATTCAAAACATACCAGGCAGGGCTATGCAGTTGATGCTTATTATTTAGGTTTATATTCAAAACAACCATATGAGATCTGAACTGTATTTGTAAAATCTTACACATGGCTGTCTTTGGGGAATTATTTTATTTATTTACTTATTTTATTCATTTATTTAATTTTTTGGTGGTGCTGGGGTTCCTGGAAACCCTTCTACCTCTGAGTTATACTCCCAGACCTATTTTTATATTTTTTATTTGGAAACAGGGTCTCTTAAGCCTCTCTCTGAAACCAGTGCGATCCTCCTGCCTCTGCCTCCCAAGCGCAGGGATTACAAGCGTGCGCCACCACGCCCCGCTAGTGTGTTTATTTAAGTAACTTTGGTAATGGACCATCATGGAAGGTGCCTGAATGCTTAAAGCAAATCTAAAATAATGTAAGTGTCCTTTAATGACTATGAGAGCAAAATGTTGATAGGCACTGTGAAGTTTGCCTTATGGATTCACAGCTTCAAGGAAGCTAGTGAATTGAGAATTTACATGTGAAACTAAGGAATCCAAAACAGGGAAAATAATGACCAGGTAGACTTCACAAAATCAATCATGTACCTTTATAGGAATTTGAAAGCTAACCATAGAGAACCCGCGTAAAGAAGCCAATTCAGCAAAACGACTGGGGATGATTCCTCATTGACTCCTTAAATTTTTTTCAATGAAGAAAACATTCTGTGGGAGTCTTTATGGAACTAAGTGTGTTACAACTCAGAAGGACACAACATACATGACAGGCTACGGAACACAGCTTCGTGGCTTTGAGTGAGTCATATACAGTGAGATCATAAAGAAAGAATGAGTAATAAACGACTGAGTTTTTTTTAAATGAAAAATCTTAGCCAGAAGTAAGGCGAAGGTATGGTTGTCTTTGGGGTCAAGTGATATTAAGTCATAAGGAATAAAATAGAGCTGCTGGTGATCATTTATCCCTCCAGGATTGGATCATGCATAAAAGTAGGATTAGCTGAAAGTCAGAAAGGCTTAAAGCCAGAAGTCAGAGCACTGAGATAGGCATTTCATTAATCTAAACGTATTATTTAGCCAGGGTCTAGACAAGGGCTTTATAGATAAGGAGAAAAACACTAAAGGTTAAATTTAACAACAAAATAACTTAGAATGGACGTGACTTATTGAAGATAAGAGGCATCCAATTTAAATATCATTTACCTTTGTTAAAGCACTGAGAGAAATTACCATAATAAATATATAAACTGAGAACTTTTTCAAATTATTTCCCAGCCTCCTCTTTTAGAAAAAAGTTAGAATCTTTGAGCCAGATGCAGTGGCACATGTCTGTAATTTCAGTACTCAGGAGGCTAAGACAGGAGGAGCACAGGCTCAAAGCCAACCTCAGCAAGTTAGTGAGGTCCTCTACCACTTAGACCTTGCTTCAAAATAAGAAATAAAATAAAATAGGGCTGGGTATTGCACCGAGATAGACTGCCTCTGGATTCAATCCACAGTACCAATTGGTCATTTTAGCATGGAGAGACTCTGTTTGCTATGTAGAAGATCAACTTAATTTTCAAACACAGTAAGAAAATAAAAAAGATTGTATCAAATCTCCTTACAAACCCGATGGATTAAGACATTTATTTTAATTTGCCTGTCCACACTATATTCTACAAGTTATGTCTACAACTGTTGAACTAATTAGGTAAATAATTCTCAGTATTAAAGTCCTTTCTAAAACCTGTTTTTGTGTTGAGGCTGACAATTCCAGGGTATTTCTGTTTACATTAAACTTCTATTCGTTTTTCACCATTCACATTAGCATTTTCAGATTTTAGGAACTTTTAGTACCTGTGTCTCGGATTCCAGCAAACTCCAGCTTCTGGCACTAAGTCAAAAGTTTGGTTACATAACATGCAGTATTTCATCAGCTGGGCTATATATGTAAAAACCTTCCCATTTTTTCTTTTTGTGCTTGGTTTCCTGAGCTTAAATCTTTCAATTCATTATACAACTGCATGAGAATGTGTTAAATATGCACATTTCACAGTCTCCTGATGACTACATCTCTGCTCTTCATGGCTTGCAGTGAATCTGAGGCATGCAAATCTGAACCAAAAGTTTCAGGGCATCTTTATTGGACATACCAGACCGGCAACCAGGCAGTTTGGCAGCCTGAAACATGGACAACTTTCTGGTAATTTGTTGTACTTTTCTCTAAGTACTCTTTGAAACTTGCATAAAAAAAATGAAAATGAGTCAAACTCATTTAAATTACAAATACAAAAAAGTCCCCCAAAATGACATTTTTCACAACTTTTATTCACCCTGTTAAAGTAAATAATGGTCTAACCAATTACGTAAAAAAAAGGAAATAACAGACTCCTAGATTTTAAAAAAAGTTGCTTTTTTCTTATTGTAGATGACCTTATATTATATATGCAAAACCTTAAGGAATCCATTAAAAATCTTTTGTAACTCTTAAAAAAAATCCTTAATAAAATTGCAAGGATACAAAATTATACAAAATGAGTAGCATTTTTTACATGAACAATAAACTATTTGCAAATGAAATCATGAACATAACAATTATAAAAATAAAAGAAATGCTTAGGAGTAAATTTTATCAAATATAAAAGGTCCTAAGGCTGAAAATTATAAGACATCGATGAAAGAAATTGAAAAAAGACACAAATAAATGAGAATATATCCCAGGATCATGGATTGAAAGAATTAATATTATTAAAATGTTCATATCACACAAAATGATCTACAGATTCAAAGAAATCCTTAGCATTTGGAAGGCTGAGACAGGAGGATGGCGGTTCACAGACAGGTTCAGCTACTTAGTGAGACCCTTTGTAACTCAGTGAGAACCTTTTTCAAAATAAGAATGAAAAAATCAGACTGGGAGTATAGCTTGGAGGTGCAATGTCTGGGTTCCAACCCCAGTATTGTAAAAAAAAAAAATTAAACATAGATCTATTGAAATCAAATTGAAACAAAAAACTACACATAAAAAAAAAACTTTACAAAAATATCTACGGCAGCATTCTTCATAAAGACAAAAACGTAGTAGAAACCCAATGATCACCGATAGATAAATGAATATGGTATATCCATGCATGGGAATATTACTCAGCAGTTGTCATAGTTTTGACTTAGTCCTCTTAGACCTAATGGAATGAGAGGACCATGTTGGGAGCAGAGCTTGGTTGGCCAGGAGAGGCCTGGGCTTGCGGTTGTAAGTGTTCCCTCCTCCCCTCTCTCTCTTGTTCTGGCCTCCATATTGTGGGAGCACAGCCCTTGCACTCTCCTTCTATATGCCTCCCGCTGTCATATCCTAAGCTCCACAGGTTTAACCCGGTCTAACACGGACTGAATTCCCAAGCTCTCCAGGGCTATGAGCAGATAAATTTCCTGCTAATTGTTTTGTTCAGAATTTTTGTGTCACTGCAGTGAGATTGCTGACTAAACTAGCAATAGAATGAAGTGTGGAAACATGTTGCAGCATCAAGGAAGCCTGAAATCATTAGGCTGAATGAAAGAAGCCATCAAGAAAAACAACAGAATGTTTACATGATACATTCTGCAAAGACAAAAGCTAGATTATTGTTTGCCTATTATAGGGAGCAACAGGTAACAGGTATAGGATTTCTTTCTTGGTTTTAGTTTTGTTTTTGCTTTCTCTTGAGCTGATAAAAATATTATAAAACTAGCCAGGTATGGTGGTGCACCCCTATAATCCCAGTACTTGGGAGACTGACACAGCGAAGGCTGCAGGTTCAAAACCAGCCTCAGCAACTTAGCAAGGCTCTCAGCAACTTAGTGATAACTTGTTTCTCAATAAAAAATAAAATAGGGGGCTGGGGGTATAGCTCAGAGAAAGAATGCTCCTGACTTCAATCTCCAACACCACTCACACACACACACACACGCACACACACACACACACACACACACACACACACACACACACACACAAATACACTAGGTTATAAAACTAATAGCGATGATAATACATGACTATTAATATACCAAAATCATGTAAATGTACATTTTAAATAGGTAACTTGTATAGGATGTGGATTATATCTCATTAGAAAAGTTTTATTAAACTTGCATTTAAAATGTACTATAATTTTGACAAAAATATGAACATCTTTGCTTTAAAGGGGGCGGGGAGGAGCAGGGGCCCATGTATGCACTCATGGCATGGAACTCCATTAGCATGCACCTCCTTCCTACTGGCAAACTGAGGTCGAGCAGTTATAAGTATTGTCAGCACTAAATTCTAGTAAGAGAAATATCAAAATTCAAAGCTTTTCTTGAACAATAACCACAAAAAGCAAGCAAACCAGAATACTTTTCTTTAAAAAGTGCATCGCTAAAAAACACAAGCCAGCCTTAGCTACTTAGTGAGGCTCTCGGCAACTTAGTGAGACCCTTTTTCCAAAAATTATTTTAAAAATAGGTCTGGGAGTATAGCTTGGAGGCAGAAAAGCCCCTGGGTTACACTCCAGTACCACAAGAAGAAGAAGAAGGAGAAGGAGAAGGAGAAGGAGAAGGAGAAGGAGAAGGAGAAGGAGAAGGAGAAGGAGAAGGAGAAGGAGAAGGAGGAGAAGAAGAAGAAGAAGAAGAAGAAGAAGAAGAAGAAGAAGAAGAAGAAGAAGAAGAAGAAGAAGAAGAAGAAGAAGAAGGAAGAGGAGGAGGAGCAGGAGGAGAAGAGGAAGAGGAAAAAGAAGGAGGAGGAGGAGGAGAAGAAGAGGAAGAAGAAATAAAAACCACACACAAACACATCAGAAACCTGTTTCATTCCTTATTTTCCATCCCTTCCTAGAAATAAATCCCACCTGGGGTTGGAGCTGAGGCGGAAGAGCAGAGCGTAAATGTTCTGGTAATCTGGGCAGAAAGAAGTTGGCAACTTGGAAATTGTTCTATGAAGGTCAAGAGAAATGTGTGTATTTGACAAAGAAGTAGAAAGTAGAATAATGGCAGAAAGCATGGAGTTATTTTCAAGTACAAAGATAAATAATGTACAAATACTAGCACTTAATTTTCAGGGCACATACAATTTTCTTGTATAGACAAAAGTTGAAAATCATTCCTGTACATAAATATATGACAATTAACATAATGTTAAAATGTTATTTTCTCTGCCTATAAAACAGACATAATTTTAAAGGCAATTGGGAGTGGAGTGAGGGAATAACATAAATCTGTGTAAACATTTGTAATGCTATTTTAATTATGCATTAAAATTATAAAAATTGTGCATAGTTTACAATTATGTTCCTCTTTCAAAATGCACATTACAGAAATAACCTGAGATATTGCTGAGCACATATATTTTAGGGATTTTAAATTATGTCTAGGAAAATGGAAACAATCTCTATTATGTAGAGTTACTTAAGCTTATTGGAGTATACACATTTGAAAAAGAATGTGTAGCTTTTAAGGACTCTCGTGCAGAATAGTAGCTATTATCATCAGAAAATATTTATATGAAGATGTTAAGTTAAAAGAAATCAAACTATAACACGAGGCACCTCTTAATGTTATATTAGCAAAACAAAATCAACATCCCGGAAATAAGAGAACATTATGCAGAAGTGAGAGAAGTAAAGACAGAAAGGAAAAGACATATAACTATTATTATCATTGGTCTTCCAGAAAGTAGAGTTTCAGATATATTTTTATAAATTGTTTTAGTTTCAATATTCTACATTAGCTGTATAAATTAGGTGTATAAGTTGTAATTTAATAACTTTGTGAAAGTCCTATCCAGTATTCTGGTCAGGGTCAATCCAATTATGTTTCCCCTTTTATTTAATTTTTTCTTCTTGGTTTCTTTTTCCCTCTTTTTGGTACTAAGGGTTGAACCCAGGGACATTCTACCTCCCAGCTACATGTCCAGCTCTATTTTTTTTTTATTCTTTATTTTAAAACAGCATCTCACTAAGTTTCAGAAGGCCTCACTAAGTTTCAAAAGGCCTCACCAAGTTGCTGAGGCTGGCTGCGAACCTGTGTTCCTCCTGCCTCACCCTCCCAAGCACTGGGATTACAAGCGTGTGCCACCAAACCAGGCCATGTCTCTTTCTTAGCAGACTTTTATTTTGTGTGAGATCACAAGACATACAGCTTTAAGTGCTCATCTGCCTAGACCTTGCAGGTACTTTCCTGCTATGTGGGAATGAGGATGGGCCACATAAATGACTCTGGACATTTGCCTTCTAGACTTTTGCTTCCTTAGTCTTCTTCTGGCCTGTAAAACAGACATCATGACTGGAGATGAAGCCTCGATGTTGTTAGTGAGAGGGTGAAAAGTGCCAAGGTAAGCAAGAAACTAGAAGAAACTTGGGTCCTAGATAATTTCATCAAGATGTTTCACACGCGCTGTACTACCTACACATGTATTTCCCTATTGCAGAAGAAAGATTATCTCTGTACTTATGCAAATCACAGCAGATGGATGTCCTTTACATGTAACCAGATACAACTTTACCTGGTGCAAAGGAAAAGAAGCACACATTAATTTGCATTTTTTCTAGGAGTTGCAAATGATGACAGGCAGTACATCTGTAAGATAGCAGACATTTGAATTGAGAGCACAAAAGATGAAAGCTCCCTGCAAGAACTTCAGACTAGAAAGTTTTCCTGAACATCTCCACATCTCGATACTTTGCGCACCAAGAAATAGTTGATGGGTGTGTATCCCTGCTTTCTTCAATTTCAATTTGAGCATAGAGGCTATCTTCCTTTCCCTTAATAGCTGTCAAATGTTAGGCAATTATATGTATGTATCTTTCAGTAGGAAAGAATGAAAATAGAAATTTTCATGTAGGGGGACATTGCATGTCAAGTAATTGTAAAGGAAACATTTATTGCCAAATAGAGCTCTTGAGGTTAAAATTTGGATGATCAATAAAACACTGTCAAGAACAAAGAGAATTCTGACCACTGAACATGAATGGGGCCTGGATAAACTAAGAGACTAAAACACATTAGATTCACACTTTTGGTCTTTCTCCAGACTCATCTACTTCTCTATGCGACTCACCCTGGGTCATTTCAAATGTGATTCCTATTTCAGCCTGATTTTTTTTTTTTTTTTTTTTGTCCTTACCTTTTTTCAGTGTTAGACCTAGCTTTCAGCACTGTTCATATTTGGAAGCCCTTTCTAGACATGGTTAATAACACCCAGTACTGGAAGCTATACCATTAAAATGCATGCCCTTTACTAAATGACTGCCAATGAACCGTAACCAAATAGATCCTCCCCTTTCTGGAAGTGATCAGACAGGTTCACAAAGAATGTTTGATGATACGCCAAGTCAGCACATTGCTGCAGTTATAAAACCAAGGTCCACACCCCCAACAGCCAGACTTTTTCTCTCTCTTATGGAACAGCTGCCTTCCGTAGTGAGCCTGATATAGCAAAAGATCAAAAACAGATAAAAAAAAAAAAAATCCCAGCATCCTCTCCATGGGTCTAGTGCCATTTCAAAGTGCTACAGGGCCCAGGTGAAGCCATCAAAAACTGATTTGGGACTATGTCTATGAAAAATTGAAATCTGGAGTCATGTTTTTTATAGTCACTCAAATTGTTCTCATCCTACACTAACTTGTCTATTTGGAAACCTTAGTAAATTGTTGGGAATCAGTTGCCTGGTCTGACCTTCATTCATATATTCCTTCACTGAAGAATTATCTAGTGAAAAATAGTACAACTCAAGTTCAGGGGCTAAAGTACTATCATAAGCATTTTCTTCTGGAAATAACTTTTTGTTGATATTTTGATTGTTCATTTAAATAGTCATTTTTCAGCCTACAACTTCATTATACCTGTTGTACATAGATAAAACAAAGCATGACATGTTTCTTCTCTATTCAGTCCCATATGTTTCACAATATCAGTGCAATAAGCACCTAAAATTTTTAATTTGATTTTATCTATTTTAGAAAGAAGGCTTCTTCTCTTAGGCATGCGGTGAATGATCTCCAGCATCATATTTCTGTTATTGTACAGGGATATAATAATAGATCCTCTATTATGTAGAGTCTATTCTTGAAATGACAGAATCTCTGTCAGAAAGGACTTTCAGTGGAATCCGGAGGAAAGCAGTCTTTCACAACCTATCAAAAATAGTATTTATTTTGGTATTAGGGACTGAAACCAGCGGCATTCTACCTCTGAGCTACATCCCTAGCCATAGCCCTATTTTGTTTTTAATTTTGAAACAGAAACAGGACCTTTCTATATTGCTGAGTGATTCATTAAGTTGCTGAGTCTGGCACTGAACCTATTATCCTATCGTTTCATCCTCCTAAATACTGGAGTTATAGGTATGCATCACCATACCCAGCCTTAAAAAAAAGTAGCATTTTCAACTACTGGGTAGATAATAATTCTTAAAAATATAGTCATTATAGTTCTTTGAGAACATTTATGTATTCAGGAGCCACAGAAAATTCTGAATGTTCTCAGATAATAACCCTGGAAGGTTTCAGAAAGAGTTACTCACCTGCAATTCCTTACCCATCTGAATCTCAACAAAGTTATATCTTTTTCACAATAAATTTCCTCAGTTCTCTTAAGGGTCCTAGTTTTCTCAAAGAGATCATTGGTCATGATCTCTTCACTCATCTCTCTCCTACCTCTCTGGATGTGTTTTGTCAATGTTGCTCTTAAAGAGCAAGTGCCAGTCATAGGTATGGGCTGTGGAGTCCACAGGGGAGTGAGATGGCCCTTTCCTCAAGATGGCTTCCCACTCCCAAGAAGGTTGGCTTTTTCTCTTTTGCCTTATTGGCCACTGCACTCTCTTTTTCCTATTGGGCTTTTTGTCAGTGAAGACCCCAAGATTTTTTTTTTCGTAAGACTTTGTTGGTCCATAGTCAACCTTCTCTATTACTCCAGAGTTTATATATGTTGGATGTTGTCTAGTATTTTATAGTTGTATCTACTCTGATTTGCCTCCTCTGACTAATTTTATTTTATGCAGCTTTTCAAGATTTTTCTCAGTACATAAAAAGCTTTACTGGAAGTCTGATAATTTCATTACTTCCTTCAAAAAATGCAAAACTATGTAAGAATTCACCTGATTAGATAAAATATTTTAGGCTAGTATTTAATTTCCTCCTATTACCTCATTTAATTTTTTCCAGTCTCAATTCCATGTCAGAAGTCACTGGTAAAAGTTGTACCAAAGGCTAAGATTCTACACTTTTTTAAATAGTGCACTGAGGACCTCATTGTCTGTGGGATGGCTTCAGAGTTGCCTTGACTTTTGAGGTGGTGGTAATGGCAGAGCTCCCTGCAAACACTTAAGCATTAAGCAATTCTAAGATAACTCCATTTTAGGTGATGCCATCTCACTTTATGCTTTGGGATAGTATTAATTTTAATTAATGGAATGTGTCACCAAATATGCCTGTATTTAAAGTCTGATCATATCTCAAGCTATTGAAATGATGCTGATATTTTATAAGATCCACCACTAAGATGTTCCAAATGAAACAAGGATCTGATGCATCCTCCACTTTCATTAACATTTCAACATATTCTACTCCCTTTATGGCAAAGGTTTTACTCTAAGGTTTTACTCTGATTTAAAGTATGTTTGTACTTTGTTTTCTTCCTCAATTCTTATGTGCTATAAATATGTGTAAGATTCTTAAAAGTTACATTTGTTTTGTATTTGTTTCATATATCAATATTACAAAGTAGATACCTCATTATTAGCAGTACAATTGAGTAAAATCAGTGATCCTTTCCATTTATGATCATTTAAGCAAAAGCCACCACAAATCCAGATATTTTCATTTATGAAAAGTCAAAATGCACATTTTTAATGTGTAAACATTTTTATAAATGGTTGAATTCTAATCTAAAACGTATTTTTGCATTTTGAAAAGAGGGCAGGCAGGAGAGAGAGAGAGAGAGCGTGCAAGCGAGAGTGGGGCGGGGGGGGGATCTCCAGGTGGTAGAATGAGTTTTCCAGGAGCGAAACAGTGAACAGGAAGGTAACTAAATCAGGATATGTGGTCCCAAGAGGATAGCAATGCTGTCATTTCTGGATTTTAAGAAGGAATTCCACAAACATCTTGGATCCCTGCTCTTGTGTTTGAGCTCAACCTGAGCCATGTCACTGTGTGATGTACAGTGGTCATCTTCTCACTGACACTAAGTCAGACGAACCCTGTAAGAACCATTCCCATTTCCTGGGAAATGCGAAGCAGAATTGGTGGTTAGTATAGTCACTGAATCACATTTGGTGATCTCAATAGCGTATGAAAAAATAAATAAAGCCTATTTCCAAATTATGAAGGTAAAGTAGAATAACACACACACACACACACACACACACACACACACACACACACAGTCTATATGTGAATATACCTGGGTTACATAAGTACACATGTGTGACTTACTTGTGCCAAGTTCATAATGTGGGAAACATCAAATTTGTATTCCCTAAGCTCTACTCTGTGCTGCCTTGTGAATCTCAGGAAACAAGGACAAGTACTAGGTTTACTTGATAGACCTTGAATTAAATAAATTTATTTGAGTCAACCTGAATTAAATAGTGAAAAAATAGTAGAGGGATGTTGTAAAGTTTGAGAAAGTGAAGAACTGACATAAAATAGGATGAGGAAGGCAGTGGGGTGACATACAACCTGAAGGTGTTTCTATTTCTCTGCATTGTCTCTGTGCACTGACTTCATGCAAACCAACACTGCAGCAGAGAGAATGAACTCTGTAATAACGGGTGACAGAGGATCAACAGCAGCCATGTCTTGGTCAGTGAGTTGAGCGCAGACAATAGGAAATATGTTAATGGCCTAATGCACCATCATTTCTATCTCTCCAATTATAAGGTTTTTTTTTTTCTTTTTGCTGTTCCTGAAATGTGTTTTACATTATTGGTAAGAGTTGTATCCCTTATGAGTTATTTTCCTAGAAAATAATTTTTAGTTTGAACTGTGAAGTATGTTTATTGATTACACAATTATATTGCAAATTAAAGTGAATTAACACAAGAAAAGTGTTAATGGTACTGATATTTGAATCAACTAGGTAGAATGTTCATAGATACTCAAAGAAGATGTATGCACATAAAGATGCTATGTATAGCCAGGCGTGATGGCGCGCGCTTGTAATCCCCGTGCTTGGGAGGCTGAGACAGGAGGATTGCACAGGTTCAAAGCCAGCCTCAGCTACTTAGTGAGGTTCTCAGCACCTTAGTGAGACCCTGTTTCCAAAGTATAAAAAAAAATAGGCCTGGGAGTATAGCCCAGCAGTAGAAAAATCCCCTGGGTTCCACCTTCAGTACCACCAAAAATAACTAATAATAAATAAATAAAAAGATGCTTTGTATACATAATGTATTCTTGAAACTGATTCTAAAATTCAATCATTTTTATCTAAAATATTTAACTAAAAATTATATATATATATATATATATATATGCATTATCTTAAGACACTGATAAAACCCAAAAGGTATTTTTCTTCATCTCAACCTTGACAACTTTAAAATATTGCCTTTCTGAAAATCAAAATAGTAAAGTTTTTCAAGGATTTTATTTTTCCCACCTGCTTCTGTTGTAAAAAAGTATTGTCAAAGTTTAAATATTGAGGAGTATTTGTCAAGTATGAGAAAAAGAAAGTAACATAAATTTGGTAACACATATGTAGTTTGTGTTTTGAATAAAAAATATTTTGAATTTCTTTGAGTACAGTTGATTTGTATTCTAAGAATATTCATTTAAGTTATATTTATGTTAAAATAGTCATCCTATAATTTTTCAAGTCTGACAAATCAGTGCACCAATTTCAAGGTTTATGATTGAAATAAAATATAAGCTGGGCGTGTTGGTGCACGCTTATAAACCCAGCATTCAGGAGGCTGAGACAGGAGCATCGCGGTTCGATGACAGCCTCAGCTATGTAGTGAGGCCCTCTGCAACTCAGTGAGACTCTGTTTCAAAATAAGGAATAAAAAAGTAGGGCTAGATGTGTAGCTCAGAGATAGAATGTTTCTGGGATCCATCCCCAGTTCTGCAAAAAAAGAAATAAAATATGAGATGATTACTGTAAACACTAGTTTGAAGAGAGTAGTATATAAAGATCTATTTTCCAAACAAATTTTAACCTGACCCCATATTGCCATATTTACATAGAGTTACAAAACTTCTTGGTGAAGGGAAACACTTATTTTAGGACTAGACCATGTCCATAAAATTGCAACTAAATAGGTCATAAGATAACAAAGTGACTTTATCTGGTAATAAGAAATTTGTACATAACCTTAGTCTAGGGAAGATGAGATATTATAGACTCAATCTGAATAAAGTTTAAAACCATATATTTTATGATAAAAGACCTTTAACTTAAGATGGCCAAACACTGATATTATATATTTGGTGTAAACCAAATTCTGAGTTTTATTTTTATGATATTAAAAGTTACTTAATAAAGACTTGTTCACATTAATATGTATGTATATATATAAACTGGAAATATCTATTAAGACAAAGCATGCATTTTAATTCCACACTGAGCACATTACTCATATACAAGTAAATGCATGGATTATTTTTTAGATTAACTGTAAATATCATAAATGCAAATAAATCTTAAATAAGTGTTAATATCTATAGAGTATTATTTATTGCAACAAAACCTGGCCAATCGTATTGAAACAATTATATCATTGTATATTAATTAGACCTGAATCTTTCACTTTGCCACTGACAATTTAATAAATACCAGCAAAATCTTAGAAGTCATATAGTTATTTTAACAAGTATAACATAGATGGATTTTACTTTTATAAAATATCCTCCTCAAACTTACTTGGTCTAACTAGCCTTCCTCAAAGAAAGATGGTATGAAATGTGGTTTTGAACCTAGGATTATTTAGGAACTTAGAAATTTATAGAGAAAAGTATTAAATAAAATTAATCTTAAGATCAAGATGTAGGATATACTTGGCACGTGCTATTTTTACATAGTTCATGTCATGTTAGCAATCCAGCTTGAAATCATTCCAACCTGGAAGGGAAATTTAAAAAGGAAGTCTTTTCTTCATGGCCATCAATCTGTGTGAGTGCCTGAGTCTGTGTGAGTGCGTGAGTCCGTGTGTGTGTGTGTGTGTGTGTGTGTGTGTGTGTGTGTGCGCACACACATGCACATGTCTGTTTGTGGAGGCCTCTCAAATGTACACCTGAGCGCAGGTCACATCTAGTGTCTTATTTTGCATGTTGTAGATTTTGATGCCAGGAGTGATCTCCATTAGTGGAGTGTATATATGGAATTTCTATCTAGTTTGATTTCTTTGAGTTAACAGTATTAACAGTTAACTTGTTTGTCTTGCTAATTTTTAATTTGTGGACATCATTATCTCACAGAAAGGTAGAAGTCATCATTCATTTCTTATTAATGCAAGTGTTACCTATAGCAGTGAATGCTAATCATAGCTTACATTAAAATTTCTTGGGAAGGTCTTGTGTTAATGTCATCAGAAATCCGATCCAATTGATTTAGGAATGGTACTAGTTCATCAACAAGCTTTAAAATAATCTTAAGTGAACGTAATTGTAGTCAGTGTTGACAATTATTAGAATTCACAATTTCCAGTGCAGGAAGAAGACAGGGAAAAATAACTGGACTTGCAAAAACAGTCAAAATAAAATCACCTGAAATAAATCAGAGAAAATAGCTCTTACTAAGGAGAAATTTGAAAATCACTTTTTAAAATATTTCTCAACAAGTTTCCAGAATTTATCACATCTGTGAAACAATAATTGCCTCTCCAGTAACTAAAGTGGAAAAATCTACAAAATTGCACGATATCAGGATGATAGAGTTAGTAACGTTGTTTTCAAACTTCAACACTAAGGCACGCATTGTATTCAGGTATATACGAAGTCTAATGTTCAATAGTGAGAATTTTTCTCTTTTAAGTGTGTGTATGTGTCTGTGTATGTGTGTATGTGTGTGTATGTGTGCGAGTGCCCGTGTGCGTGTGTGTGTATGTGTGTGTATGTGTGTATGTGTGTGTGTGCGTGTGCGTATGCGTGTGTGTGTGTGTGTGCGTGTGTGTATGCGTGTGTGTGTGTGTGTGTGTGTGTGTGTGTGTGTGTGTGTGTGGTGTAGTGCTGGGAATTGAACCCAGTGACATTCTACTTCCAAGCTACATCTTTAGCCTTATTTTATTTTACTTTTTATTTGGAAACAGGGTTGGCTTCAAACTTGCTATCATCTGTCTCAGCCTCCCAAGTACTGGGGTTAAAGGCATGCGCCACGATGTCCAGTTTCATTTTCATAGTAAAGAAATTGTTATAACTATGGAACTTTTGAAAGGCTAAAAGTAATTACAAATGGGAAGGAGTAAGGGATAAGTTAGCCTATATAAAAGTCCAGACTCTAAATAATAACTCAGCCAGGGTTTTTAGTGAAAGGCAATATTTTAGTACAGTTGCTACTATGCAAAGTTCCCCAGATCTGAAAGATGGGGAAAAGAGCATACTGTATTTACTTGTCATACATTTCTCTGGCTCTCCATAGATGCTTGTCACCTTCTACGTTTCTTTCCACCCATTCTCTCCTGCTGTTCCCTACTTCTTAACTGTTCGTGCCACATGATGCCCCATTTACTTAAGTAAGCCCTTGGCTTCAAAATTAAATCACAAGTCCCAAATTCAGCTGAGCACACAGTGCTTTCAAGGCAAAACTTGAGTGGAAGGTGGAACTGTGAGAATCTAGCATTTTGGGTGGAGGTATGCGGTCAACAGCCGTGTCGGTGAGGTCCAACAAGTCTGGATTCTCCACATTCTCCATCCATGCACAAGAATTGATTCGTTTCCAATTCTTCCCAGTTTCATGCTGTAATCTTAAAAACCTTTTCTACTGTCATAGGGTCCTTGAATGAAAACAACATTTATGAAACTTTTTACTGATATAAGTAGAAAAAAAGAAATTTATTCAGATACTATTAGGAAACTTAACAATTTCCACACTTGACTGAGCAGCCTTTGCATTTGAGAAAGTTCCCTCAGACTGAGAAGACAACTCTCATACAACTCAGTTTACCTAATCTTACATCCCCAAACCTAGAACTTGACCCAGAGACAAGCATGGAATAGGAACCAAGCATGCTCAGGATGGCACAGTCAAAAAATGGCCAGACTTACCGAAATGAGAAATAGGTGAGAATTTTCAGAGGAATTCATCCTCAAAGTTTTCAAACAACCAGGAAAAATACTTATGTTGGGGCAAACACTTAAAGTAAACTAGTACTCAAGACTTTGGATAGAGTTGGTTATATTGAACAGTTAGAAATACTTCTCTACTTTATAATAAACTGATTGGATAAAATTTACGCCCAATAAAACCTCCAAAGGGAGGAAATTCCACAAATGTATTAGATATAAAATAGAATAAAGTAAAAATCTTTGTAATACATAAATGATATAACATTTACCAAGATTGTTACCTTTTTAAACACGCTGTAAGTCTTAGACTTATTTTTATCTAAATAGATTTTTATGCTTAGCTATAGAATGGCCCCTTGAAGAGCTTATAAACTTGTGTTTGGAGTATATAAATTGGAGTATATAAATTGGTGTATCAACAATTGAGTTTTTAGGGCTATAATCCCTGCAGCAGATAAATCTATTTTAAAGGGTTCATCTGAGTGGTGGCTGGAAGGAGTGGGTCTCTGGGATGAGGCTTGATGATTATATATGGTTCTTCTCCCCTTGTCCTCTCTCTCTCTCTCTTGTTTCTGGCCTCCATGATGTGAGGAGCACAGCCCATGTGCTTTTTCTCTTTCTCTGCCTTCTGACACGATGAGTCGTCTCTGGCCTCACATGGATTGAGTGCAAATCCCTATGAAAAGAATCTTCTTTTTTCTAAATTATGTGCCCAGGTCTTTAGATTATGTCTGAGAAAGTGCTGACCAGAACATTGATTAAATAATCATTATAAATGGTGATGCCAAAATAAAGTAGTATACTGAAATTATCTTCCTAAAAATATTAGATGTAGGGGTACTTATGTTTGTATAAACCAGACATACCACTTACTTACAAGAGGGAAAGGAGTGATATGTCCTTAGTGAAAATCAGGGCCATTAATCAGATTATATGATCCATAGATTGTTGTAGCTGTAAGTTGGCCATGGATTTCCAGGAATTATTATTAATGTAAGCTCACCGATGCACTCTTCTCTCTTTAAAGCAGTCTTCATAATCCTTATACAAGTCCCCACAACTTAGACTTGCTCCTCACACTATTCCCAAACATAAGTTAAATCACATATCCAGAGTACTTTAAGTAAAGATGAATGCTTCCAAGTAGATACTCTGAGAGCATCAAGACTTGTGATATTGTTTAGCCTTCAGCCAAGGTATAGACTTCTATACATAAGCATTACTATACATTAGTTAGATAAAAATAGAGTTGATAATGGCTTTACTGATTTGGGGGAAAACCCATAGTCCATCTTCAGCTCAACAGTCAAAGTGAAATTGTGTTGAATGCAATGTCAACGAATAAGTCCCAATTCTGACTCACAATATGCCCGTGGCTCTTTCTCTAGTTTATGATGAAATAACCCTCCCTCCAAAGTATTATACTGGTTTAAGTTTTAAGCAATTACTTTGTTTCACTTGAACCTGGCAATAATTTGTAACATCAATTAAGTATATTTTTACATTTTAATAAATTTTGAATACGTACAGGTGTTAGAGAACATCCAGTTAAACATCCCTGGCAAATACTGACTTAACTAATCTTATTCATTTCTGGAAAAGGTTCATTTGGGAAACAAAATGGGGAATTTGGAATTCTTTAGACATGCTTCCAGTGCTGTTTCTATATCCAGATCTCAGGATACTGTATATATATTCCTGGGTTCACAGAGACAATCGAATAAAATTTTGATGCCATGGTAGAAATGTGCAGAAACTAATATGAATGACAGTAATTCAGCCTTTTCACATGACCATGTTGAGATTTTATTTCTGTGAAATTTTTTCCACTATAGCATAATTTTAAAGCCAGCAGAATCAATCAATCTCAAAGAAAAAAAAATAAAGATAATACTGTAATTTTTACAATTTATTGTGCAATGTGAATTTTGTTACATTTACCAAGTTTAGCCATATACTATGAAATTTTTCTCATGATTAAATCCCTTATTAAAACCGGGCATGGTGGCGCCCGCTTGTAATCCCCGCGCTTGGGAGGCGGAGACAGGAGGATGGCACAGGTTTGAAGCCAGCCGCGCTGGCGTAAGAGACCCTATTTCAAAAATATAAAATAGGTCTGGGAGTGTAGCCCAGAGGTAGAAGGGCTTCCAGGAACCACAGTACCGCCAAAAAAAAACCCCTTTATATATATATTTTATATATATATATATATTTATATATATATATATAAACCCTTTATATATATATATATATATATATATATATATATATATATATTGCTTCATAAGAAACACATTATTTTAGACTAAGGTTATAAAAAGATGTTTAGAAAAGGGAAATTCCTAATGTACATGATGTGCATTCAGAAACATATCAGTCAATCACTAAGCTATACATGAGAAGGAGGGAGTGGAGTGGAAATTGGGGAAGGGCTAAATGAGTAACGTGCACCTGTATGCCTCTGTCATCTTATACCCTATAAAGAAGTGACTACAATACATCAATGAAAAAAAATTAAAAGTAAGATATTTGGTAAACTGAGCAGGGATATATTGACATATTTAGCTTTTTTCCTAAAGATAATATGCGTGTGAAGAAAATTAATTTTGATTAAATTATTGGTACCACAGATAGACACTAAATTAGAGCATATTTGGTCTTTGGAGAAACGTATCCCAGCCCTCCAAAGTTTGGCCACCAAACTGGCACTGTAACTACGTGAGTCAAAGGCTATTCCAGGTCTACCCTGGAGACCCAGGGAGGTGAGGGAGATGGTGAAGTGGGTGGTTTCCATGAGCAGGACTGTTGCTATGCTTCTCAGGTTGTGGTAAGTTCCTTAATCAGAAGCAATTCTGTGTGAATACCAGGAGGGAGAGGCAGGCACTGTGTGTTTAAAGCTGCCAGCAGCTGCCAGGCATGGTGGCGCACACTTGTAATCCCCGCGCTTGGGAGGCGGAGACAGGAGGATCGTTCTGGTTCGAAGCCAGCCTTGCTAGCTTAAGAGACCCTGTTTCCAAATAAAAATATAGGTCTGGGAGTGTAGCCCGGAGGTAGAAGGGTTTCCAGGAACCCCAGTACCACCACCAAAAAAAAAAAAAAAAAACTTGCCAGAAGCAGTGTTTGATGAGAAGGCATGTCCTCATTCAAAGTGAGTGCCCAGTAAAATAATAATAATAATGATGATGATAATAATAATAACCCCCTTAATGCCCTTCCTGTGATGGAAGCTATCTAATATAATAAATATGTTCCCAGTTTCATGTCACACTGGTGACACAGTGTCATTCTCAACTAGCAGACTTGGCTCTTAGTGAGGAAACGGAAAGCTTTTGTGTGTGGCCGCTCAGGCCTAACCTCTATTCCTGGCAATGGGGCCTTTTGTTTTGTTTTGTTTTGTTTTCATGAGCCCAATAGAAAGGATAGCTGGGAAAGAAACAGGTCATCTAATCTGATATATTCTTAAATCTCCCCTTGAGATGGACATAGGATTACATGCCTATAAACCTAACCTGGTACTTGGGAGTTTGAGATAGGAGGATTGCAGGTTCAAGGCCAGCCTCAGTAACATAGTGAGATTCATCAATCCTATTTCCAAACAAAACTAAAAAGAGCTGGGGTGTAGCTTAGAGGTAGAATTCCCTGGGTTCAATCCCTAGTACTACAAAAACAATTTTTTTTTAAATTTCCCTCTGCTGAGGTTAGCCTTTGATGTCCATTTAGAGAGATCTATACTCATAAGTCTTCTAATAATCCTTATCATTGATTTTCATCCTTATAAGTGACAGACAAGCAGATTCCACGATGAAATAGGACACCCCCACTATGTTAATTTATTGCATAAAGTTTTCAAGGCCTCTTGGAAAGAACATGCTTATAAAATGTTAAGATGATGGGCAAGCCCTCACTAGGGATTACCCAGCCAATACCACCCCTTAGTGTCCAGTTCATTCATACAACCCTAATACAACAACATGACGGAGGGACCCAGCTGGACATCAGTTGATTTTCTGAATTTAGAGAAGGCAACTACTTATCTAAAAGGAAGGAATCCTTGGCAAGAAATGAGTTTACTTTTACTGCTCTTCATGGGTATGCTGACTCTAACATCTGTGTAATAAACTACAGTCAGAGCATTCTGTATACCATTGCTCCTGGACAAAGAATATATTCCAAAAGATAGGAAGTGCTGGGCTTATTACATAGGATTCAGTGTTCCTATCATGTGCCCCTTGTGAAATACCAAATGGCTTCTTGAAGACTCATCAGAGTGCTAAAGGGAAACCAAATCATTGCAAGATCAGTGTCCTTGCATACGTCAGCACCTACGCTGGAGTTCTCTGTGTGTGGCCTATAGAACGACCATACTCATTAACTGAAAGATAAGAAAGGATTGCTTTCATTTTACACTGGGAAAAGCACTTTAGAATCTTAAGACATGAAAATTCCAGCATATTACTGAAGTGTGCTCTGAGGTGAGAGGGCATGCTTGCTGGATAATGAAGGACACAAGCCATGAATACCTTATTTGGCTTCACAGTCAAGTAGAGAAATGAAAAGTCTAGATTCTACATGACTCTCTTACATGCATTCTCTGTGTGGATTAGATATATAAATAGAAATAGATATAGAAATAGAAATAGACATATCTTTTATATATTTACATAGGCATGCATGCATATGTATATCCAAATATGTATCTTAATCTATACATATATTTATGAATGTGTGTCTAAATACATATTGATATAGCATCATATTTTTAAGCGGTGATTCCTGAGACAGTAATTGAGAAGCCGCTGGAGTAAAAGACCATCAGAAACCCAGGACTCAGAAATGAACAGTGATTGGAGCACATTGGAAGTTTTGTTGTTGTTGTTGTTGTGTTTTATTTAGTTTGCATAAGAGAGTGAAATTTTTTGTTCTTACGAATGAAATTTTTATTTTTTTATTGAGGTCTTTTTACACTGTTCTGATAAGTATGAGGAAAGAAAGGACATGTGAACACTGTCTGAAGCCCAAAGGTAGTAAGTGACGGTTAGGACGACTATATAATTTGTCCTATAAGTTGTGACATTTCTGCCCAGAATATGTATTTAACTATATAGGATGTCAGTTGTAAATTGGGACTCCCTCCAGATAACTAGGACATATGGTCACCATAATGATAGGGGACATTTTCAAAACAAGAGTTTGTTTAACATCTAAATGCTCTTTCAGTTTTAGGGAATCATCCCTCCCAGGCAGAGGAATGTGAAGAAACCCAATCTCCTCTGATTTTCTTTCAACCAAAGCAAAGTTCAACACATCCCCTGCACTTTGAGGAGGGATGCAAAGTCCAACGGACTGTAAGATTGGCTACAGAGTGACCAGATCTAGTACTGTCTACGGTGTATAATGATGGCCATGATTCTACCCAGATTTATTTTTGTAAACATATTTTAAACAATTATTGTGTGATTTGCATAAGGTTAACTCAGTTCACTCTGAACACAGTCTCCTTTTGATGATCTGGATACTGGGACACAGAAAGGCTAAGTTACTTGTCCGAGGACATGGAGATGTAGTAAACAGTGAATCGGGATTCAGAAGCAGGCAGCCTGGCTCCAGAGCTCCTGTTCAGACGCACTGCAAGGTGAGGCCTTTGCGGTGTCTCCAGCCCCATACACCACGGCCAGCTCCCGAGATTTCCACCTCTTCTGCCATCTATCCAACAGCCTCTGTATCAGCTGTTTTTCTCCTCTAAATTTTTGTTTTTATTTCTTGCAACCAAGATCCTCAATGAATATAATTGCTACTCATACTACCATTTCTTCTCTCTGTGCTATAAGTGAAGTGACAAAGGGGCTTATGTGCATTTGTCATGCAGAGAAACATTTTCAATAAAACTATAGTCTTAAAAACTGTATAGTGCAGAGCATTTAGTACTCCCCTTCATAATTTAGATCTGCTTGCCACTGTAATATACTCTCAATTGTGTGGTCAAGATAATTTAAGCACTTGAAATGTATAATTTATATTAAGAAGTAAAACATAAGCCATCAAAATAAGTTTTATGTTAATAAAACTAACTAGTGATGTTTTCTGTTCAAAGAACATTTAGATCTGCCAACTCCCTCACAAAGGTCCCCTTCTTCCAACTTCGCAGGGATAGTTTTGACAGTGATGGGTTTAGAATGAGCCACCATGACACTGAGCATTTAGTTCTGCTTGGAACTTTCTATAAGTTACACAAGGAGACTTAAATTTCAACCTCAAGGTCAAGGAGTCAAAGCCGAAAATCCATCTTGATATCTTACCCTGATCTCCCCCACTCATCCAGTTATTGCTTTTTTGTCCAATAAGACACTCATTTGATGTTCTAAATTTAATGTCTTTTTAAAGAGATTCCTAAAATGACAAAATTCATTTATTGGGTACTTTCATTTTGCTGAACATTGTGGCCACACTGTCATATATTCTCTCCTTTAGTAGACCTGCAAACTTATGATTTAGGTTTAGACATTCTGATGAAGAGAAAGAGACTCTAATGAAGAGTCATCTCTGATAAAAGAGAAAGTTTGAGTAGTTTCCCAAGAAAAATGAAGGAAATAAGGAGAATCAGAGGTCAATGTCTGCATCTATCTGCAAAATCCATGTCCTTAGGTATTTGCTATATTGTGTCTTACTGGTATAGTTCCATTTTACTAAATTGAACCATGATCACTTTTTGTATGTGTGTGTTTTTTAAATAAGGCCTCAGTAGGTTGCGGATGCTGGCTTTGAACTTGCAATCCTCCTGTATTATCCTCCCAAGTACTGGGATTCTAGCCATATATCACCAGGCCCTATCCATGACCACTTATTTTTTTTTCGGGTCTGGGTATGGAACCCAGGGGCATTCGACCTTTGAGCTACACCCCCTGCCCTATTTTTTATTCTTTATTTTTTGAAACAGGGTCTCACTGAGTTGCAGACGGCCTCACTAAGTGGCTGAGCCTATCCGCGAACCGCTATCCTCCAGTCTCAGCCTCCTGAATGCTGGGATTACAAGCATGTGCCACCATGCCCGGCTTATGACCACTTTCCCACCAAGGGGAATTGCATGAATATAAATGGATATTTACGCTGGGTGTGGTGCATGCTTGTAATCCCTGTGCTTGGGAGGCAGAGACAGGAGGATTGTGCAGGTTTAAAGCCAGCAGCACTGGCTTAAGAGACCCTGTCTCCAAATAAAAAAATGTAAAATAGATCTTGGAGAGTAGCCCGAAGGTAGAAGGGTTTCCAGGAACCTCAATACCACCAAAATAAATAAATACATAAATAAATAAATAAATAAATAAATAAATAAATATTTACTATATAAGGTCCAATATTCTGTGTAATGTTTTATTCCTATATCCATATATATGTAATGTTTTATTCCTATATATTCATCATGGCATAGAAAGTGGCTCTTCTTCCCCTTCAACAATGTAGACAAAGGTAAATGACATTTGCCATAACCTGGGTCAAACCTTGTCATTTTTATAGAGTTTAGCTTTGCCACTTATCCTATCATAAATCATAGAATTGATTGCCTCTTTTTCATATTAATACATTGAGCTTAAATAAAGTTCATGTTTTTGAAACTTTGGCACTTATCCCAATTATGAATGATAGAATTTATTACCCCCTTTTTCAGATCAATAGACTGAGTTCAAAAAATTAAGGTAATATTCCCTACATAAAATAACCAATAACCAGAGGGTCTAAAATAAATATCAGTCAAGGTTATTGAATCCCAGAGCTGGTACAAGTTCCACCATAATGCATGGCCTGTCTTGCTGCTCATTATCCTGTTGTCCAAACATGGAATGTTCCTTTAGTCGAGGGAAAGTGCTTTATATGTCTTAAATTGTCAGACATAATGAGATTTTAAAGCCAAATTCAATAGAAAATTCCATTGTCCTGTGCTGTGGGTTCCCTGTAGCAACAAGAGTAAAAATGTCAAGGTTGCAGCTGCCTGAAACTTTCTTTTTCTGGGCACATTGTAAGTAAACCAGAAGCACCAAGTTATCCAAAATCTGTATGCCCATTCCTGAGGTTTTCACTTGTTTGTACATTACTGTAAAGTCATTTGTAAAAATACTGTTGCTATTGTATTGTCTTTTGTTGTTGTTCAGAGAAAATGATGATTCTATTAGTGCTAGCATGTTGCAATTCATTTTGTGAATGGATAATACATGTATACTATAACCATAAATATTACTTATTTGAAACACTGAGATTAGTAAAAACTTCTAAATAATTTTATTTCATAATTTTAGCCGACTGAGGGTCTTTTACCTCAAATATATACCTTTTTTAAGAAAACATATCAGAGATAGATCTTTTAATCTGCTAAAAGTTTCCAGGCCTGAATTTTACTCAGAATACTCAGCATAGGATTCTTATTGTATGCATCTATAATACTAAGGTGGTTGAAATAATATAATTGGTTTGTGTTATTACCAAATTCACTTTTATTATAAGGATTTTTAAAGGTATTTGAAGGTAGAAAAGCTTCAATTATATAATTTTTAGAATATCCTGAAATAAGATATAAAGCAAATAGAGTGAGTTCTCAATGAATAAACTTAACGAAGACATTTTTCCTCCGAATGAGTATTGCTGAACTATTTTAATTCCCTTCAAATGCACTTTTCTTTCTGTGAGTCTTCCTTTGCCTGTAGGATACTCTTTGGAGTCTGAATGTACTTGGGGTGATGTCATGGGAGAAGCTCAGACACTCACTCACTGGACACATATTTATTGTCAAGTTCAGTTGTAGAGTAAAAATGGTGAGCAGAAACAGACATGGCCCCATCCTAACAGACGGATGCGATGCTGGCAGAAGTCCAGCTGAGTAGGGCCAGCCAGCTGTTGCCCTATTCTCTGATGATGGAGATACATGTGGTCAGTGAGGTCTACTTTGGTGCCACTTGTGTAAAAATTTGTGCTAGATCTTGTCATACAGTCTTGTCGGAAACTCTCAAAATAATGAAACACATCTTCCCTGGGCAGTGTTGGATGAGCCACAGACAAATACAGTTGGGAATTCTAGTTGAGAGAGACAGGAGAAGGTGGCAGCCCTGCGCCCACAGCAAAGCACAAACACACTACCCGACTGTTGTAAGTATACTTATAAACCAGCCCTGTGGTTTAGAGTTCTCTGTGTCACTTATTGAAAACAACCTTTACAGTTCATATGTGTCATGACAGGCCACCTTGTTCATAGATGAACATGAATTTTTTATCCTATAGGAGGATTATAAAAATCAATCACATCATTAGTAAGTAAAGGAAGATTCTATCCATCACATGAGTCAAACATGTGTTTTTTTTATAATGCCACATACACTTATCAATAGTGTTCTTTCTCTATGTGAAAACATTTGAAATTGTTATTTTGGTAACCACATACTTAGCAAACAGATATATCACAATGGCATTTCGTCTTGTATTTATAAAATACAAAAAAAATTCTGGAATCTTTGATTATACTTTATTGTGTTCTACAACATAAAATGAGTTCAATAATCTGATTCAAAAATTTGACAGAAATTACATATCCATTTCATAAACACCCATAGTCTTCCATAATCTTCTTAAAGATGATTTATAAAAGTATGTGCCACAAAAATCATTCTATTTAATTAAAACGCACAAATAATGAAATTTAAAATTTAAAAGGTGAAAAGCATTACTTTATTCATAATTCTATCTCCCCTAAAATTTATTTATATTCAGTTAACAAGAAAAACACATTTAATAATTATATAAGCCATTGTGAAACAAGTTAGAAATCAGCAAAAACTTCAAAATAAATAGGACTCTGTGACTTAAATACCCATTTGTTATCCACAAAATGCCTTAAAAGTTTTGTAGCCAGATAATGTGTAATAAGAAAAGATTGACAACATTCACTGAACCTAGAAAAATCGATGAGCACAAATTGTGGTCCACATAAGTCTATCCACAAGTTACATTTGTGACTATATCACAACTGCTGTTTTCCCCTCTGTTTACATTGGCATTCACTCCCTAACCTCCCAATTGCTTTTTGCCACTCCATTCAAGGCCGCGTTTTCAGAATCCTATTCACTTAACACATTCTTCTCCTGAACCCCAACTATGTTATTTCCCTTCTCCTTACTTGGCTACTAAGACAGTTTCCATTTCCTTGAACAATGAGAAAATATATATGTAAATAAATCAAATCACTTTACTAAATTATCATTTGACAGATTCATAAACATGAGATAGAGAGAGAGAGAGAGAGAGAGAAAGTACCAGTATTCAGATGAAAGTTTACCATTCCCATTCATTTCTAGCCCTTTGGTTTATTTGGCTTCAGCAATTTAAAACTGCATCTCGGTTTGTGTATATTATGGATCCCGTTCAGCACGGACATGGAGTCTGCATCTGTAGATTTCTCACAGCAAGTGTAAGTGATTCCTCATAGGAGAACCAGCACAGCTCTCCTGAAAACAAATGAGAGGGGTGGCCACGTCCACGGATTCTTTCTGTCTGGTCAGGAAAGTGGCTGGAGATAACACTCCTGTAAGATAATTGTTCCCCTCATAAGTTATGGATGACAGCTCAGTAGTGCTTTGAGAAAGAACAGATCTGTATCTCCTTCAGCAGATATACAATGCTGATATTTTTATCAGCCATTTCCTCTAGTATTTTGCTCAAAAATGCACTCAGCTGTTCATTTGCTAGCCAAAAAAAACATTGAAATGAATAGAGATAATCCTCGGGTACTTGAAGCCACTTTAGCCATTGAATGACGAGGGGCTGAATACTGACCTAAGGTTCTCACGTCTAATCGGTGGGATTTTGCACAGCCCTAATTTTTTCTTTAGAAGGAGGTAAATTAATTAAGTAGAGAAACTCCTTGAACTATGATGTACAATTAATAAATTCTACTATTAGAGCGAGAATCTCTGCTATGTCTTTCAGTTCAGTGATAAATCATCTTGTTGAATGTATCTTATAGACCATTAGGACAAACTTCTTCTTTAGGACTTACAGAAAATACAGACAAAGCCGAATGACCCTCAGTCTTGAATGGTGGGGTCGGGACATTAAAAGGATAAGCATAATGGAATATCTTGTCCAAGAAGGAAGAAATTCTGAGAGAAGAAAAATGCATCCAGTTTCTGCTATGCATGAGGAGCAGTCACATACTTTCCCAGACACTCTTACATAGCAATTTGCTATCCACAGATCTTAAACTATAGACATTTGACACATTACAAAACAACAGCAATAGATAAATTCATCATCAGGCGGTGATAAGTGACTTTCTATTCCATTTCAAGTCTATAATGTTCCAGTAATGGCAATTAGGACAGGAAGCCTTTCAGTTGACCTCTCCTGATTAATAGGCTCCCTTCTCATTCTTCTGGTCCTTTCCACCTGCTCCTCTTAGAGTTGGGGTGTGTAGCTCCCACTGGAGAGCTAAAAATACATTAAGCCACAGATCCAAATGGTCATAAATAGACTGGAGGTCTCAGTGGTGCTACTCTTGTCACCATCCATAGAATCTAATATTAGAGAAAAATGGCTGTGCCCATTGGGATGAATTCTCAAGGACATAATAGCATAGTGATCTTCCTAGCCATGACCACAAAACAGAATGTGTGCTCAAATTTGAGAATTCATAGAAAACATAAACAAATATGCCAAATGGGTTTTGATAAGGTATAGAAGGGAGAGAGAGTGAGAAGGGAGAGAGAGAGAGTGAGAGAGAGAGAGAGAGAGAGAGAGAGAGAGAGAGAGAGAGAGAGAGAGAGAGAATGTCCCTAGAGGATAACACTCCTCATTTGAATGACACAACCTCATTTCAAAAGTCTGCCCACCACTATCACCCTATGTTATTATGAAGAAAATGTGATATATGGTCCTGTCATAAATCTCAGTTGCCTAATAGAAAAATTCTTAACAAAGTAATTATATAATTTTATATTCACACAAAATTTACATATACAAAACCAGAAACCATTAAAAATAAAGCTCCTATTTTTATCATCCAGATCATTGTAAGTACTTGGCATGCATATTTCATCTACCTACTTTGTCATCATTATTGCTGAAACATTTTAAAGGTAACTCTAGATATCATACTGTCATCAATCGACTTGAGTATTAGTGACAGTTTACAAAAACAGATGAAATTAGTTTTTGTTTATTACAGCATTTTGGGTAATTACAAAATATGAAAAAGTAATAATAACAGAAACTAATAATTCATAAGGGAAGAACAAGATAATTTAGGTCAATTCATATATCAGAGTTCAATATAATTATTAATAAAATAAAGGAGTTTTGTGCATTCAGTCTCATTACTAACAGAAAGGTACATTGCTACATTCAAGTATCTAGTGTTTCTTAAAGATGAGAGTGTCTATATAGAACAGCTATTTAAAATGTATAGATACAGATAAATATAAAACACAGATAGTATATTTTGATTTTTAAAAGTGAAACACGAGAAGACACTCATGTTGATTATCTTGGCAGAAGAAGCTGGAAGGATATAGAGAAAGATTCCTATTTTGCTATTTTTATAACTTTATATTATTTTAATATATATTATGTGCATGTGTTGACCTTATTTTTTATTATTGATTTTTTGTTCTTATTTATTTTACTGGGACTTGAACCCGGAGGCGTTTTAACTCTGAGCTACACCCCCAGCTTTCTTTTACTTTTTATTTTGAAGTGATTTCATTAAGCTCTTGAACGTGTCACAAAGTTGATAAGGCTGGTTGTGAGCCTTCCGTCCTCCTGTCTCAGCCTCCCAAGCACTGGGATTCTTTGAGTGCATCATTGCACCTGGCTGCCCTTATTCTTTAAACAAATTGAAAATTATTATGACCCATGATTATCTGTGCTGAAATCTCAATTTTTCTACTTAGTAGTTTTACGGCCTTGAATTAATTACTTTTTCTTATTGGCATCAATTTTCCTCCCCGTGAATGATTTATTCATTAGGACCATTTATATATAATATTCTGATGGAGATCTAAAATGATAGTCAAAGAAATTACTTATTAGTAATTTTTATTAAATACCTTTATTATTAATATCATGTAAACCCTTCACCTATATAAAATGTTACTATAAATATTGAAATAGTATATTTTATGTCTATTTTTGAATGCAATGAATATTTTCTTTTACTCGTGTTTCTAATTGTTCAAGTATATATTTAGGAGCATTGGATTAGTCCTTATATACCGAAAGTTTGTTTTTTTTGTTTTTGGTGGTACTGGGGTTCCTGGAAGCCCCTCTACCTCCGGGCTACACTCCCAGACCTATTTTGTACTTTTTATTTGGAAACAGGATCTCCTAAACCAGCGAGGCTGGCTTTGAACCTGAGCGATCCTCCTGTCTCCACTTCCCAAGTGCTGGGATTACAAGCCCGGCGTGTACTGAAAGTTTAAAAAGTAAATTGTTCCTCTTTTACTTGGGGATATCTTACCTGTTGTTTCATATAGGGTCATGTCTTGAACATTGTAAAATATTGGATTCCATTTTTTCATTAAGAACATATCCAGGCATATTTCATGTTAGAATTGCATAATAAGAAAGTATTATATGTTATTTTGATAAGCTCTTTTTAAAATCTACTACATAACAGGTATAAAATTAAATAGGGGCTCTATGGGATTGCATTAATGAAACAAACCCCTTAAACTTCCCCATAAAGTTATACTGTTACTGAATCAAATAACCACCAAAGCTACTATTTAAACATTACAAGATAACATTAGCAATCAAAGTCCCTTTATTCCTCAGTGGAAGGAAATTTCTAATAATATGTAACTATGACTCATGATTGAGAAGATCTAAGGCCATAGTGTCATAAGTGTGATAGTAGAATCAACCAATCTCAATTATTATTATGCATTCTCAATTATTACTCTTCTCATCAATTGTAACACCATATGAAACAATTTAAAATAATTGTCATTAAAACATTGGTGCATGTCTTGACCATGGGAAGACAACCACATTTAGTATCAGTAAAATCAATGAATCCCCTCAAGGCAAAGACAATAGATATTTATTATATCATTAAAGCATTTTATTTAGCAAAATGATACAGTAATGAATTAAAACCTTCACTTTGCACCTTGAGTTAGGTAATAAAAACATGTTGATTATGCATCTGCATAATTAATTTTCCTCAAAAGGCCCACACTCTTGACTTTGACCCTAGGGTAAGTGCTGGTATATACCCTGCAACAAAACCTACCCAGTGGTCTGAGGGTCATCTGAGAGGTTTTGCGGAGGATGAAATTCACATTAAAATAGATCTCATTTAGTACAAAAAATAGGAGAGAGATGATGAACATTTGCGTGATGTTAGAATGCTATACAGTAATCTTTCCCAACACAGATTAAAATATAGTATTGTAATAAAATATAAAATATAGCAGGGTTTGTGATAGTTTGGATTTAGAACATCCTGCTAAACCTCACAGAGATAGGGCAGCTCTTGGAGGTAGGGTTTTCTTGAGAGGAAGAGTTCCAGGGGGTGTGGCCTTGAGGATTTTATATGATCTCTCTCCCCTTGCTTTCTCTCTTTTGCTTCTGGCCTCCAAGATGTGACAGCAGAACCTTTGTACTCTCTCCCTCTGTCCCCACACCACACTCTGAACTCTAAAGACTTGACTTTGACCTAACATGGACTGAACTCCTGAAATCTCCAAAACGGTGAGCAAATAAATATTCCTCTAAACTGTGATAGGCAAGTGCTTTGGATTATAGCAGTGAGAATGCTGACCAAAACAAACAGCGGGAGGGGAGGCAGGATTTAAAAAGTATGAAGAGCAGTATTTAAGAAAAAGATAAGAAAGATAAATTTGCCTCTATTCTCTGGTTGGTCCACCTTTTTATGCTCTTTATTGCTGGTGTTCTTCCCAATCTTCACCTCTTTATTTCTGGTGCGCTATACAAATATGTTAATATGTTTCAGAAGACCTTGCATTTCTTTGGAAAACAGCTGAGAACTACTTTTCAAAAAGGTTTGTAAACTCAAGTTTCTCTTGGCATTTAATGCAGGTAAATGCATTTTGCAGCACAATCGTTCAAGACTACAGTGTCTTGACTTGCTGTTACAATTATTTATAAGAAAATATGGTGATATGAGGGAAAGGATAGGGATTATTTGAAGGATCATTATGCTTTAGTTAATAGGTTTATTTTCGTGACCTTCACTTAAATTGTTCTTTCTCTATACTTCCCCAGCAACATTGGGCAAACTTTTAAGAACAGCAATTATCATGTCTATCAGATCAAATATACAGAAGCTAAGGGAGAGTCGTAGAAGTACACACCCTCCAAAAATCATCCAAAGAGACTGGTGGATTCATAAAAAAGTATTAGTGCACTGGCATAGTCCCATGCTGCCTTTTATATAACATCAAGGTTGCTAAACTTTAACACATGCACATATGCCATAGTAAATTCCTAAGCCATTCAACAGTCCTGTTTAATAGACTTAAAAATTGTGTGGAACAAAAGCCATTCTGTTGCACTCATTTGCAAAAGGATATAATTAGTTGTTCTTTCGGTTTCCTAGATAAAGATGCTACATATGAAAAAATAACAGGTTGTCAGTACACTAAAGGGTTAGCACTATGAACTCAACAAAGGAATAGATTTTAAAGCAGCAACAGTTTATTTTTTCCTCTAATATCTGTGATATTTTGGGATTCCCGATGACAGGAAAGCATATGGTTTAAATGCAAAATGGGTGTATTCATATTTTATTTATTTTTATCTTTAAATCCTAAAATGCTTCTAATCATAATTTTAAATTTAAAAATATCATTACCAATAATAAGCTTGCAAAGTAGGATACCATGAAGGAAGAGCTCTTAAGAAATAGTTGCCAGGGCTGACTTTGACCCACAAAATATATATTAATGACTTAGGTTCCTTTTTGTGTTTCAAAATAACATATTGATCTATAAGCATTGATTGAGGAATAAGGGTGGAGAAAGGGAGCAGGGACAAAAGGGAGCATAAGAAGAGAACTGAAAGAAGCACCAGTGCTATTTCCATCCAAGGTGGGCACGGACACATTAATGGGCTGCACACATTTCACTGAAACTCCTTTTTTATTGTACAGGAGATTGAATCCAGGGACATTCTACCTTCCAGTGCACCAGTGCCTTTTTGAAACAGTGCCTTGCTAAGTTGCTAAGGGTGTCCTCAAATCTGTTATCCTCCTGTCTCAGCCTCCCAGGTACTGGAATTTCAGGAGTACGTACAACTTGATAATCTATTTTATAAAGGAAAATTAACAGAATGTAAAAAAATAAAATATATTATGATCCAATAATTGAATATATACATATAATCACAAATTATTTGTATTTTAAACATCAGTGCTAAATTTTGTTATTTTTCCCAGGATTTAAAAAGTATGAAGAGCAGTATTTAAGAAAAAGATGATATATAAGTAAGATGATATATACATACATATTATAGATGATATATAAGTAAGTAAGTAAATAAATAAATAAATAAATCCACTGAATGTGGCATCCAATGTTAGCAAGTTTCTGGACTTCCCAAACTACTTAGAAATAGCAGATCCAAAACAAAGACACGGGCTGATGTAGTGTCCCACACCTGCAATACCAGTACTGGGGAGGCTGAGATAGAAGGATAGCGGATTGAAGCCAGCCTCAGCAATTTAGCAAGACTTTGTTTCAAAATAAATAAAAAACGGGCTAAGGGTGCAATTGAAGGTAGAATGTCCTCGTGTTCAATTCCCAGTACAATAAAAAGAGAATGCTGGCCGATGATCTTACTTAGGAGAGGCATGATCCAAAGCGCATCTCAATCATCTGCCGGATGTCAAATACCACGCTGAGGAGAGGGGAGGCAGGAGAGGCAGACACAGAAATGCCTCCGTCCACAGCACCTTGTAGGCCCCAGCTAGAAAGAGAGGCACCCGGTCTAAAGGTGCAGGGGTGCCAGGAACCTTTTGGGGATCCTGTGGTCCTCTTGTCTGTACCTCCCAGGTACTGGGATTACAGGTATGTGCCACCATGCCTGACTTTGCTTCATTCCTTTTAACAATGGAATGATATTTCATTGCATGAATGTCATGGGTGTTTTGTATTTATCTACTTTTGACTGTAATGAATATGCTGTTAGGAATATTCGTGCACAGATTTATGTGAAAATACGTCTCACTTCTTGCAGGCACTTTCCTAGCCGTGGAACTGTGGGGTCTCACGTTAATGTTAGCTTTAACTCTCTGAGTATCTGACTGACTTTTGTCCCAGTGGCTGCACCATGTTACATTTCCTCTAGAAATGCCCGTGGGTTCCATTTCTTCTACATCCTCACCAACAGCTTCTGTGTTTCTACTTAGTTATGTGGTCTTCTTACAACCATTCTCCTAGGTGTGACGTGGTATCTCATTACTGCTTTCATTTGCATTCCTTCCTGACTAGTGATGACAGAGGGGCGCAGTTGCATAGAAGAAGCAACTTCTAATTGTCCAGCAAGTATCGCAAATTTTAATATAACTAGTAGAGATGATTTTGAGTGATAACAACACAAAACAATGAAATATGTTTGAGGTGAGGAATATACCAGCTACTTTGATCTAATCATTAGGTATTATTGTATGTATGTGCATACATAAATAAATATATTATGTATTAAGAACAAAAAAATCTTGAAAAACTTTATTTTTTATTTTTATTTTTTGCGGGTTTGGGGATGTAACCCAGGGGCATTAGACCTCTGAGCTACACCCCCAGCCCTATTTTTTTATTCTTTATTTTGAAACAGAGTCTCACTGAGTTGCAGAGGGCCTCACTAAGTAGCTAAGGCTGGCTGTGAACCAAGATCCTTCTGTCTCAGGCTCCCCGAATCCTGGGACTACAAGCGTGCGCCACCACTCCCAGATCAAAATCTTTAAAGAACAAAATTCTCAACTCAGATACGCATTTTAAAATTATTCATATTATATGATAATAGTAATGATAAAGTTAGAGTGTAGTAACAAAGAAACAGATGTATCCTACTGAAGCACTATCTTCTACTTTCTTTACATCAGAATTGTGTACAAAAAGAGCCAGGTGTGGTGGCACATATTTGTAATCCCGATACTAGGGAGGCTGAGACAGGAGGATCCAGGTTTGCAGCCAGCTTCAGTGACTTAGTGTTTCAAAATAAAGAATAAAAAATTGGTCTGGGGTTATAACTCAAAGGTAAAATGCCTCTAGGTTCATTCTCCAGCACCACACACACACAAAAAGCATATACAAAAAAGATATGGTGTTGCATTTGAAAAATTATGTAAGCAAAATGAATAAATCAGGTTGTCAGATGTTTATTTTTAATTTATTTTATTTTATTTTATTTGTTTTATAAAATGTTATAAGTGCATTAATCAGATAAAAATGAAATTAAAAAATAAATTTGATACCAAATCTGCCTATATATATATATATATATATATCTGCCAAAAATATGTATATATATATATATATATATATATATATATATATACATTTTTTTTTGTGGTACCGGGGTTCCTGGAAGCCCTTCTTCCTCCGGGCTACACTCCCAGACCTATTTTATATTTTTGAAACAGGGTCTCTTACGCCAGCACGGCTGGCTTCGAACCTGCGCGATCCTCCTGTCTCTGCCTCCCAAGCGCGGGGATTACAAGCGTGCGCCACCACGCCCGGCCAAATCTGCCTATATTTTAATCTGAAAAATAAAAGTGAATAAAATCATAATTTCATATAGTGGCCCTTAAATTCATATGGTCCTGATGAGGAAATTAAAACCCAGAGAAGCCCTGTGATTATCTTCATGTCCCATGGCTAGTGAGGTATTTTATATTACAAAGAATAAGAACCTCCAGTGTGGAGTCCTCATTTCCAGATAATGTGTTTTCAACTCTATTGCTCTTGCCTATATGTACAGGCCCAGTGGAGTTTTCTCCTGTTTTTTTTTCCTTTGTGCATAGAATGTTAAGAGATACCATCACCAGGCTCTTGTCTAAGAAAAAAAGGCAAGAAAAGAAGCTACAGTCTCTTTGGAAACACACTGTTAAACAGATTCTCATTTTTGCAAGATTGCAGATTTTCTTTGAATCAAAAATTATAGTTTCTAAAAATGGCTATGAGTCTAAATTGTGCATATGATTTTTGTATCATGTAATATTTTGAAAAATTAAAGAGAATGGAGTAAAATCTCTATATTCAAAATTCCTCAGCCTGTAAAATAGCAGTTTGACCATAATTTTGTATTCAACTAATATTCATGGACTGCTTAATATTTAAGCATATTTTTATATTTGTAGTATTTCATATAGAGTGAAACAGGCATTCAGTTCTGTAAAGACAAGGAAAAAATCAGTCAGGGTACTTGAAAGTATCAGAGACATAAGATTTATGAAATATAAACATTAAATCATTAATTGTCTTATGGTTAATTAAAAACTAACAATAATATTTGATAATAGAGTATAATAATGTGGCCTTTTTTAATAAATGGCATTGACTTTCTATTGCTAATGTGATAAAATCCAGTCAATGTATATTTTAAATTGTTTCTAGAGTTTTGCTTAAAGACACAATAGAATTTAGAATTTGAATCTGATATCATATGTAAGGGCTGCAGAATCTTTTTCTAAACATTAGCCTAGAACTCACATTTGGCATGTAGTTTTCATTCCTTCAGACGTATAATTATTCTATTTTCTTTTTCTTTCATTTTTTTCTTCTTTTTTTATTTATTTTTTGTCCTGGTAATTGAACCTATGGGCATTCTACCTCTGACCTAACCTCCTCCCCCAGGCTTTTTTTTTTTTACATTTTGCTTTTAAACAGGGTCTCTCTGAGTTGCTCAGGGTCTTGCTAAGTTGCTGAACCTCCAAGTCTCAGCCTCCCAAGTCCAGGATTATAGATGTGCATTACCGCATCTGACATGAGACATGAAATTATTATAAGGTCAGGTGTCAATACTAATCCCGACAAAGAATGGCCCACATAACACATTATTTGATGAACTCTTTTTAAGCTTACACCATGATTTTGAGCTGTGACCCATGCAGGCTCTGGTTCTCTATACCTGTAGCCAAGTGCACTGAAAGCCATCCATCCAGAAGGGTTTTCTGGGGAACATCTTGATGTGGTAGGTTTTGTTTGTTTGTTTGTTGCTTTTGTTTTGCTGCTGCTCCTGCTGTTGTTTTCAAAGTAAGGCCTTAGTTCTTCACTCCGATACCTCTACTAGGTACAGACAACTCATATATCAGCTTCCTGGTGGAGTCACATCAACAGATCTCAGGGAGAATGATATTTATAGCACAATGCAAAGACATTTGATTAAGATGAGAAGCCAGTCTACTGAGAAAACAAACAGACCGTATTGGTTGGTCATTACAGCTGCTCAGCATTTAACTAGCTATTTGAGACACTTTAGTAGAATATCATATATTATGTGGCAACCCACAATTAATTCATATGTTAATCAGGTTTCAAAATATCCCTCCTGCCTTATAATACTTCTGTAAAGGTAAAAATAAAATGACTCATATTAACTATGTCTAATCTCTTGAAATTGAGGTATTAAACTAGGCAGAAAAAGCAGTAAATGCATCTATATTAAAAATTTAAAATTAAAAAAAAATTTATTAAGAAAGAGATGTATCTGTCCTGAAGGGAACAACAACAACAACAAAAAATCCTTTTTCCTTGAGGATCTAATTTTATTTTATGATATTCAAGAATTTTTAAAATTCTCAAAAAAATTTAAGTGGAAGATATTATGAAGATGAAACAATGCAAATGTTATAATTTTTATATGTCATTCCTGAAACTAGATGAAAATTGTTCAGATTTATGAATACTTTTGTATTTCAGCAAATCGACACATATTATTTAAAGAGCCCCTAACAATTTTCACCCTGTTGGGTGTTATATTAATTTTATTTTTAAACATATTTGTGGGGAGGCATAGCATATTGACACATACATAAGATATAAGGTTCAGTAAGCGATCACGGCTGAGCCTGAGACTGCAGCCTGGAGCAGCATGACATAGTTTTGCTTGTTAATCTTCACTTGAATGCCCATCAAAGTTAGTCTCAATGACTTTAGATATTGCTTAGGACTCTCATAATTCTACCTTTAGTTTTCATGAAGAAAATCCTCTAGCTCATCCTTTCCTCTCCCCCTGGCCCTCTTTTCATAGATACTATCTTCTGTCCATATTTAAAGCTGAACATCACAAAGGTTCATGTTCTTATTTCTTTTCTTTCAAATCGTCTCCACCTCTTTTCCTTGGCCTCTTCCTGTGTTTCGATCTGGTGATCAGTGTCCCCCTCTGGCTTTTTCTCCCCTTCATGCACCCTCTTTGCTCTCTCTCCTTTTCCCGTTTTTTATGGATGCCTTAGTGACCTCCCGTCTCATGAAAGTTGGGTGAGTACACTCTGAGGTTTCAGAGACAAGGAGCATCAACCCATATCCCTTTCCAAGCCTTCAGTAGCCACCGGATTCCTGTGAACATCACAGTTCAACAAACCCACAACTGCTTCCCCCCTGCTCTCATGACTGGAGTGACTCTTCATTCCTTTGCCTCCCATGAAACCCTAGACACAAGCGGTGGGCACTATCTCATGCTCCCTCTTCATATCAGTTATGAGGTGCTTCCAATACTATTTAATAAGCACATCACTGTCTCTGGGCTGCTGCACTATAGAGTCACTACCTCTGCCTAAAATAGTTCAGGCTCTTCTTACAAGTTGCCACATTTAATCTATTCCCCACAGGACATCAGAATGAGCTTCTAGAATTTATGCCCAATCACTTAATTCTTCATTCTAGAACTTTTTACTGGATCCTTACTATTACAAAAAATTACTTTTAAATTGCACACACACACACACACACACACACACACAATCTGGGCTTTTATCACTCATATCTAATATAATCTGCTTTTTTGCCTCTTTAATTAGCTATTCCATCTTCATCCTTCTGCATAAATTTGTTCATCCTGTCATGTGTCTTACCCGAAAACTCTGGTTTTCTTGTCTATAAAGATTATACCCCTACTTTTTATTTGAAATCCAGTGCACATATTCTATAGGATCTTTTCTGTTTACCTAAGAAGAGTTGACTATTCTCTTTCTAATATCTGGATTGTACTACTATTTATTTCTTAATGATTGTTTCCAACTGTTTTATTATATACTTAAGAATTCTGGGTCTGGTGATGTGCATATCCATAGTTCTAATACTTAGAAGGCTGAACCAATAAGATTGCAGGTTTTCGGCCAGCTTCAGTAACTTAGCCAGATTCTCAGCAACTTACTGAGATCCTGTATCAAATTTTAAAAAGAAATAGCTGGGGGTGACTCAGAGGTAGAATGGCCCTGGGCTGAATTCTTCTGTGTGTATTTCCCATAATTTTGTAATCCATTCATCTGTTGAAGGAAACCCAATTTGGTTCCATAATTTGGCTATTGTGAATTATGCTGCTATGAACATGAGTATGTATATATTACTGTAGTTCTCTGGTTTCAACTATTTTGGAAACATAACCAGTAATGGTGCAGCAAATAATATGGTGGGTCCATTCCCAGCTTTCTAAGGAATCGCCACACTGATTTCCACAAAGGCTGAGCTAGTTTGCAACCCACTAACAGTGTAGAAGAGTTCCTATTTCCTCATGAACATTTATTGTTATTTGACTTTTTATGATTGCCATTCTGATTGTAGTTAAAAGAACAAAATGATGTCATCTGCAAAACGATGGAAGGTTCTGGAGAACATTATGTTAAGTGAGATTAGCCAATGGCAGAAAGTAAAGGGTCACATGTTTTCTCTAATATATGAAAGCAAGGAAGTACTTGGAATACCAGAGAAACTCCAGAGAAGGGAGGAGAAACCTTAGTGGATCCAGGGAGGAGATCTAAGGATAAAAGAGGATGAAGACTGAGGGTTACTAATGGAAAAACTACCATTGACTCTGTGTATACATGTGAATACACCACTGCCAATCTGGGTACTCTGTACTGTAAGGTAGGAAGATGAGAAGCGGGGGATGACAACTGCTGGTGTGCATCACTGTCACTTCCACATAATTTTTACTATGAAGTCAGACTATACTGTACCAATAAAAGCACAGAAAAGAATGTTTCTGAGTTTAATTCTCAGTGGCAAAAATAAACAAATGAAATAAAATAAAACATCCTAAAGAACAAGAAATATGCCACACAGAACTTTCTTCTTACAGGGTGACTATAATGCTGCCATATAGTAGATACAAAACAAGGATTTTAATAAAGGAGTAAAAAACTGTTTTTAATATACCTAGTAATAGTCTACTTCTACTCTTACTGGATGTTGAAATGGTGTTAATAATTTTTTCTAAGAGCTCAAAATCTACAGAAGATCACAGAAATATAAACAGACAGCTCCAGCGGATGGCACAAAGTTTGTTTGCAATAACAGAGGTGTAAATAATGACTGAATACAAGAATACCAAAGTGGAAGATGAGTTTACATTTGGCTAGAAGGTGGGGTTAGAGTACAGACTGCTAACGTGGGACAGCTGTAACCAAAGTGAAGTAAGTTAAGACAAAGTTGTGAAATGCTTCAGAGTCATTTAGAGAATTCAGATTTCACTGTACAGGAACTATGAAAGACAAGATACACAGGAGACCCAGGAGACAGACTACACTTGCCCCCGATTTTGAAGTGCTTATTAACAAGCCGTGTGTTATACATAATGTGCTAAGTTCTGTGGAAGATATACATATCACCTAATTTTAAAAATCACCAGAATGCCCTAAATTCTTTGGTAAAAAAAAAAAAAAAAACTTGTAAAACAAAAAGGACTGGGATCCTAAGAGAAGTGTCTGAATGGTCTTACTGGATTACCATCTTCTGTTAGAACTTGGTCCTAGAGGGAGAGACCTGGTGGCTCCTGTGAGCTGATAGAGTCTTACCAAGCCAGATACACAGCACAGAGCTGAAAGCTGGTATGCCAAGAAAGGCTCAGTGGAGCCAGAAGATGACTTTTGGCAGAAGGAAAGTTTCTTTTTTTCTTTTCGTTTTTTTTTTTTTTTTTTTTTTTTTTTTGGCGGTACTGGGGTTCCTGGAAGCCCTTCTACCTCCGGGCTACACTCCCAGACCTATTTTTACATTTTTATTTGGAAACAGAGTCTCCTAAGCCAGCGCGCGTGGCTGGCTTTGAATCTGAGCGATCCTCCTGCCTCTGCCTCCCAAGCGCGGGGATGACAAGCGTGCGCCACCACGCCAGGCAGAAGGAAGGAAAGTTTAAATGGAGGTTTGACAAAATATAAGGTCTTATTCTGGTATCCAGTATACATCTTCTTTGCTGTTAATAATGCTCAAATTCTTTGAGGGGAAATTTCCCTTCTGCTGTGGGACACTGTTACAGTCTTCTGTTGAGGAGACTGCCAGCCGCGGCGTACTGCTTGCCCCGATAAGCAAGGTCAGTTTGAGTCTCTTTCTCAGTAGATGTTTCTACATGGAGGATACAGGGACAAGCAGCACATAGCAGCCAATTCAGCACTTAAGAACGGTCTGCCTGAGCAAGGTAGCTCCTGTAAGGATTTACCAAGACTGCTCTTTGCTTGTGCTACCTGTAGAGTTCTGTCGTTGTTTCCTCTATGCCATGAGCTGCCTCCCACCACTAGATCCTGAACACACGGCCTTGTTGCTAAGTCCAGCAAGTAGAGTTGGTTTCTTGTATGTACACAAAGAACACAGACTCATGTTGTCGTCAAGGTACCAAAAGGGCCTGCTCGATTTTTTATTACTTATATTATTAACTAATGGATTTTATGGAGTATCTTCATTTGCTAACCATTAAGGCATAGATGGGGAAAACACACACACAGTTTCCTGCCAACCAAATTATAGATGGTCAGGTGCTAGGAAGTCTCTCCTCAGTCTGGTGTGGGATGCCGGAAGGCCTTCCCAAGGTCGTCTTAGTTCATGAAAGGTCTCATGAACTTATCTGAAACGATGTCACTCCTCATCTGATCATTAACTGGAGTCTAGTTCTGTTCTTTACTGTTTCAAACTACACTGAGTTGAGGGAAATAACTGCAGTAGTTATAACAGTGTTCTTAAAGCAGGCTGATGGGGAATACAGTCCCATTAACCAGGTATCACATGTAGCAATTTAGGTTGCATAGGAAGGGAGAAAGATTAGGAGAAACTCCTTTACAAGTGGTATTACTGATGATTAGAAAGAAAAGTTACCTATAAAAAGACATGTTCTTTTAAAAAGTTTTAAACAATTCTGTACCTTCTGGTGTGTGTGTGTGTCTGTCTGTGTGTGTGTTACTGAGTATTGAACCCTGAACCCAGGAGCACTCTACCACTGAACTACATCCCAGCCCATTTTATTTCTTTTTAATTTTGAAGACTCGCTAAGTAGTCCAGGCTGACCTTGAACTTGTGATCCTCCTTCCTCAGCCTTCCAAGTTGCTAGAATTACAGGTGTACACTCCTGTGCCGGGCATGTTATAATTTCTGGATTTTTTATTGGTGTTTATTTTTTGTAGAACGGTGAGTTTCATCATGGCATCTTCATATCTATTCATAAAATGACTTATCTAGATTGATTTTTAAATCAGATATTAAAAATCTTCAGAAGAAAGCCATATATTTTAGGTTGAACAAACAGTAAATGTATTAATCTATAACAGTAAAGTACCTAAACTGTCAGAAGTAAAAAGACAGCTGTGTAGGGAACCAGGGAGCTAATTTTTACATAAGCAGTACTCTGTTCTTCATTTTCTTCCATCTGGGATATAAAATCTAATAACTTTATGATTTCAATAAAAATCTACCTGGGTCAGGGTTAAAAATTTCCAAGTGCCCTTTTCAGCCGGGCTTTGTGAGTGGATAATATTCCTGGGATCCAGTGGTCGGCTTAGCAGGAAGCTCTCCATTTTCCTAGGCTTCTCTTTGACTCTACATAAAATGAAGTAGTATTGATAAATAGACTTCTACAGTCAAATTGATTATGAAAATATACAAAATATTGTTGGTAATATACACATAATCAAAATGTATGCTTGTATTCATTTTTGTTTAGTTCTTTAGAGAAGCTTATGGCCATAATACTGAAAATCTAATTTCCTATCATCAAGTACAGGGCATAAATCTTCCATGATCACTGTGGTATAACCCTGGATTTAAATGCAGTAAAGGAGGAGAGATGTTTGGACATAATATTCACTGTCAGAATAAATTTTTTACATGTAGCCCGAAGTCCTCCACTTTAGCCAAAGCCCATATCTTCTTATTATAACATATCCCCAAATAAAATGTTATGCCAATTTGGCAGTAGCAACATCAAAAAGAGAATAATACTTTTTCTCCCCTCTGGAATGAAAACATAACAGTGCATTCGTTTATCTAAAGCTTCTATCTCACATGTATACAATTCTATTATAAAATATATTTATTTAGGTGATATTAAATACTAATAAAAAGAAAATTGGATTTTGTACACAGAATTTAATTCACTCTTATCTATCACATTTATAAAAGAGAGATAGTACATACTATACCATAGATTTTGTGATATAGTTTAAAAGAAGATATTTTATACAATAACTGTGAATTACTACCTAAATTTCTATTATTATTACAAATTAAAGAATTTAGGAATTGATATTTAGAGCAAAGAACATCTCCCAACCATTGACCAGAATAATCAAGGATGATTTGAGGATATCATAACTGATATTAAAATGAGATGACTCTCAATGAGCATGATGTAAATTTTAAATAGATTCAAATGGAGTCATGACAAACACATCCACACTAGGCTGTAAAATGCAATCATATGGTTGGAATCTATGAATATCAATGCTCAAAAGTAAAATCGTCAGCATATGTTTCCTGGTTAAGAGATATTCACCATTATACAAATAAACAGTGTCTCTCTAAGCAAGATTTCCCATTTGCATGCTTAGCAGATAATGTTAAATCAAAGACTTTTTGCCTCTGATAAGTAGTAATTCAACAATTATACATTTTATTTCCATAAAAATAAACTTCACAATTATAAAAATAAAATGATTTATAAATTCTTTCCCACCTTTAGCAGCGCCATATGTCAGTATGTCTTCGGAGACACAGAGACAAGAGATCACACAGGGATTCACCTAAAAGACAAATTGATATTCCTAGTCATAGCGACTTAGATTTTCATGACTACTTTGTCCTATATGATCTTAGGAAGAGTAGCTTATTTTTATGTCCGACTGAAGGGTGATAGAAGCCAGATTCAGACGGTATATTATACTTCACTATAACATGGAAACTCCAGTGTGCTGGATGAGATGGAATAATAAGGACGTATGCATGAGCTTTGAAATTCTGTATTAGCACAAGTATATCAAATAATCACAGACGGATGTGGTCATGTGACAAACACCAAATATCTTTGCTTTATTTCGGGAGTAAAAACATCATGCCTTCGCAACTAAAAATCATGCCATAAAAAATCCACCACTTAGACCATTTTTTAGAAAAAAAAATTGAAAATAGTCATGCAATATAAGTTTGAAGGTCCTAGGATAATTTTAAAAATTTAAATTGTATAAAGTATTAAAATCAGGCACGCCAATCAACATTTTCTCACTTTCTTAGACCATTTTTTTCCCTCAGAAATGTTACTGCTATTTTAAAATAGTGACTTTAATAATTAAAACAGGACAGATTTTTTTTTCATTTTTGCCAGTCGGCTCATTTTGTAATTTATTCAAAACTGCAGATACTCTATTACTAAAAATTACCAGATTGCAATTTCATGTTTGTGAATTAAATCAGTTTATTTTGTTGTAGAAATTAATCATTTATGACATCATTAATAAGAGATAATGAATCAAAAATAAAAATGTGATAGAAGGTTTAAAAGTAGTCATTTTACCACTCTCAGATAATAAGCTACTTCGAAATACTATGATTTATCATTATTATATAGTAACTTGTCTCCAAGTATAGGTATAAAATTTAAACAAATCAATAGATGCATCTCACCGTGTAGTAATATCTAAAACCTGTTAGTACTAAAGGAGATAAAGAATTAAAAATGCCTTTACACAATGTGTTTTTAATTTATTTATTTTTTATTTTTTATTTATAGTACTGGAGTTTGAACCAAGTGGCATTTTCCCTCAGACCCCATATATACATATACATTATTAAATATATGTTTATATATATACATATATACATATATATGTGTGTATGTGTATATATATATATATATATATATATATATATACACATACATACATACATACATATATTTTACATAGGGTCTCACTAGGTTTCTTTGAGTCTCACTACAGAGACTGTCCTCCAACCTGAAATCCTCCTATCTCAGCCTCCCAAGTACTAGGATTACAGGCATGAACCCACCACTCCCAGGTGCACAGTATGTTTTATTTAAGACACTAAATAAATATCTTTTCTTCTTCTTCCCTGAGAATTAGTAGAGGTAAGCAAGTTAGAACAAGTTAGTTCATTTTTTATAACCTTCAACTAACTTATTCATAAGGTTGTCATCCTGGGATAATCTCTCTTCTCTCTCGCTCTCTCTCCTCTCTCCTCTCTCCTCTCTCCTCTCTCCTCTCTCCTCTCTCCTCTCTCCTCTCTCCTCTCTTCTCTCTTCTCTCTTCTCTCTTCTCTCTTCTCTCTTCTCTCTCTCTCTCTCTCTCTCTCTCTCTCTCTCTCTCTCTCTCTCTCCCTCTCTCTCCCCTCTCCTCACCCCTGTTCCTCTTTCTCTCTTTCTCATTTTAATTATGTATTTTAAAAAGCCTATAACATCTCCATTTCTATTATTAATGATAAAGACTTCTTTGCCCACCTGAAACAAACACTTATTGAGCACCTGTTATTCATTAATACTGGGCTACAGTTTTAAGTTATAAAAAAGTGTGAGCTGGGATAATACTTCATAAGTGTATAGTATCTAATGATAAATTAAGCCTGGCTAGAAATCACTTCAATACAATATGATAAATAACAAGAGAAGGATAATATGTCAATCTTTTATTCCAGTATATTTATATTTTTACCATACTAATTCAAACATTTTATGTGCCACATTATATAACAATTCTTTATTAATTTATGGAGATTTCGAAGCTTGTTGACTCAGTAAGATACTTCTAATACATACCACGTATACATGACTTAATATTTAAGATACAAATCATATGTGAAATAATGCATTCTTTCTAAAATGCAATCCACCTGTATTCTTTAATAAATGTATATTGTGTATTCTTATGGGATGTTTTGACAATTCACACAATGCATTGATTTCATGAGTAGGTTAGCAAAGCAAATTGTGGTTTTGCATCTTCTTATGCCAGAATTTATATGTATATATATGAACACACCTATGACACATATAATATACATATATACATGTTCACACACATGTATGTGTATATGTATAATTCTTTTCTGAAAAACATGAAAAATATTGAAAGATTTATAAATTATATTTATGTATCCTTATATTTTCTATGACTATCTCTCTGCTAATAAATTTATAATAAATTATATATATATATATATATATATATATATATACTATTTTGATGATGCTGATAAGTGTAAGCATTTTTATAAGGTGAATGTTTTCAAGACCTGATGAAATATGAATTAATATATATGAATAAATAAAATGAATAAATATATATATACCTTTATTTCAGGTGTGTTTAACCAAATGTTTGTAGATTTAGGCAGGACAAAACAGCTTTTCCTTTGCTGTACAAGACAAGAGGTCCTTCCTTTGCTCAGGCTTGGTTTCTAGATTCCATAACTAAAGGTATGTTATTAGGTTTTCTAGAGTCAAATGCTAAATACGACAAACGTAAATCAATAAACACAGTCGGGGATTTGTCTGTTTGATGGCAGTTAGCTATAATTTCAGTGTTCAAGTTCTAAAGGGATAGTTGTAAAATGGAGTAAGACTCATTTTCTTTTGATATCCAACTATCCTATCAAGAATGGTCAGAAAGTTTTCACCTGAGTTAACTGTTAAGTGCAATGCAGTTAAAAATATAGCATGTATCAATGGACTTATCTTCCCCTCTGACCTCATTCTCTTCATAAAACTAACCTTGATGGCCATTGGGTTATGTGTGTAAGACATATATTACAGTTAAAATTAGATTATACTACTCGAACTTACATGAGTTGTCAGTTTTTCTCTTATGGTCTTCTATCTGTACTGCTTTTAGAACTCTATGATTTTAGGAAAATTGCTGTATTTAATTGTCATTCTTTTTCACCATCATCTAGCTTCAGTGGATTTGGTGAAACATTAAGATGATTGTCAATGCCAAGCATCCAGCATGCAGTTGGTACACAGCTGAAGTTGGGTGTTGGTAGAGAACAATAGCAAAAGCATTAGAGGACAAGTGGCAGCACAGCAGTACCAACTTCTCTCTTCCTACAGTAGGTAAAGAAAATCCCTGCTAGCTAGCAAGGAACCTAACAGCAGAGCTGGGAATTGATCAGAGGCTGGTGATTCCAGTGTGTTGGTCTCCAAAATAGGAACAGATGCAAAGACTGCTAGTGTGTCTTAAAGGTAGTGTTTGTCCTGTATTTTCAAATGGAAAAGAAGTGTCACACTCACAACATAGACTGTTTAGAGCTTTCATGAAGAATGTTCTGTGGAAGTTGCCAGGAATGCAGAAGTATTCATGGATGAGAAAGACCCAAGACGCCTAGGTTTGCAGTTTACAAATCTGAGCTCACGGATCTGCTATCACAGAAACCATATATCTCCCAAAGGAAGTTTGTTAATTCCAAATGAAAACAAATATCATTTGTTGGTCAGTATTTTTGGAAAAGAAGAGAGATGATGGAAAAATAAACATATAAATAATACTATGTATTAGTGTATAGTATAGTAAGAAACAGGATTATTTAAAATTTATTTTAGTAAATGAGCTTTTCACTTAAGATTATACTTGTTTTTCAAATTAAAATATCCAAGTTTTTGAAACTTTCTATAGTGAATGTTTACATGGAACAGCTTATATAAATGTTATTGTAAAGTTGAGATTTTGCCATATATTAACCAGTGATATACATTCCCACTTATATGTATTCTGAACTCTGAACCTAAAACTGTAACAAGGACTGAATTGTTCATAACAGTGTTTTAACAGTGCTGGGGACTGAACTCAGCACCTTCTGCTAAGCCAAATACCCAATCCTTTTTATTTTATTTTGAAAAAAAAAAAAGTCTTACTAAGTTACCTAGGCTGGGCTAGAATTTGCAATCCTCTTGCCTCAGCCGCCTGAGTCATTGAGATTATAGGCATGTGCCATGATAAGCCAGTTTGTTGAAACTTTAATCATCACTTTTCTTTCAAGAAATCATTATAGATTGACCTAATCTAAAAATTTATGGAAATAAATAAAATTTTAAATCACCATATTATTATAGGAAGAAAATTCTGTGCATTTCCTTTTCTATATTTTGTCCTTTTTAATGGATTTCACTGAGTTTAAAGACAGCTATGAATAAAGAACAATCTTGAAGTATGAACAAAATCCCACCACACAGTACATTAACTAAGACTTCATAAAAGTGATAACATGACTGAACTTCTGAAACTAAATAACTTGAAGCTACAGGAATTTTTCCAAACTGTACATAACTTTTAATCTTTTCCACAATATACTTTAATATTTTATTTCCTTATTCTTAGCCATTTTTCCTTAATTGATCGAGCTAGTCTTGATTTCATAGTTCAAAGATTCATATTTGGTCACAAAGAGGTCAGGCTTGAAACCAGTTGGTAAAATCTTATTCTGGGACTTTCTAAGGAAAATGTCATAGTGAAGGTTTTGGATTTAATTTGGAATCACCTGCTGAGTTCTCTATAGAATATTTGATAATTCAAAAATCATGTTCCTATTTTAAAGAAGACCAGAAAAAGGAGCGGAAACTTCATGTTAATGTCATTTATGCATCTTCTTCAATAACAAATAGATTCAAGATACATATTAGAAATAAATATCTTTAAGACATGTTATCATTTAAGGTAGTATATTAAAAGCATAAGTCTAGTGGGATTTTTTCCAAGTCTATCCCAAAGATTGAAAAAAAAACTGAAACAAATAAAGTTATGTATCACGTGGTGGTAAGAACAAGGATATCCTCGGTGGATACGTTGTGGTGAATTAGTTAGTTAAGCCCAGCATATCTATTCAAGACCCAAGTTATCTAGCTTCGTCTACCCAATCTCTTGCACTAATTTTAGTTATATCTTATTGATATTGAAATTCTCAAGCTATTGAGTACTCAGATACTCTAAAAGATCAGCAGAGAATGAAAATCAATGTCCTCATAAGGCAGAAGGACAGCTCAGTCGTTTGCAAGGATTTAACATGTGCTTTTTATATCATGATTTCCCTTGATCCTCATGTGTCAGTCCAAAAATTTTATGAGAATATTATTTATACTATCAAAACATAACTTTAGTCAAGATATAAATTTTCACAGGATGGCCATAGATTTAAAAGTTGTCCCTATTGATCCATGAGCTGGTCTCCATGTGTTTAGCAGATTTTTACTAGGGAGAATAATGTATCAACTGCTGGAAACTTCTTGTTCCCTATTCAGTGTGTATTTGGTCTGCCGCTCTCTCCCACTGAGTGGACAGATTATTCTGCCTCTAATGCTTGACATACCATCAGAGGAATTGAAATAAGACATGATCCACGAGACAGAAGAGAAGACATAACCGGAAGCAGAGAATCCAACACGACTCAGAAAATAAACCTGAACCAAACCCCGTGATGGGCTTGAAGTCACATGCTGTGAGTGTCTGGTTAAACTATTGTGTGGTTTTGGGCCCCTATACACTTACTGCGAGTAAGAAATTACTGTAAAGTAAGAACAATGTGATTTTGAATCCTGTTTTACCCCTTTAAAGATATTTTTTGCTGTTTTATTCTACCTCAGTACTTTCTATAGCCAATGGAAGAACATGTACTCAGTTTCAGAAGTCTATTTTAGTTTTCAAACTCTATTCAGATCTTGAGATCACAACTAAAACCTTAATTAAAAAGACATATTTTTTAAATCTAATCATCATCTATGAATTAGATTGCTTTAAAAAATGGGCACAAGGCAATCCGTTTTGGATTGAGAATAACTGCAATCAAACATTAGAGTACACTTTTCTGATTTCAGGGGCCTCACCATTCACTTAAGGGTCTAAATAAATAAACGATGACTGCACCAGGTAGCACACAACTCACCACTCAGCTGCAGACCATTTCCCTTTTCGCTGTCAGATATCTGGGTCACACAGATACTCACACAAATTGGTACTGAGTGAGTTCATTGGTAACCCATTGCTTTCCTGGTCTAAATTTAGCAGTTCTTCGTGTTCAAATATCACCTCTCTTATCCAGCATTGGCATCCAGTTGTTGTGAGGTATGTTATTTCATTTGTTACATCACTCTGAGTATTTTCTAGCGGGCATATTTATTCTCAGTTTGGCAAGACTAATATAAGAATTGCAATCTATTTTATGAAAAAGAGAACACTTAAGAAGCTAATTGGATAGATTATAATAATTTGTCTTTCCCATCAAATGGTTCAATATAGGTTATTAAGAACATATGTCTCACTTTGAGAATTCTTTCTAATGTGCTGTACAAGAAATTTGCATACTCAAAAATAACTTAAACACAAAGTCAGGCAGTGTCCTTTGATTTAGCACATTCTGTTATTCTGGGCCATTCTATGTATGTATGACTAAGTTTTGGAGTAAGGTTGAAATGAATACTTGAATGAACTCCACGTTTTTAATCCTTCACAGATGCTAATGGTGTAAACGTATACAATTAAGATTCTGGAGTGATGCATACCTGTAATTCCAGCATTTAGGAGGCTGAGACAGGAAGATAGTTTGAAGACAGCCTTAGCTACTTAGTAAGGTTCTTTGCAATTTAGCGAGATCCTGTTTTAAAATAAAGAATAAAAAAAATAGAGCTGGAGAGCTGGGGGGTGTAGCTTGGAGGTAAAATGTTCCTGAGTTCCATCCCCAGTACCGCAAAAAAATAAATAAATAAAAGAAAATACAATTGATTACTACTATGTACTAAATATTTTTTATTGGTGCACTGTATTCATACATCATAGTGGGATACAAACTTTTGTAGACATACATGCACACATTGCCCAGTCAGCCCCCACCCGATGCCCACCCCATTCTCTCCCCATCCCTCCCTCCCATGCTTGGCTTAGTGGTTGACATCTAGTATTATAGCAATTTATCCAAAATTAAAAATGATAATCTCACATAACAGTTTCATTAGTCTGATACCAAGCTTTTGATGACTTAAAGATAACATTTCAATATTTCTTTTTACTTTCTTTCTTACCAGAGAATATTTTTTTTCTGTTTTTTTTAAGGTGGAACTATCATATATTTATATATTTATTTTTCAGAAAAAAACTCTATCCTAATATGGAATATGGACTCTAGATACCCAAAACGATCTTGAAAAAGAACAAAGCTATAAGATATATATTTTCTGATTTCAAACCATATAAAGCTACAATAATTGAAACAGTGTAGTACTGTTCTAAAGGCAGATATATAAACCATTGGAGTTAAATAAAAGCCTAGAGCTAAATTCTTTCCTATATTGTCAAGTTATTTTTGACAAGGTTTCCACGAACATTTGGTGGTAGAAATAATAATCTTTTAACTAAATATTGTTGAAACATAATAATTACATGGAAAAGAATAAAGTACTAAATATTTTTAAGCTTTCTCTTCGTGCGAACTGGTTCTTCCCCTTTATATCCTACGTCCATTTGTGAAGTCACCATCATTTCCACTGTGCTTTCAAAACAGAATTCAAATACATTCATGTCTCCCTTATCTAGTCTAAATGAGGGCCTGTGCGTGCCAGAGGAGGCCTTGGTGGGCAGTGTTTTCTCAAGGGCTGTTTCACACAGATCCCGGCACTGATGTCTCTGACTCGGCCACTTCTCTGCTCCAGTCAGAGGGTGGGCAGCAGCTCAGCTCTGACATTCTGGGATGACAAGTCCTGCTAAAGGCCCAGCAGGTTGGATCCTGACAATCATGGCCCCAAGGAAATGTACAGCTTGTTTCACTAGGCCTTTGCAATTCAGGAGATTGCAATTTTATTTTTGTTTGTTGTGACTTTCCTAGTTTTCAGTTGGCTTTTAATGGCTTTTTAAAATTAAATAGTCTATGAATTGGATGATATCTGGCACCAATGGCTGACACTCTGGCCACCAATTTAGCCTCATTCTCTCTGCTCCGATGAACACGTTTACGGCATGCCTTTTCTCTACACCATCCAGGAAAGAGTTTCTGATGGGAATTTTTAAAAGTTTTATACCCAGTCCTGTTAGCTCTGTTCCCAAAGCTTCCCACAGCTTCAATGGAAACCGTATTCTATTTCTACTGATTGAGGCAGGCTTCCGACTATCAGATGACCACTCATGCTTATTTTCACCTGTTTGTTTTTCTCGCTCTATTTTCCCCAGAACAATCCTCTTCCCTCCCTACTTCTCTACTCATCTATCTCTTACCCTTATTTTTAATATCAGCTAAGTGCTTGCTAATGCAAGACTTCTCTAGACATCTTACTCATTTCTCTCTCTCTGTCTCTCTCCCGAAAATTTCTTTAACCTTTACTTTCTGTACCATATAGAAACATAGAATTGGCAAATTCAGTCATAACTCGGATAGAACATAGTATACAGTATAGTATAACTCTTTCATCTTATCACGGTCTAGACACAAGGATAAACTTATTTAACACAAGAAGTTAATCCTTCTAATAAATTAAATCCTTCTAATAATTTTATTTATCTTATCTCATGAATAAGACTTGAGCCAGGCATGGTGGCACATGCTTGTAATGCCATTACATGAGAGGCTGAGTCAGGAAGATCACAGGTTCAAGGCCAGCCTCAGCAACATAGTGAGGCCCTCCACAACTTAGTGACATCCTGTTTCAAAATAAAAAAATAAAATAAGGCTTGGGGTGTAGTCAGAGGTAGAATGACCCTGGGTTCAACCCCCTGTACCACTCCTACACAGTGTATGTATGTTTGTGTGTTCATATATATTATTAAATAGTATATATTTGCATTTAATTATATATATTTGAACCTTTTAAAGACAAACAGGCTTTATTTATGCTTTGTTTTTATACACTTTTATTGGTGCAGTGTAGTTATGTATCACAGTGAGATTCAAAGTGGTTCAAATACATGCACACACATACACACAGCGATTGGTATGTTTCCCTTCATATGTGTGCTCCTCTCCCCATTCTCTTCTCCCTCTCCATATGTGAGTGAGATTGGTAGTAAAGCCTTCTCGAATGAGCGTCACCGTATTTGAACTGTTCCTTTCCTCTGTTCTCATTTTCCCTCTCTCCACTTCTCTCTGCCAACCCCCTTCTGCTATTCTACCGTTTGCTCTCCTCATTTGACCAAAGTCCTTTTGCTTTCTGTGTCTGCTAGCTTCCACACATGACAGAAGACATATGACCCTTGGCTTTCTGAGACTGGCTGGTGTCAGCACAATGTTCTCAAGCTCTGTCCATTTTCTTGCAAATGACACAACTGTGTTTTTTTATGACTGAGTACAATCCCATTGTGTGTATAGATCACAATTTCATTATCTATTCATCTGTTGATGGACACCTGGGCTGGTCCCTAATCTGGCTGTTGTGGACTTTGTAAATGTGTGTATGCATATATAGACATAATACTCTGACGTTAATTCTTTTGGAAAGCTACTGAGGAGTGGTATGGCTAGGTCATATGGCAGGCTCCTAAAACAAACTGGCTATAATATTTTAGAAGATACATAGGTGAGGAGTCCTAAAGACTGACAGGTCAGGCACTGGCCATCTGTGTGAGTGGACAGTGGCTTTGCTGCTGCTGACCTTCTCAGCTTCCCCATTCTGACTCCGCACACCCGCCTTCCACTGCTCCACAATGGCACAAATCAGGCCGAGGTGCTGGCTCGCTTTTGATTGAGCCAATAAGTGTTGGTCATTCAGTTGCTGGAGTGACTGATGCTGTGTCCTTGGCTAACATGACTGTTTAACTAAAGCAGCCCAACAAGATACCATACCTGAAAAATTATCAGAAGACATGCTGAGATGCGAATTGGTGCATTCAAATTATGAATGCCCACCTTGTATTCTCAGACAACTTCTGCGATAAATGCCATGTGCACAAAGCTATGAGATGCTCAAATGAGACCACAAGAATGCAATTTATTGCTCCTGTTGACTTATGTCATCCTCCAATGCCCTGATGTTTTCAGACATTGTTTCTGAGTGAAAACATGCTGGCTGAGGTTATCGAGGTTGCATTAAATACGCTCTTCCTGAGCATAATATAAATGCAATAACGCCTATGTCATCATGTGCACCGTGATTCTCTTTTTTCATACACACACACACACACACACACACACACACACACACACACATCACAGTGTAATATAAGCACACAAATAATTAAAAAGGTATTCTGTGCCTCTCCCTGTTATCTTTCAGTGTTTTTCTAAACATATTGCAACTCTACCACACTGCCCATAATGTAGAAATAGACTGGTTTTCTCTATCAAAAGCAAAACAAGGTGGAATTATAGTTAGAGCGACTTAGATTAGATAACACAAAGGACTTCCTGGATGCCCACACTAATCATCTGAGGGATCACCTAAGAAATAGCTTTCATGCCCTTGACGGGAATTAGCAAGAAAGATGCAATTAACTTAAGAGGTTCCATTCTCTGTGCTTATTTTCACAAAACCTGTGCCTCAGTATTTCAATGAAGAGATCAGATACATCTTGCAGGAGCCCTGTCATTAAATAATGGCACAAAATATAGATTGTTTTAAATGAACACACAAAATGAAAAACTAAACAAGAAAAGTAATATCTTGTCATCTCAAAGTGATCTTCAAGAGTGACTTTAGATCATATATCTAACCAAGAATAAAAGAAAAAAGATTGTTTTTAAGGCTCACATACCTTTTCCTCCTTTTCCCATTATTCACATCAGGATTTAAAATATGAACATTATATTGTTCTCAACTTGAAACTACATCAGGGAAAATGGAGACTTGTACGAGGCCTCCTACTCCCTTTGTTAAGCTGACAAGTGTCACATATTAGAGCTAATATGCTATTCTGTTCTTATCTTCCCAAATTCACATGCCTCAGAAAGCCAGAGTGCAGAAGAAAAACAATCTGGATTCTGGCCACATCTCCAGAGTTAAGATAGGCTTTGGTGCCTGCCTTAGAATTTCCTGACTTGGGAGTAAAAATTCCACACTTAAGCCATGTGTCATTTAGATGAGTACCATTGTAATGGCATATCTGCAAACCAACATTTTCTGAATAGGTCCTTGTTCCATTTGGTTCTTTCCTGAGGAAGTTTTATCAGTGCTCTGATGTATAGTAACCTGATAAGCTTCTTTTTAGCACCCATACATCACTGCTTAACCCAACAGGAACCTACAGCCCCCGTGCCTTTGCCCATGTGGGCAATAATAAAGTGTCCATCACTAGTTGAAGCAGATTAGCTCAGAACCTTGTGGCAGAAACAGATTTCAAGGTTTGTGTGTGTGTGTGTGTGTGTGTGTGTGTGTGTGTGTGCCCTTTTAAGAATAGGTCTATCTCTGGAGAATTAGTTATTTTTTTCATTAGGAGGACTGCAATCTAGTCAACTTGCACATACAAACCATTTCATAGCATACAGAGGCACTTAATCAGCACAATAGCATGATAGAGTTATAATAGCTTAAATTTTAATACATTTTTAATAAGAGAGGCACTAGTGTATATGAGAAGAAAAACTTCTAAGAAATGTGGAGCTTTAAAAGGAAAACCCAACCTTTTGTCATGTCTTATCTTCATACCTAAGGAATTTGTATTTTATTTGTGTACAAATGGCTGGTATCTCGAAATGTTAAGGTCAAGTTTTATTTAAGTGATTTGGCACATTGTTAAAGGCCAGAACAAAAGTTCTCAGAGATACAAATATTTCTATATAAAACCAATGGTATGAAATAAAGATACCAGGTGAAAAATGAAAATACAGTTTTGCAGTCCCAAATTCAACTTAAGTCTCATCCCACTTAGTAAAGACTAAATGAAGCTTTGGGAACATTTTCAAATGACCTTAGTTTGTATTACGAAGCACTTCCCTGGGATGGTATTTTGAAAGGGCTTCCACCTCATTCATTGAAATTTGTTTCTCATTCTTTTTTTTTTCTTTTTTTCTTTTTTTTGGTCTCATTTGGTTGACCTGAAGTAATTATATTGTCCAAACCTGAAGACTGATTCCACATCATGGTGAAATGATTTTTTCCCCCAACTGTTGCCATCTGGTGTGGCCACTTCTTATAGCCTCCATGGAAAAATATCCTGTTTTCTTGCAATAGTTTTATGTCATCAATCACATAGAATGATGGTGTCTTTAGTTTTACTTTTCTCTTCCTACTCCCGATGAATAGTTTTCTTTCTCAGTACATTCTTTTATCGAAAATTTGTGGATCTTGACAAAGCTTTCTGGCCCAGATGACTAGTAACATATAATTCACTAATTTTTTTTCTAGTGATTGTAAGTTTTTCCAAGAGTGGAGACAGTAAAACTTTTCTGAATATTTTTTAAATGTTGCTCTTTCTTTAAATGTTTCACCTTCATTAATGCATACATATATATTATAATATAAATTCCCACCAAAACAGAGATGTTTTTCTAACTTCAATTTTTTTCAGTGGATTGTTGACTGAGAAAGTTTCTCTTAGTTTTTTCTTTTTCAAAATATGGTCTGACAACATCAATAACTACATTAAAAAAAATAAAAGTGTGGTTCATGACTCCATTCCTGCTGCTCACGGATACAGAACAGTAACGACATGCGTGTAGAAATGGGAACTGAGATGTTGGAGATTTTTGTGGACATTTGGCATTGCGGGGACATCTAGCTCTTGGTGGCCTCATCTCTTGAAGCTTGGTGGAGACTTTTCAGGTTTGATTAAACCTGGAAGATTTTATGTGAGGCAAGTTGTAAACAAGCCACGTGCATGATGTCCAAACATCATTCATTATATAGGCCCCAAAAGAGTTGAGATGGGAAATATTAAAAGCCTGCTTCTTCTCCACAGACATTTTGGGAAGACCTGATCGCTGTGCTTGTGTGTGGTGTGCTGGGGGCATTTGTTGTGACAGTCCTGAAGTCTACTTCCCTGGGATTAACTTATCTGTGGCTTTGATGGTAGCTGCTCATTAAGCAACAATTGGAAAACAGAAGGCTTAGGGTGAAGGGTGCAAAGCCAAAGGTCTGTGAAAGCTGAAACCTACCTGAAAGTGAACTGAAAGTTCTGCTGATTTTTATAGATTTTTTGAGAGGAGAGAACTCAAGAATCGAAAAATACTACTCAGCAACCAATTACTAAAATATCATGATAAGGTTCATTCCAGTACGAGGGTTTGTGATTTCTAAGAAAGATAAATGAGTCAAAGACAGTAGTGATGGCATGGTGGTGAAGGTGCACATATGTAATCCCAGTATTTAGGAAGCTGAGCTAGGCAGATTGCAGGTTTGAGAACAGCCTCATCAATTTAGCAAGGTCCTCAGCAACTTACTGAGACCATTTTTCAGAAAATAAAATAAAATAAAATAAAATAAAATAAAATAAAATAAAATAAAACAGGGCTGGAGATGTAGCTCAGGGGTAAAACTCCCCTGGTTCCCATCCCCAGTAACACCCACATAACACACACACACACACAGACATACATATACACACGCATACATACACACACACAATGAGTAGAATAACAAAAAAATTAGATGTGAAAGGACTGGCCTATTTCTGTTGTTAGAGAAGGTGTTGAGAAACCACTGTCGCCGGGCAGTCCCTAGGTGTAGCCTTGGGCAGATTACTTTCTTAGTGTAGTGGCTTTCTTGTCTGTGATCTGTGGGGAATGTTCCAAACTTGAATGGATTCTGTAAATAAAGTAGCTCCAGATACGCATAAATGGGAGAAAGTTTTGCAAGTTTTAAGTATATTTCTATTTTTAGATAATTATGTTTCCTTTATATTTATATTTCAACAAGGAATACTTTAAATACAGGAAATCAAAACTTGAAATCTTTCTAGAAGCTTATTATAGTAACCCATAATATTCTTCCTGTTTGACTCGATTTGTAAAAAACAAATAAATCAGCCCTGACCAGTTACAGATCTTGATCATAAGCATAACAGGAAAGAGATGTAGGAGTAACTGGTGTCTTGACAGACCTTCCTGGGTCTGTTTACACATTTGTACATTTGCATTTAGAACTGTGAGCACTTCCTGTGTGTGTATAAGCGTGTGAGTATATTAAAGTCACAAACAATGTCTGTGTCTTCACACACTGTGAAAATGGAAGGAAAAATTGAATGAAAAATACAACTTCTTGGAAATTAGTTCATAATTCACAGCCAAAGAAACAATTAGACTCTGGTTTTGACATGTCAGGGGGTCAAACAATGTCACATTTTGAGTTAGAGCTTTAGCACCAAGACTTTATATACTATAAAGTCAGAGCAGTAAACATCCACAGAGGAGAAGTATCTAATTTTGGTTTTTATATTAGTACCCAAGGCCTCATAAAACTGTGGGAAAGAGAAATAATAAAATAATGTGGAGTGTGTAAGATTATATATCTCAGTTTTTATATATTTATTTCATCCTAATTTTCCATCAATGCTCTTGACTGTACTTTGATTATAGAAATTCTGCCTTAGTGAAACTTACAAATTTATTTATAAAAAAACACACATCTTCAGTCCATGGCACCTTAGCATAAAATTAAGGTAGGGCAAATACCTGGATAGGGATCTAACAGATAATGACTTCAATTACTGTAATTAACATAAGAATGATTTGAGGACCTGAGTGAAACTTGCCCAGCTGGTTCTTGACTGGGAGACTTCAGGTCCTGTTGACAAAAACCAAGCAAAGAAGGATATCCTGTGTGGAGACTTTCTTCCCCTCTCCCTGCCTGCACAGATTCTATCCATTTGTGGAGATTCCAGGCCCATTGCTATGTTGTCTTCTAAAATTGCCATCTCCCTGGAGGGGAAACCTCAGCAAAGCTAGAAAGGAAGGGTAGGAAAGGAAGAAGGCTGAGGTTGATTAATAGAGGCGCTATATTTGAAGATGTGTATAAGTGTGAATGTTGCATGGACAACCTGGACACTCATTGTTGGGAGGGGGGAAAAGGGAAGCAGGAAGGCGCACCAAGCACTGTGTGAATGTATGACATTTTTAATATGATACACATAAAAAATTAAAAATAAAAATGGAAAAAGTTGCCATCTCCCACCAACAGTTTAAAAAGAGTTCCAACAAAACCATGTCATTCACAAGAAGATGGAAAGCCCTGGAGAACATTATGTTAAGTGAGATCAGCCAAGCACAGAAAAAGAAGGGATATATGTTTTCTCTAATATGCCCAAACTAGGGAATATTAGGGATACCAGAGGGACTCCACAAAATGAAGGGGAAACCTCAGCAAAGCTAGAAAAGAAGAGTAGGAGAAGAAGAAGGCTGAGGTTGATTAATGGAGAAGCCACATTCGAATATGTGTATAAGTGTGAATGTAGCAGGTCAACCTGGACACTCATTGTTGGGAAGGGGGAAGGGGAAGCAGGGCGGGCGGTACCAGCACTGTGTGAATGTATGCCATTTTCAATATAATCCACATAAAAATAAAACAAAATATAAAAAGTAAAACAAAATTGCCATCTCTAAATAATTTATTTAAATATAGAAAGAACTGTTTTTCTTATTTCACTGAACACCTATTTGCCCTCTTTACTGAAAGTGAAGGGTCTTGTGTTTGCTCTCATATGCACAAGCTAGGGAGTAATTGGGATACCAGAGGGATTTCAGGTAATGGAGGAGAGACTGAGGTAGAGCCAGGAAGATGGTCTAGGGGAAGGGAAAAGAGAAAGAGAGAGAGTCAATGAAATAATTATTACCATTGACTATATATATATATATATATATATATATATATATATATATATATGAAAATCAATATCAATCGAAGTGTTTTGTTTGGGGAAAGGGATGGGACCCCAGGAAAGCCCACCAAGTGTGTGTGCGTGTGTCACCATCACTCTGAACTAATTATGATATGAGACTATAATGCACCAATAATAGTTTGCACACATATATAAAATAATTGAGAAGTGCTTTGGCTTATTTATTTATTTATTTATTTATTTATTTATTTATTTATTTATTTATGTGCTTATTGCAGTACTGGGGATGAAACCCAGGGGAATTCTACCTCTGAGCTACATCCCCAGCTCTATTTTAGTCTTATTTTTATAATTTTTTATTGGTGCATTGTATTTATACATCTTGATGGAATAAAAGGTGGTGGAGACATACACGCACACATCACCCAATTAGCCTTTAACCAATTCCTGACTTTGATATGTTTGTTAAGTACATAGTATGCTTTAGAGTTACCCTCTTCTCCCCTCCCAACCCCTCAGGTTTGAAACAGGATCTCACTGAGTTGCGCTGGGCCTCACTAAGTAGCTGAGGCTGTCTGAGAATCAGGATCCTCCAGTCTCAGCCTCCTGAATGCTGGGATTAAAAGTGTGTGCCACCATGCCGGGCTATCCTTCTTTATTTATCTAATTCAACTCTAAATAGAAAGATGCACCATATAAAGCTTTTGTATACACCACAGGAACTACAAAATGTTTTATACATGGTAGGTAGATACTCAGAAAATGAATGATGGGGGGAAAGTAATAATAATAATAATAATAATAATAATAATAATAATCTGTCACACCAAACCATCTTTTCCCTATGAACATTCCAGAAGGATTATTTTAATAATAATCCCTTTTTTTATGCTACTTTATGCACATGTGTATGTTGAGGCAAAACAAAACTCATAAGTCTTATTGTCATAATTTGTTTATACAGTTTAAAAATGTCCCTGGTATTAAACCAACTATAAATTAAATATGATTTCCAATGCTTATGAACATTTCACAGCTTCCGTAGACTTGATCCTACTTTTTAATCCCCTAAGAACTAATCTTTCAGGATGAATGTGAAATGTGATTTTCCCCCATCATTGCTAAGTAGCTTGGGTCTGAGCATGAAGTTTAGTGAGTCAAGTGCTAACACCTAGTGCAGGTCCATCATTCACCTACAGCCTTCCTAAAGTGAGAAGAGAATTCAGTCTTTCGAGCAAAGGAGCATCTCGGCCTGGGCTTCATTTTGTAAAGCTGCCATTGTGTAACCTCATGTGTGCTTTATGTTTTTAAAGCTAGTATTTCCTGGAAATTGTGAGTGCCAACTCCTACCCCGACATCCCTTTCAGTCAGTGGCGTAAAGATTGTGGGGCTAGGTTTTCACCAATAGGAGGACGGCACAGAAGCCTCAAACTGAAAATAAAGCATGTGGAAGTTTATAGCCTTAATGTTCTTGCAGAATGATTCACTGGTGGCAGGGTCCCTTTTTACAAAAAGTCAAATTTGATTTGCTGAACTGGTTTCAAATACATGTTTTTTTTTTTTTTTTTTCTTTACAATGCTATTAGAAATTTACTTCTACCACTCCCTGTAGTAAAATATTATTGTCATTAACTTAAACCTGCTGATGACCAGGTCTTGGTGGGAATTTAATGCACATAAATTTAAGGTACCAGGATAAAATTGTACTTTCTCTATTGATATAGTGTTGGTCATTGAAATCTAAGGATAATCAATACTGAATTATTTTATATATGTAGAAATCAAGAACAATGTCACTTTTTAACCCCCAGATAATAAATGCTTTAATTTTGTTAGTATAGGAGAGAGTCTTCTGAATTAAACATTTACATTAAATGGAACAAGCTACTTGATTCCCCTGACTTCTCTTGTCCTCCTGTGAGCCCTGTAGGCCTTCTTTTGCCCTTCCTTCATTCTGTTTACCAAAAGACAGGAAATCCCATCTTCTTTTACCACCCATCTGCCCTTGTTCATGGCAGGCGATTCATAAATATGTGTTAATGGATATGAGTATGGGATCCTTCCAATCACTTTAACTACCATACCAATCTGTTGATAGCAGCTCTGGTATTTTAGGAAAATAAGCACACAGTACAAACCTTTGGAATCTATCTCTGACCAAGTTTGAATGGATGATAAAGGAAGTACAGAAATGAATGAAATAGAAATTATATTGAGAACGAAAAGGCAGATAAATATGGCAGCAAAATTCTTACTTTGCCCGGGCGTGGTGGCGCACGCTTGTAATCCCCGCGCTTGGGAGGCGGAGACGGGAGGATCACGCAGGCTCGAAGCCAGCCGTGCTGGCTTTAAGAGACCCTGTTTCCAAATAAAAATATAAAAATAGGTCTTGGAGTGTTGCTCAGAGGTAGAAGGGTTTCCAGGAACCCCAATGCCACCAAAAAATAAAAATAAAAATAAATTAAAAAAATCTTACTTTGTCAGATTTCTTCTTCTACTACTTATTTTACATAAAAAGTAAATGATAAGGAGTAGTAATCTCCTCAAGGCAAGTTAGTTAAGTCAAGATGGCCAGTGATTAAGTCAATGCCATAAAAAGAACTAACAATACTGTGTCCCGGACCAAAAGAACAGTTACCTCTTGGAAGAACGAATTGAAAGTTGAGTACTTATTTTGGAAAAGACTTTTATCTTTCAAACTGGCTTTCAGACCACATGGTGACAAAGCTGTGCACTATTTGATGATAGAAAATATTTAACTTATTACAAATCTCACTCAAATAAAAGGACAAACTATTTAATTGCTTTCATTGGTCTCATAAAAGATTAACACAGCTTTAATTTTTTGAATATATCAATTTTTAGAAATACTAATTAGCAATACTAATATTCTATGTGCATCATGAAATATACCAAAAGTAGAAATGTAAATAATGAGATGGATCAGTAATTAATATTACTTTACTAATTGGATTATATTTTTAAAAGATCATATTATAAAACTTTTCTTATTTTAACAAATAATAAAGCAAATATATCTTCAGTGAAGACAATGTGAGAAACATTTGCTTCAATCTTTTGGACAATCTTAGTTTATATCCCTGATACTCAACAATTTGATAATCAGGAATCTAAGTTAAGTGTATCTCAATATTTGGTTTTAAGGTCTGTCAAATTAGGAATTAATGGTAGAAGTTAATTACTAGCTACCATTACCAATTACAACCCCCAATCACATATCTAAGTTTCAAATATATTTAATAATTTTTCAACTCTAACATTTTTTAATTGAAAATGCAAATTTTTATCTTTCTGTGTTCAGTTATTATACTTTGATCTGAAGTTGTTGAATTTTTATATTTAATAAAGGGGGTTAAAACCCTTTGAATTTTTTTATTTTTAATAATTTCAAGAAAATTCTATGTATGGATCCTTGAGGAATATATATATATATATATATATATATATATATATATATATATGACACATTATTTTATGTGTCTTAAAAACCATAATATTAATTTCTGATAGGGGGTATTTGCTCATCTTGGCTATAATCTCTCTACTCTGACAGCATACATAAATGGTTTCTATGTATGACGCTCTGTCTACAACACTCCATCTGTGTCCTAGAATTTTTATTTAAATCATAAATATCAAAATTAATAGTGACTTGCCCTTATATAATAATTTCATAATATTAGTCAATTATCTAAGTCCTTTGTAAGTTATTAACTCCTCATATGTTTTCTCTGAGTTCAGTATCCTATTTCCATGATAAAGATGGAAAACCAGAATCTGAACTTAGAAAGTTGGTCCCTAGGTCTCTCTGACCTCAGTAGCTGCTTGTGTTCCAATAGGCAGTGGCTTCTTCAAAGATTGCTTGTGTAGTTACCTGTCTTCATCACTATGACATTCTGTGCTATTAAGCATGTCATTTATGTTTGAGAAATACATTTTAGTGCATAGTTTCTTTAGCAGCCAACAAAATTAGAGAGCTATATTTATTACTAAAGTTATATCTTACAAATAGCCTCAAAGTATCCATCGAATATATTTAACAGAAATTGAGTGAGCCCCTACTGTGGGGTAGAGACTATCCTAAATGCTACATGTAAAGGTGACCACAGAACAGATATATGTCTTCTCCCTCAGGAAATTCACATTTACATTGCATACTGTGTAATTAGTTTTAATAATTTCTTCCCTGAATCTTCAGAAAGGTCTTTTATGCACTTGTCAACATATTTTCTTGGCAATATAAAGCACTTATGTTTGTGGCCATATGCTGTTATCATATACTATTTTAGGCATTTTTATAGTGGTTGAGAAGAGATAAAGTACCTGGCTTTTTAACTTTCTCTACTAAGAAGGGCACCTATATTCATCGTGAAGCTTAGCACAGTTTTATAAAGGTCTATACTAAATATAACAAGGTTCTAAATATTGCTGTTAAATTTGCTTCACCTTCATTGGTGTTTCTCTCTCTCCCTCTTTCTTTCTCTCTCTTGTAGAGGGTACTTATTGGAAGGAAGTCAGTATATTTAGCCCATACTACAAACATAGGGAATTATACCCTAGTATAAACGTAAAGCATCTACGAATGATTTTTAGAATTATGAAGAGAAATGTAAATTCTCCCCCATTTAGTTATGTATTTTATCATTTATTTATACCAGTGTGGACCTAAAATATGTCTTATCTTGATTTATAGCTCAATACTGCTTTATTAATTTTGTTCTCAAATTATTTTTGTTTTGATTAGCAGGAGTTATTTCAGTTGGCTAGTATGACCTACTATAGTATACCCTATTGAAATATAATAATATATTTTTAAATTTTGTTTTATTTGGTTAATCAGATAAATATATTAATAACTACCTTTTTAGAGCACTACCATAAATACTAATGAAAACTGATTTTGTGTGATCTCACCACAGAGCAGAGAGATAGGGCTGTCTATGGTCTATTTTCTAAGAAAGATTTTCAGTTAAGAAAGTTATATGAGTCACCCTAATTTATGCAATGCTATCTGAGAGGACACAAATCCTAAGGCCTGTTTTGCTTAAATCTCTTTCCCTGATATTTTTGAAGGAATCCTGGAATCAAAGGGAAATGAAGCCTGCTGTATTTCATATTGTTGTGATATTAAATCAGTATTATGGAGCTGGGGATGGTGGCAAATGTTTGCAATCCTAGTCCTTGGGATGCTGAAATAGGAAGATGTGTTGCCAGCCTCAACAACTTAGACCTTGGGCAACAGAAAGACCTGTGAAACAGCAAGAGTCTGTTTCAAAATAAAGTAGGAGTGAGAGTGCAGCTCAGAGGTAGAATGCCCCTGGGTTGATCCCCAGTACCACCAAAAAAATAGTATTGCAATTTTTTTCAAAAATAACTTTTAATATTAAATGCAAATATATTTCTAACTCACAAAAAATATCATAGCAAATGTTGTACATGATGAAGTCTTATGGCAGTTATTGGACTGGAAGAAAACTCAAATGCTACATTAGTATTTTTGGTTGCATTGAGATTTTAAATCAATAATAGAATATTATTTTTGCTACTCAATATTAAAAAAAAATCAAAGGCCACTGAAAATTTTGAGTTAGCTATTATGGAATATATTCCTTCTACCGAAATGCCTTCTGCATCTAAAATGAGGCCATTTTACCCATTAGTGAAAAAAAAATGCACTTTACCATTTTTGGTTCATTTTTATCTCAGAGAAATAATACAAATCTTGGCCTGCAGCATTTCCTGTGGCTTACGGAGCAGCTGGACCTCAAGCCAGTGTGCCTCCTCTCAGGCAACCATTAGCTCCCAGGAAACACCCTGCCTTGATCATTATTGCATAATTAAGACCATTTTATGTGCCTGTAATGCAATGTATCAATTATTGAGGAGAATTATAATATAGAGGAAAAGTGATGACATCGCTTTATATGGAAAAGAAGAAAATGAGCCTTCCTAGGAATTTATTTTAATAACCATCCTTCAAAAGAAAACCAACGTCCAAGGAAAGTATCTAAAGACCTCCTTTCAATACTTCTCCTCTAACAGCCTTTGGCAAAATGGAGAAGTAGCAGAGAATACAACGAAAGAAAGACTTGTCTCCAGGTAAATTCCACAGAATGTGCCCAAACTTTCAAACGGGGGAAAGGGCGGGGTTTGAGTACAGTCTCCCAATTCAAATACATAGGCCAACTCAGCAGCAGGGGAGAATATTCAAATGCAATATTGTGCTCTCTTGGTTAAAAAAATGCAGGATAAAAAAATACACTCCATACTGACCTCTTCCCTGATTCCCTCTGCAGCCAGGTAGGGGCTGGCTTTATTCTGCATGAGAAAGGTGAGCAGAGCCAAAGAATATTCATTCACTCGCTTCTTGTGGAAGGAGCTCTGTTGAGTCACCATCTCAGGGAGCGAGGCACTGAAACATAGGCAACTAAATCCTTTTTGATACAATTCTTAAGCAAACAAAGGCTATAATTTTAAATTCAGGAAGTGGATCCGGAGATCTACTATGATGTTTAGTTTTCGTTTTTATAGTGCTGGTTTGGATCGGCCAGCAAGGGCTCTCCGTATTGGCCCAGGTCTGTCTCTAAGTTAACCTTCTTCCCTCTCAGCTAAACCTGGGAACCTGCTGGAAATGTGTGGCCATCACATGGACTGGAAGAAGGGCAGGGATTGTGCACCAAAAAGAAAGAATATAAAACAAACCAAGGTGATTCCTTTATTTATAAAATGAGGTACAAACTTCAACAGCTTGTTACCATTTGATGACTAGACTTTAGAAATAGAGCACGCACTCTGTTGTATGTGTTTATATATAAAAATCCTGACATTTTTAAGTCACTGTAAAAGAAAGGGATTATGAGACAGTGGTTTAGTGTGTTTCTCCCCAAACATAGAACTAGTGAAAGTTATATAGTGTTTTGCACTGGAGTGATCTATCTTTCTTTCTTTCTTTCTTTCTTTCTTTCTTTCTTTCTTTCTTTCTTTCTTTCTTTCTTTCTTTCTTTCTCTCTTTCTTTCTCTTTCTCTCTTTCTTCCTTTCTTCCTTCCTTTCTTTCTTTTGCTGTACCGGGGATGGAACCCCAGTTGGAACAGTGATCCTCTGGTCTCTGACTCCCAAATACTGCTATTACAAGCATAGGCCACCACGCCCTGCAGAATAATTGTTAATAGTTGCACTGACAAAAATACATAGGAGGGGCCCTCTCCAGTTGCCTACTTCCTTTTTTAGAAGTTTTTCATAATAAAAATAATTTATCTTTTTTTTGCTGACTGTACATTATCAGAAATTTTACCTAAAACAATACAGAATGTTTTAGGAGAGGATTCTTTGTGTTTTTGTGATTCTTACTGGGGATGGAATGCAGGGGCATTTTACCTCCAGAGTTATACTCCTGAACTATTTTTTATTCTTTGTTATTATTATTTTTTATTTTATTTTATTGCGGTACTAGTAATGGAACCAGGGACATTCTACCTCTGAGCTACACCCCCAGTCCTATTTTTTATTCTTTATTTTGAAACAAGTTCTCACTGAGTTGCAGAGAGCCTCACTAAGTAGCTGATGCTGGCCATAAACCTGTGATCCTCCTGTCTCAGCCTCCCAAGTACTGGATTACAAGTGTAGGCTGCCACACACACCTTGTGGAAAGGATTCTAAGGAGGCATCTGTCATGGGAGGAAACCAGTCGGTTCATTGAAGGGCTCCTGTATCCCTGTGTGTTTCTAAGATCTCCCAGGAGGTCGATTTGTTCATCTGCATTAGAGCTTGTCCAGTTTGTATGAAAAATCTGCTGGCAGAGTGTCTAACGTCATTTTGTTCAAAATCAGTGAATAAAAGCTATTAAACAACGGATTATTTGATGGCTATTTGACTTGTCTTACTGCAGCATAGCACACTACCTGTGGATCATTACCAACGTGTGTTAAATAAATAGAATGGAATTTATTTTGAAAAGTGTTTGTTGATAGACCATTCACAATTATTTTGTTATTAATAAGTATGCTACAAAAATACCAGAGAGTTATAAATATTCATATTCTTTACTTTTTCGATTCACAACATGTGTCCCTCAAAACTTGTATGCCCAATGATTCAGCAAGACTAGCTGCAGAAACTGGAGTCTCATACCTTCCCTGCTGCGGCTCCCTGGGAGCCAATCAAGGCAGTTGTAGGCGATGATGCATTTTTACTGCTGCCTGTTCGTCTCTTCCACACATGACAGTGAGTTCAGCAGGCAATTAGCTCTGCCCTTTGAAGCTCCAAAATCACAACCTGAAAATCTACAGTCCATGTCTTAAGATAGGGAGTAATCTACAGCAATCATATGGCCCTCATAATATCTGATTGGATATAGCATCTTGACAGTACTTGTTACTTGATTGAATCATAAACGCTCATAATCACATAATCATACTTTCACATTGAACCAGAATAGACAATATGTGAAGTACCCTCCCAACTGTCAGCTGTATTCTTGAAGCAAATAATATAGATAGGCATAAGTAGATAAAAATAGGTCAACGTGAACATTTATAGATATTAATAGAAATAATAAACATTCACATACATTTTTTTCTTTTTAATTTTAACTCATGATCAGAAGCTTTCTATGGTCTCATTAGCATCACAAGTTATATTTGTGGGTCCAGGTTTCTCTGAAGCCTTCTGGGCACACTGTCTCCAAATGCTAGTGTCTCCATTACTTTGGAATTTTAATTCTTCTTTCTGAATAGCACCCCATCTGACGTACCTGATTTTCTGTAGTGAATAACACAATGCCACAGTTTAGGCAAGTTAAAATGGGCTAAAAGGGGCTACATCTATCCATGACTGGCAGAGTCCCAAGATGGCACATTGTGAGGGGCCGAGCTCTGGAGAGACCTGGCCATACTGGCTTTTATACCAGACACGCTCTCGAGATAGCCCGTTATCCTTGGAATCCATCAGATAAAGAGATATTTCTTTCATTCAGAAGGACAGAGCCCTAATCAGCTCTTAAAAATCGCTGGTTCCACCTCTTACTATCTTCTAACGTGGGATTAAATGTCAACGTGAGTTTCAGAGGGGGAAAACCATGTTCAAGGCATGGCACAGCACCAACATCTTTCTAGCTGACACAAATCTCATTGGAATTTTACACAGATAGCTGTCCTCAAAAGGTAAAACCGAATCAGGAGGAATCACTGTGTCCCTCGCAGAGGTGGCGGCTTGCACTTACCGTGGCAACCTCAACGTGTCCAAACTGTTCAGCCATTATAATGGGGCGGGGGGGCAAAAGCATCTAGAAACTTCTTCACTTTACTCTATTTGGTGCTGAAGATGGAACTAAGAGCTTTTCCCAAAAAAACACGGGATCTACCACTTAGCTATTTCTCAGACTTAGCATTTAGAAACATTGACAGTACTGGAAAATTAAGAAAATAAATTCACAAACTGAATGCTCAACTGTGGCATGATCTCAGTTGCTCTTTCTTCATGTGAGATATTGCTATAAACTATTTCATAAATACAGGTGATTTTCCATAGAGGGTGGAGAGGCATGCCTCCCCCACTGACCTCCTCAACTCTGAGCCTTGAAAAAAAAGCCCTCCTATTGCACTCTCCTAAAGAATTACTTGCAATATATGTTTGAGTGGAATGGTAGGAAGAGCTAAAATGAGAATTCTACCAGTAAAATTTTTCTACTAAAACTAAATGGGAGAGGACTTCCTTCCTAAAATACACACCAATCCCATCTAAACAAAGGGAGAGAGAGAGTCATTTTGTATATTGATTAGATACTACACTAATCTCCATAAAATTGGAGTTGATCAAAAATCTATACAAAATGTTCACAAAACATTTCAGTGATATGTACTTTCCATGAAACATAAATGACCAGTACTCACTTGCACTCCGGTACTGTGTATTTTATCTTAGGGTTTATTGACTGATAGTCAGTATTGGTCAGTTAACTGGCAGCTCTAGTTAAGTTATAATAACTCATAAAAGAAACATATTTGGAAGACAATGAGCTTTCCAAGTATGCCCTGATGTGCTTTTTACTTAAAAAAAAAAAAACTACTAATCATATTTTTTGAGTTTGGTTGTAATATTCCTTTTGTGTATATACTGACTTTCTGGAAATACTAACCTGGCCTTGTTTACTAAGAAGGAAAAATATCATTTGACATTTTTATTTGATTGTGTGTAGGAAAGGGCATTTGAAAGCAGATGCTATCAAACCATGGTATAACATACTCTACTGAAAGTCTAACTATCTAATGACCAAAACATAAAGTGATCTTTTACCATTTATACTTTGTTTATGTAAATTGGAAGGGTTTTCATGTCTTATTACTGTGCGAAGCTTATATTGCATCCACATAGACTGGAGTGTTTAGACTGGTCAGTCCCACAGGCTCTCTGGTTGGGGATGTCCTTCCCTCATATGTTCAAAGGTTTGAATAATATCATTGCTGTTTTGAGATACTTGTATGCATGTTATAAACAAAACAACAAATAGGGTACTACCGCAATTTGTGCCAGGGTCACCTCTCTCATGGGTTAGTTATCTTTTCTGAGCTCATCCACTCATCCCTCCAGGCTGCGAACTAAAAGTTTCAAATTGTGCATCTCAATCTTGTCACCACTACTTCCTAGCAAATCCCTCTAATGGCTTTTCCATCTTTCAGAATAAATTCCAGACTGCTTGCGTAGCCAAGTCCCTGGCCTCAGTAGCCTCATCTCTCATTACCGTCCTCAGATTTCTAATGTCACGGACATCTTTGCATTCCCAAGACAGGTCACAGGGCCCCCCTGCTCCAGAGTTTTTCCACTGACTGTTGGCTCTTCTAGAACGCTCCCTGTACGGGGCTCAGGTCACCTTTGTCAACGTTTCGGGAGAAAGGCTTTCCGGACCCCACTTTAAAGCTGTGGACTCTTTCCTCATTGCTTTACGACAACCGCCTCTAATTGAATCAGGTCTACATCTATGAATGTGATTATTTCCCTAGTCTAATTTTTCCATCTAGGATTGTGGGCTGTTTTCGAGTCAAGATTTGAAAACCAGGAGGAATTTAGATCATTACCATAAACCCAGAGTCTACGTTGGGCCATGAGATGAAGATTTAAGAGCTCTGTTGTCAAAAAAAAAATGTAAACAGAGTTTTTTCACATCTCGATTCGTTATATTTAATTAATTATAATTTCCAGGCACAGACTGACTTTATTTTTTATTATTTTTTGTGGTACTGGGAATTGAACTCAGGGGCCTTCTACCTCCATACTATATCTACAAATTGATATTTATTTATTTATTTATTTATTTATGTATTTATTTATTTTTGGTGGTACTGGGGTTCCTGGAAACCCTTCTACCTCTGGGCTACACTCCCAGACCTATTTTATAGTTTTTTTTTTTTTTTAATTTGGAAACAGGGTCTCTTAAGCCAGCGTGGCTGGCTTTGAACCTCCCCGATCCTCCTGTCTCCGCCTCCCAAGCGCGGGGATTACAAGCCTGTGCCACCACGCCCGGCTTGATTTTTATTTTGAAAGAGAGCCGTGTTAAGTTCCTGAGGCTGCTCTTAAATCTGCAATCCTCCTGTCTCAGCTTCCCAAGAACTGGGATTACCAGCATGTGCACCACTCCTGGCTTAGACTGGCTTTATTTTTTTTTTTAAGTTAAAAATTAGTGACATTGAAAGATTTGTTCCACTAACTATAAAGTTCTGTGATTCATTTAAAATCAGAAAAATAATAATTGGCTTTGTAAATAATTAATAAGTCATAAAAGTTACAAATTGGTGCTAAAAACACCTTTTTCTTCCAAAATAAATTTACAGGTTTTACATACAGAAGATTTTCTAAAACTCTAATTTTAAATTATGATAATGATAAATTCAAACATGTGAAGCAGAAATAAAATGTAGGTGATTTTTTTAATGCTCTCTTACTGTGAAGTTCAATTTTATAGATTGCCAATAATCTATGAAATGAAATTAGAGAAACACGTTGTAAGAACATTATAAAAATATAGAATTTTTCTCCCCTTAAATTTTAACAGAGCCCTAAAAACTTATTTAAGCAAATTACAAAACTTAATTACTTGATAATATTGAATTATAATTTAGATTAAATAATATAAGTGAATTAGAAATGAAAGTCTTTAGAAAAGTACAACATATTAAAGTAACAATGATTTTGTAGTTTAAATATTATAATACAATTTCAAAATTATTCCTAATTTAGAACTTAGGGCAATTAAGGAAAAAAAGACCAACCAGGAGTTCTGCATACCCTTATATAAGTTAAATTTAATTTGTTGTTTTTATGTCAAAAATATAATTTTGTAATATACAGCTGAAGTCAGAGTAGTGGCTCATGCCTGTAATCCCAAGATTTGTGAGTCTGTATTGCAGATTCGAGGCCAGTGTCAGCAACTTAGCAAGCCCCTCAGCATGTTAGTGAGACTCTGTTTTAAAATAAAAAATACAAGCCGGGCATTGTGGTACACGCTTGTAATCCCCGTGCTTGGGAGGCAGAGACAGAAGGATCACGCAGGTTCAAAGCCAGCCTTGCTGGCTTAAGAGACACTGTTTCCAAATAAAATATAAAATAGGTCTGGGAGTGTAGCCCGAAGGTAGAAGGGTTCCATCCCCAGTACCACCAAATAAATAAATAAATAAATAAATAAATAAATAAATAAATAAATAAATAAAATAAAATAAAATACAAACGGATGGGGATGTAAGCTTAGGGATAGAGTGTTCCTGTGTGCAATCCCCTTAACCAAAACAGAACAGAATCCAGCCGAGCTAAAGAGACACATGTTAAAGTGGACCAAATCTTGACATGTGTTTCCTACTTGCTGAAGTTTCAAAGTACTGCTCCTTTAGATTGCTTTAATGTATGTAGGATTTTATCCAAATTTTGAAATGTCTTTTGACTTTATATTTGAAAATGTGCATGCAGGCACATTCATAAGGGGAGAAAAATGATAAATTGCCTTAGAACTAAGCACAGAAGAGACAGCTGTTGCCGGCTTGGTTATTACAGTTTGGGTTTGACATGTGAATGGGAAAACGTTGACAGAATTAAAAGGCTGCACCACCTAGGCCCCCATCCCATTCTGCATGGCTTCTCTACTGCTCTATCCCAAAGCCATGCAATACCAACCACATATTCTAATGCAGATGGATGCATCCTCATCCTCACTTGGCAACTTGTTACAGCCTAGATAGACTTTTCCAGAGCTTTCCAAGTTTGAGGCTCTACTTGAGAGTCTAAATTGGTTAAAGGCCATCACCCCTGCTGTTCAGTTATTTTTGTGTGCCCAGCCAGTTTTCCCAAAGAATGAACTCTATTAAGAGTCATGTTTCATAAAATAGTAACTTTCCAAGTGGAATAATAAAGTTGTTTATCTCAAAGTACTCTTCTGAAATGGTCAGTACACAATTGGAAGGGATTTGACTCTAGCCTGACTTTAGATGCCTTCTGTGGCGATGAGAGCTCAATGTGCCTTCAGGATGCAAATGAGAAGACTTCATCAAGGCATTCCCTTGGGGAGGCACGGTGGGCGTGCCTGTGATCTCAGTACTTGGGACCCTGAGACAAGAGAACTGCAAGTTCAGGAACAGCCTCAGCAACATAGCAAGATGCTCGGCTGCTTATTGAGTCTGTGTTTCAAAAATGATAAAAATTAAAAATAGAGCTGGAGGTATAACTTAGACTTAGAACCCTCCCGGGTTCAATTCCCAGTCACACACACACTAAACAAAAGGATGATTCTGATGATAATAAATAATAATAATAATAATAATAATCATAACCATAATAACACCGCAATGCTTTGTTCACACCCAGACTAACGTTCAGTCTTTAGAATTTTCTTGTATGTGGTTTGGAGTTGGTTAAAAAAAAGTAGTAATATTTTTTAAAAAATTGTTTCTTTGAAGAAAAATGTATTCCTCATATTTTTTTCTTTAATGTTTTCAGGTTTATTATTTTTTTCTCAAGGCAAAATGTCTATGGACTTCCAATGCCAAACACACACACACACACACACTTTTTTAAACTCTTGGTTTTAATTGTGTCTTTTCACAAGGTTATTATTTTTTTGGCTGCTGGTATTTATATTTGCTTTGGGTGTGGAATAATTGCTTCTTACTTGAAACCTCTTAATTTCTGGATGGGAATATTGGATTACTGCTCATGGTGATGGTTTTGGAATTCCTTCAAGGATGCACATTTCTTTCTTGAGCCCTTACAGAAACGAGTCTTAGCATGCCGTGGTATCACATCAGCAGCCAGAAAGCTGTCTTGGGGATTGCAAGCTTTTCTTGCTGTTTATTCTCAAGAGTAAATAGCATTTGAGAAGGAGCGGAGGGGGCAGCTCATCCCTCCAGCCTCAAACTATTTCTTCCCCAGGGCAATATTTCCTCATTATGCCTCCCTGTCACCATCTTCTCCTTTGTGCAGGGCTCCTCAACCATCAGCCCAGGTATTGTGCTGCTAAATCACTAGAGAACTCAGGACCCCACACCAAGAAGATCTTCTAAGAAAGGCAGAACACCCTGGAACAGGGGAAGGAAGATCAAATAATTCAGAGAGAGAAGTGGGATGTTTGTCTAGATAGGTGGCCTAAATGTCTAGTCTGATCAGGAAAATCACTTTAAGCAGAACAATTTGCCTTAATAAGGAATGCCAACAAAATACCAACATGTCTTCCCTTCACTAAACACTGAAGCAAAGGAAACGGGACTGAAGAAAAGGCTGGTTTTGAATACAAAATAGTGACTTTCTAAAGGTATCCACACATATATAAAAGATGTTAGTAACTTCAAAGGAGACGAAGGTGCCATTTAAACTATATTTGTTTTTGCAAACACTTAAATTTCATTAGTGGTTCCACATTCTCCAAGAAATGGAAGACCGAGAAAAAAACTTTAAATGCAAAATGTGCAATTTCAATTTTGTTTTAGGCGACTTTGGAAGTAGCTTTTGTTTGTGTGTATTTGTATAACACAATAAATGTGTAGCTTACAGCCAATGAGATTGTATAAATTCTCCTCTGGCATAGCTACCATTTGCAATGCAGCTCAGGAGCATTGTGTAGAGTGTGTATATATACACATCTTCCACATTAACATTTACTTTGTTTCCTGTAATACATGTGTATATGTGCTTTATTTAATAATGTTAGTTAACATTTTTCTTTTTTTGTAAATAATGATAGTATAATTTGAAAAGTCTGGCACAATTCCCAGACTTAGGTCAAGCGAATATATGAATACATTTAGTCCAGTTTACTTTTTTATTGGACTTTGATATTGAATGACTTTTTTAAGAACATTTTTTCTTGTTATAAGTTCTAAAAGTGAATTCTAAATAAGACAAAACCTTGTTTGTTTTTTCATCTTTAACTGTAAGAAGAAAGTGGATCTAATTTAGAAATTTCAGTTGCGGCATATATATTGAAAATAATGTGGGAGGTTTAACGTTACATTGGGCGTGAGGAATTGTTTTTATCTTATTTCCTGGCATGAAATCATGTTTGTCTTTATTACTTTTGTTGGTCTCAACTTCCGCAAAAGGAAAAGTGTGCACCCACAATTAAGGACTGAGAATAATTACAGATTTGCAATGTCTCAAATGAACCAAGCTTGCTTCTAATAGTTTCCATTTGCTTATAGCTCTCAATTTTATCACCAGTTTCTCAGACATGAACCTGAAAATCTCAAGGTTACTAGAGACATCCTTATTCCTGCCATTCAAGATCTCATCTCTCTCTCTCTCTATTGCTATCACTATCTCTATTGCTGTCTCTGTGTTCTCAAGGACACTGGTCAATTTGGCTCTTTGTAGCTATTATCTAAATTAATTTAATAGCTTTCTAACTGTCTTTTATTATTTACTTTCTGCCATTTCTAATCCATCTGTCATTCTGAACCCGATATAGTCTTTGCTTGTTCTTGTTCTTGTTTCTGGTTATCTAGTGAATTGAGTTCTAAGGAGAATTCAGGGTTTTTTTTTTTTTGTTATTTATTGTAATAGTTTATTCCAGCTATACCTGAAAATTACTTCTAGTGACTTTTAAATACACCAGTGCCAGCCAGGCATGGTGGCGCTTATAATCCCAGGATTTGGGAGGCAGAGACCGGAGGATCCAGGTTTGCAAACAGCCTCAGCTTCTTAGGCCCTTCGCAACTCAGTGAGACCTTGTTTCAAAAAATGAAAAGATTAGCTGGGCGTGGTGGTGCATGCTTGTAATCCCCTTGCTTGGGAGGCGGAGACAGGAGGATCACGCTGGTTCGAAACCAGCCTCCCTGGCTGAAGAGACACTGTTTCTATATAAAAATATAAAAATAGGTCTGGGAGTGTAGCCTAGAGGTAGAAGGGCTTCCAGGAACCCCAGTACTACACACACACACACACACACACACACACACACACACACACAGTGAAAAGATTAAAAAATAGAACTGGGGGTGTAGCTTAGAAGTAGAATGCCTCTGAGTTCTATCCCTGGTACCACAAAAAATAAAAATTAAAAAAAAAATAAGTAAATAAATAAATAAGTACACCAATGCTATATATGTGGAGCAAATAAATTATTTATTCTTTGTTTTATCATTCTCAAATGATGCCTTTTCTGGCCACCTGAATATTCCCCTTCTCTACCAATTTAAAAAACAAAATTCTTCATAGAACATAAGTATGGCATGAAGTTATCTTTTGTGGATGAGTTTTTACTGCCTGTATCAAGTACATAACATAAAATCCATGAGGGCACACAGACCTTGTTTATTTTATTTTGTCTACCACAGAACCTTGGTAACTACAACAGTACATGGTAAATAACAGGGTCTCAAAAATATTTAAAGAATTGATCAAAGATTGTTTGAACACAGCAGATGAATGGGATCACCACTACAATGCTGACAAAGTCCTTTCTGTACAGTTTCAAGAACCAGCGACATAGTCTCTAGGAGCTAGCTGCTTTTACAGTTTTCTAGATTAACTCCTCAAACTGTCCAGCCTTTTAACCAAGCAATAATCACACTGAAATTTAGCCTTCCAGGTCCCCAAATAACCTAGATAGATTCTAGAGAAAGACTGCCGCACAGAACTCTCTACATTGATGGCAGCGGTCAATATCTGTGCTGTCCAGTAGGGTAGTGATGCAGCTAGTCGTTGAAAGGTGGTCAGTGACATTTTAGAAATGAATTTTAAATATTAGTCAATTTAAATAATTACATAGTCTAGGGACTACCATATTGAACAGAGTCATTCTAGAGTTATTTTTCTTTCCTCATAGTCAAGATTATCAAATGATGCTATCAGATCAAGAGTAATCATGGCCCCTAATTATGGGTAGAGCAGTTGTGCCCTTTATTAAAAAATCCATTGACCAGTTATAACTTTTATGATGGTTTAGAGCAAAATCCTCGGCTTCCTGCATAAGGCCCAGCCACATGGCTTCTGGATCTTCCCCTTGTCTGGCTTCCTTAGTTGCCTGTTTCTGTGCTGTGTTCAGAAGTCTGTGTCTAACTGTCTTGTGCCACCTACACAGAACCTGATGTATAAGCCCCACTGTGGGAGTCCCCAGGGCTTCTCTTTGCAACCAGGCTGCACCCAGATCTTTCCAACAGATGAGAAGTAGAAGCTGTCAGGATCCTGGGCTGGTTGTCAGGCACAACCTCACTTCTGCTGTTTGGTATTACTCAGAGCTGAACCTGTCCAAGCATCTCCTATGTTCAAGGGAGGAGACTAGGCCCTCACCTCTCCCTGGAAGGAGGATCAAAGAGTTTGTGAACACCTCTCCAGGTGCAGTGGCACATGGCTGTAATCTTAGGACGTGGGAGATTGAGACAGGAGGGTCATAGGTCCAAGGCCAGCCCTAAGATCATCCTCTTATCCCCTTGCCTGTGGATGGGTGGTTTGCAAGGAGCCTCAGAAGCACTTTCTCTTCTTGCCTAAAGCCAGATGCAAACTGAGACTCCAGCTGTGACAAGGAGCCCAGCAAGACACTGAGAGAATACCCAACAGGCCCCAGCAGAGTAGCCCCTTAATGAGGATGCACCTGAAAGTTCATTTCAGAGCTGTGAACTCCAGGCTGTGAACAGTGCAAACCTTCTGCTTCCCAGCTCATCCTAGAAAATCTGTAGGCCCAATTTTTCCCGTGTTTGCATTGCTTCATGTAAAGTTATATCCTAAGAGCTGACATCAGTAGGCATGGTGATTTAAAATAAATAGGACAGATCATTTCAATCTTGAATGTCCATAGGCAAGCCATTAACAACATAGCCAAAGCTTGAGTGAAAATGCTTCATACTCATTTAATTTTTGTTTTCATTTATGAAAGGGATGGTTTACAGAGATATGGATCTTGAGTCTGTTTTCAATGGACAACATTTCCATTTCTTAAAATTTACTGGACAATTACAGAAGGAAGGAAGTGAGCCATGTGTGAGGATAGTTTTTCTATGCACCCATTGCAGAGAGCTGGTCATCAGCCATCACCTAGGGCAGAGCCCCTATGACCTCTTCCAGCATGACAAATGACACCCCAACTTAGTGGCTTGGAGTGCAAGTTTGCCACCATTCATTACAAATTGATTCTGTCTGCAGTGACTTCGACTCGTCACAGCAGGGAGGCCGCCCTCTGCTCACAAGGCCAATGGCTAAAATAGGGGACCCTAAGCCTGGCACAGCTGATAGTGGCTGAGTTTTCCTCTGGTCTCTCATGCCGTTACCCTGGGATTCTTCTGTGTGACAGTCTCTCTGCAGTCAGACCCCAAGGTTCCCAAAGCCATTCTCTCCCTGCAAAGAGGATCAAATAATGTATCAGTTCTTGTCAGGCACAGAGCACCTGCAATCCCAGTATTTGGGAGCCTGAAACAAGAGGATTACAAGTTTGATGCTAGTCTCAGTAATGTAGGGAAGCCCTCATCTACTTAGCAAGATCCTGTTTCAAAATAAAAATGATAAGAGCTGAGGTTGTAGCTTGGTGGTAGAATACCCCTGGGTTTGCTTCCTAGTACTGAAGAAGAAGGAGGGAAAATCTTTGTGAGCATCTTTGGTTCACAGCAAGATTCAAGATCGAGTTCTCCATTGTTACAAAGCCCCTACCCTACCCAACTTTGTCTGTCCAACTTTGTTGGTTCATGGAGATCTGTTTAGTACTGTGAAGAAATAGGGTCACCCATGTGTGTATATCACAGTTATAAAAGGAGAAGCACGAGGCTGGTTATTTTAAAGAGCAGATGTTTGGAAGCCACTGAAACCCAAAATGAGCTCTTCTGCCGATCATTTACCCTCTGTATGGCAGCACCGCTTATAGCAAAATGTGAAACCTCAAGTCCTTCAACTGTAAAAACAGGGACATTCCATGCTTGCATGACATCCCAGGCCAGTTGATAAGATTAGAAATCTTACCAGTGATAAGTCTGGTGCATAGCATTTGCCCCACTGATGTACTGATGTTGCTTGTTTTTATTCCCTGTGTAGCGCATACAGGAATCTGGGTGCCACTAGCATTTACTTTAATTTTTAAATTCAGATATAATTTAAGTAAAATATACTTCATAAATTTATGAAGCCAGGACCTTCTGAGAAAATTTGAAAGCTCTTTGAATTTCATTATATGTTACTTTTAATCTTTATATTGATTTAAATTCTCCTAGGAGTTATATTAAATTGTAGGTATAGCTGTGTACTAATTTTGGCATATTTTCAAGAGAGTAATGCCAATTAATTTGCAAGATATAGGAATTCGATTTTTTTCAATTAAAATATAACTTTTGGTCTCTGGGAGTGTTAATAAGTATTCACACTTGGAGTACAAAAAGATGCAACCTGGTAAAGCGTACAGAAGAATTTTTAAAGTTAATTAAGAGGTAGACTCCTATAAAAAAAACAAAAATAAATAATTTTCCTAAATCTCGTGCTTTATTTGTGCCAAGTAGGGATTTCAGACACTGATTTTAATTTCAAATGAAAATATGGAAAGTTGAACACCTTGTAAACATCTATAGGCATAAACCTAATTCAGAGCAAGTAGCTCCTCAATTAACAACCTGCTAATACTGAATTTGTTAAATCTCATAAGGGTTGTGATTTTTCTTCTTTTTTTTTAAAGACTTAAGACAATAATAGCTATTTATCAGGGCTTTTCTAAGCTATGTTAAAGAAAGTAAAAGCTTTCATGCCAAAGTAAGGGCTTGTGTGCATTTCACACCGCATCTATAACGGATTTCCCATCGTCCGTCCTGAAAGCCACAAGGAGCATCCCTCTCGCCAGTCTTCCTCTATCTTGTCTCTTTCTGATTCCAGCTGGAAACTATTCTCTGTTTTTAAGGACTCCTGTGATTAGATTGGCCTCATCAGCATGAGCCAGGGTACTATGACTCCTCAAGCCCCTCAACGCTAATCACACCTGCAACATCCCTTTGCTATGGAGATAAACACAGAGGTTTTCATGATGCTCTTTCAAATTGGATTTTGTTTTGCCTGAAAGGTACAGATGATCAATCGTTCAGTGCCAAGTGGAGGTATTTGGCTGATCTTACTTTTTAATTTCTGTCCAAAATAAATGATTATTTGAGTAATCTGGCTATCGGATCCCATTTCAATTAATAGATTATCTTTAACAACAGTGAGAAATTATTAATGATAGCGAAGGGTAGCTGCTATGAAATATATTTTGAAAGTCCAATCAACGCCTCACAGGGTAATTTGTGAAGCAAAATAATTAGAAACAATTTGGATTGTAAGGCATGCAGCATGTTAATTTCTTCCACTTAGCTCTAACAAAGCTAAGGATGTTGGAATGAAAACAAGCTCATTGTCTTCTGATCATGGCCATGCTTGGAAAACTATTCCCTTCAGAGATGTGTTCCTAGTTTGTGGCACAAAGCAATATTATAAAAATAATTGTGGGTAAACAGAGAGAAGCCAGACACCAAAAGGAAGTGGATCTTGGAGCAAATATCTGTTCTCTTGCTAATCTCGATAACTGTACAGATACATAAATAAGAAGTTAGGATAGCAGAGAATATTTTTTCTTCCAAATGCACATTTTCCTCAAATCAAACTTTACTTTAAAAACAAGTGCGAAATTAGGAAAAGCATCAAATGTCAATACGTTTCAGCACATATGTAAGTGGAAGCTAGACATCTAGATTTTCTACAGGTAGGAGAGATTTATCATCTCGTCTAGATGCTCAAGCACTATACCATATGGCTGAATGATATTAGTGCGAGACAGAAGACTAAATCCAACATAGCTGAAGGGTAGAAATTTCTTTTTGTTTTCTTATCATTCACCCATTCTTAACCTCCAAGATACAGTTGTTCCTTGTCCAAATTTCCTCCTCTTCAACTATCAGATTTTCCTTCCATCAGAACTAATTCTTTTGCCATACTTTTTTTTTTTTTATTAGGTCTAATTTTTTTTCTTTCTTCCTTGATTCCTTTCATTTTGATTCTGGGAATTTAATCCAGGGACATTCTACCTCTGAGGCACACCCTCACCCTTTTTTTTTTTTTTTTTTTTTTAATTTGAAACAGTCTCACTAAGTTGCTGAGGTTGACCTCAAATCTGTGACACTGTTGTCTCAACCTCCCAAGTATAGGGATGACAGGTATGAGATGCCAAGCCCAGTGTTCTTTTCTAATACTAACAATGAATACAAAAGAAATTCACATTATCCAATCCTACCTTGACATTTCTTTAAGGTATTCTCCAAAAGCTGCACACACAATCCAGGGCCACAGGTAGTGTTCCATCAAGGAAAGTTTTAAACATTGTGACAAGTAGTTAGAGGGACTATATATTTTATGAAGTAGTGAGCTTGTGGAAGGCTACGGAGTCTCATATTTTCTCTGCCGTCATTATTCATATGAGAGTTTATAGACTGTAAACTCAAGGTTAGAAATTACTTTCCAATTATGGTCTCCCTACTCAAAAATAATTGCAGACCATTCAAAAGGGCTGTGGGTAGCATTTCTTTTTCTTTGTTATATCTTTTTCAAATAAAGTCATAAGTTGGTCAAGAGGAAAAAGCAGATAAAGCTGAATTTTGTAATATATGAAAAAAACCAATGAAGAATCTAAACAAAAATTATTTTTTTTTATTTTCATGTTTCTAAACATTCACAAGCAATATTAAATCTTTTGACAAGTATGTATTCTCAGTTTCTGTTGAGTGAAAATAGAATTCCTCCACATCTTTATTTCTCCATTTTCAAGACTGTTTTTACTCTTCTATTTCTGGAATAATTTCTTGTTATTTGCTTTTACAACAAATTTCACTGCTGGATTTTTTTACTTGGTTAATCTGCCTAACCATAATTTGATCCATTTTCTTGTCTCTGGGCTTGACATCTTTCTTTACTGAATTAATTTCCCTTGCTGTTTAAAAAATATATTTTAGGCTGGGGGAGACTGCAGTTATATTCCTGTTATAACTATAATCAGAACAAAATGTTCTATCTATGATCTGAACAAAAAAAAACACAAGAAGAATAAAAATCCCTTGATAATTACTGAACTTTATTTCTAATATAAAGCCAAGTATCTTTGTTGCATATTAAGCAAGCTATTCCCATGTGAAATGCTCCTACCTTCTAATTTTTAGAGATTTTAAATTTCTTTATATAACCATTCAAATAACTTTTCTCAGATCTCTTTTATTTTTTACCATTATTGTTAATAATTATTTTTATGCTTTTATTGGTGCATTGTAGTTGTACATCATAGTAAGATTCAAAGTGATATGAAATTATATGCACATATTACCTGGTGCTTGGTGTATTTTCTTTTTTCTTATTCTCTCCTCCATCCTCCTTCTCCAACCATTTTACTGAGGTTATTAGTGAAGCTGTCATCTGTAGACATAGTCTTCTTTGATTAACTTCCTTCTTCAACCCGCATTTCCCCCAACACACACAAATCCTCCCCAGTCCCCTTCCCCTATTCTTCTGGTCTCTTATCATTTAACTGAAGTCCCTTTTGTTTTCTATTTCTCTCTAGCTTCCACTGATGAGAGAAAACACATGACCCTAGACTTTTGAGGCTGGCTGTTCTCATTTAGCCAAACCTTCTCTACTTCCAGCCATTTTCCTGTAAATAACAGAATTTTGTTCTTGTTTATGGCTGAGTAAAACTCCATTGTGTGTATGTATCACATTGTTTTCTACCCATTCATCTGCTGAAGGACATCTAGGTTGGTTCCAGAGTTTGTATATTGTAAATCATATGCTACATATATGGATATACGTGTATCTCTATGTTATTCTAACTTTAATAATTTGGAAATATACTGAAGTATGGTATGGGTCATATGGTGGTTCCATTTCTCCTCTTTTCTGGAAACTCCACAGAGATTTTCATAGAGGCTATACTAATACACAGTTCCACCAACAGTGGACACAGGCTCCTATTGCCCCACATCCTTACCATGATTTATCATTGTTTGTAGGATTGATGATAGACATTTCAATTGGAGTTAGATGGAATCTCAGTGTAGTTTTCACATTTCCCTGATTGCTACTGCTTTTGAGCATTTTATATATTTACTGTTCACATTAAATTTTGAGAATTACCTATTCTGTTCAATTGTTCATATGTTTAATTTGATTATTGCTTTTTTGGTGTTAAGTATTTTTGAGATTTTTATATATTCTTGACATTAGTTCTCTACTAAAGGAGTAGCCTGCAGAAATTTTCTTCCATTTTGTAGGTTTTCTGTTCAGACTCCCAAGTGTTTCCTTTACTATGCAGGAGCTCTGTAATTTGATGTCATTCCCTTTATTAACTCTCAAATTTATTTCCTGAGCTTTAGGGATCTTTTTAAGGAAGTTCCTCCCAAAGCATATATGTTAGAGAGTAGATTTTATACTTTCTCCTAGAAATTTTATCATACTTAGGTCTTTGATCCATCTGAATTAAAGTTTTTTTTTACAGAGCAAGAGATAGTGATCTAATTTCATTCTTTCTTCTGCATATGCACATCTAGTTTTTCCCACACCATTTGTTGAAGAGGTTGACTTTTCTCCAGCATATATTTTAACACCTTTGTCAAAAAAAAAAACTATGAGTGAGAAGACTTTACACAATATTTTCTATTCTCAATATTTTCTCAATATTTTCTATTTACTCAATATTATCTATTCTATGAAATTGCCTTATGGATCTGATTTTATATCAGTACCATGCCATTTTTGTTACTGTAACTCTGTAGTATAATTTGAAATCTAATATCAGCATGGTTGTTAATAGAATGCCTTTGATCCTATACCTTTTAGTTTTTCTCATTTTGAAGTCAGTCAACATAATGTCAAATAAAAATTCTATTAATATTGCCTACAATTATTTATAACATATTTAAGGGAATATACTGGTAAGGACAAAATCATTAAAATTTATCTATATGGATGTATAACATTTTATCTGTATGGATATAATAAAACATAATAAAATAGCTCATAGAGGTAAAGTTAACTGAGTCCTTCTATTATAAAAGTACAATGTTTGGTAAGTAAATTACAGACATTATACAGAGAATACTAGTCCATGCTCAAATGGGACAGATGAACTTCATATTTACTAAGATAAGAAACTGGGAGAAATGTTTTAGAGTTTAGAGTAAATATCAGTTCTAGGACAAAGAAATATTAGGACAGATTTAATATGATAAAACTCAGCTAGAACACAATGTTTTCCTGAGTTCTTTTAGGAAATGGCCATGTTTTAATAAGAAAAATGAGAAAATGCCCTCCTAATTTAAGATAAGTACTTACTATTTAATTAAAAGTAAAGAAGAAAGAACTGGCCAGAAGATTATGTTAAGCGATAATGTATTAATATGCCTAATGGTAAGCTCCTGCAGACATAGAATGAACCCATGATAAACACTGTATTGGCTCCCCAACTAGTGGATGAAGCAATCATTTATTATACCCATATCAAAGGGGGATTTAATACCACATACAGAAAAAACACATCCATTAAAAAAGTAATAATCACTGGATACAACATCTTTGAATTTTTTGTGAAAGACAATGTATTAATATCATTTTGTAGAAACTTCTGAAGGTGTCATGTGGCTCAAATCTGTTGAGAGGCAGAGAGATAATGGACGATAGCACTGCACAGAGGATTAGGTGGTCTTCACAATCCCTTCCAAAGCCTTTCACAAGCTTTACCAGCATTCACTATTATGCTCAATTCCCTTTTAGGAGAAAATAAAGAAATTATTTGACCTAACCTTAAATCCCCTAAGATCCTGAGAACTGGAGATTCCATCCAGAAATGGCTTTATGGACAACTAGGGAGGCAGAAAAAGCTTATAATACCCACATGGGGAGAAGACAGACGGTCACAAAACTTGGACCTTTAGCAAGGCTAGGCATGTGTCACGGAGGCATGATACGCTGCATGCTTGCTGATTCACTGCATTCCACTTGGAATAAAAGCCTGATGTACCACAATTAATTTTTAGTTTCTTGTCATCTTGGTATTTTTGTCTTACAGTAATTATATGATTCAAAGCATAATCTGGTCCAGAAAAAAAGGTTCCACCCTTCATTTTGGCAACATTTCAGAACCTGAATGTGTGCAGCTCAAACAACAAGCTGCCCTCTTTAGAATCTTTGTGGGAATCTAGTATTAACCAAAAAAAAAAAAAAATCTCTAACAAGTTAAGTAAAATAAAAATTGTCCAGATATTATTATCACTTCTGCACAATCACTAAAGCAATGTGAATGTTAAAACACATGATATAGTTAATATCTAGTACATTATTGATTTAAGTAATGCTGGAGCAAAAGAGACAGGAAGGAAGAGAAAAGAAGAAAGGAGGAAGGAAAAAGAAAGGAATAATGGAAGGAAGGAGGAAGGGAAAAGGAACCGATGAAGGAAGTGCATGAAAACATTTATCTTTAAATACTACAAAGGCATTTAGAGATGATTGTGTCCTTAAGTCACTCATTCTTTACTTCAGCCCCACAGCAAGAATGTGCCTATTTTATTTTAAACCTTGAATCATAAGAAATCTAAACATTAATCCTGGGCCTTATGACGACAACTTCTCTAGGCTTTTAGATTATTTTAAATTCCCATCTTATTTCCTTCTAGCTCAAATAATGCTTTATTTCTCTAAAATATAGTATCTTTCTTAAAATATTTCTAAAAAATAGGTATTCACTTGTCCTCTCTCATTTTTCTTCATCAAATTTGGTAATTGTTTATGAGTTTATTTCCAGTAAGAATTCCTTGGAAGCCTGTAACATTTGCACATGGCCAGGCATTACACCACCCATATGTCTGGACCATCCACAAAATCCCCTCCTTGATCAAGCATTCTAGGAGACTGTGAGGCTGATGTGGATTGTCACACATGGAAAACAACAGCGCTGTTGAAAAAGGGGGACATATATGAAAAATAATCTTATTCACACAGAGCATAAACATGAAAAACGGAAAGAATTCCCCACTGCCTATTCCTCTGTGTGTGTGAGTGTAAAATTCAAAACTCTACAAACTATTACCACATTATTTTCAGCTGTTTGACCATCAAATCCTCAAAGTATCCAACTGTAATGTCTCATTGTATTTTTGTCTAGTGCCTTATGATGGCTTATTGATTGCTCATTTACTTAAGTAATAACAGTCAGTTTTCCCTACATTTCTTATAAGGTAGGCATAGTAGAGGACAAACAAAATTCAAGTAATTTTATTTTGCTTTCTTAGACCTATATAAAACATTTCTTAGACCTATATAAAAATTAATTAAATTAATTATAAGAGCAGTTTTTAAAAATACTTCTGAATTTCAGTTATCTTTCATTTTTTTAAGCCATGAGAATTTGGTGTTGACTTTTTGTGTTTATCTGAGGGTGTGTTAATTTGTCACTTAAAGTATCCCTGAGGTCTTTTTAGTTTGTCATAGAAAAGTATAGCTGAGTTGCTAGAAAATGGCAAAGTCACTCAGTGAAATTATATTTATAGGCATAGCAACAGAACTTTTACAGAGCAATTCCACAGTGATTTTTAGTCATACTGATGAGATATAATCTGTCTACAAAGTAATACAGGCTATAGTTTATTGGTTTGAAGCAAAGTTAAATTTAGACAAGTTCGGTGAGAGGTTATTTCTACTCATTTTTAATTGAGTTCTAATCAGAGCTGCCTAATCTTTGTACTACAGAAAAGTTACTTAAGTAAATTCTCATATTCTGAAAGTAAAGTAGTTCTTTAACTTTCTTAGCAGAATTTTCTCTGGAACAAGGAGTTAGAAAAGAGCACATCACAGGTAGAATCTTGTAAAATTCCTTTTTGTTAGCCATTCACCTGGCCAGAGAGTTCAGTTTAGATTCCATAACTCTACATAAATAGTATAATTTAAAATGTTTGGATTTTATTTTTTCATTGGATAATTTTATGATAAATTGTGTGTTCTAGTATGGAAATAAGTATTTCAGATAAATTCTCAAAATAAATCTAAGCTATAAAAACATATAGAAAGAGAAATTTAATTTTAGTTTGCTAAACATCTTCAAATGATTTATACACATGAGCTAGCCATGGTGGTACACCCTTGTATTACCAGTACTTGGAAGGCAGAGACAGGAGAATCTGGGTTCACAGCCAGCCTCAGCTACTTAGTGAAGCCCTCTAAAACTTAATAAGACCCTGTTTCAAAGTAAAATAAAAATAAGGCTTGGGTTGTAGCTCAGAAATAGAATGCCTCTGGGTTCCATCCCTAGTACCACATACACACATACAAAAAAAGATTTACACTCATGGCATTGCCTATTACTAGTAAACAGTAGATATATGTATGCTAACAAATCATTATTCACATTTTCAAGATTGTACCAAGATAAAATGGCAAGAGAATAATCAATAAATGACAACGTTCCGATTCAAATTGGCTACTGCAGGATGCAGAACATCACAATAGCTGAAACAAATAAAGTCCAACTACTGATAAGGCAGCATCTTGACAAACAAAAAAACAAAGCTCACATATTAAAACAGAAACAGGAGCCATGGTGGAATGAATTCAGTACTCTGAACTGCTAGATCCACTGCAAAAAGCCCCATCATGTGACTGATCTGGTGTGGCCACTGGCCTGGCCTCTGGCACTGCCAAATTCAGTGTTGCTGTCCCAAAAAATCCTAAAAAAAATCCAAGAACTTGAAGTCTAGAAAGTGGCAGCAGAGCTCCAAACACTTAAACAATCAGCACCACGCTTCAGAAACAGAAAAATATCCAAAGGCCTATGCGCTCACCACAGGTGACACCTACAATGGCAAAATGTGCCCTCCAAAGACCAGGCAGCAGGACAGCCAGGTAACCACTTGCATTACTCGTTATTTGTCAGAGGCAGAAGCTAGCCAAGAGCAGCAACAGGACCCTGCAGGCTAAAATTAGGAAGCCATCCTGGTGGTAGTCCAGTTAGAACCTCCAGAAACACAGGAGAGGTGCTCAAGGCATGGTACCTGTACAGGGTCATAGGGGGTCACTCCAGACTACACTGAATGCCCTCTGCTGGTATGATGCCCTGACACCTAAACTCAAAGCTGTCAGAGGCAAGAGAGGGATGCAAACACTCACAGAGTGGGTTCAAAGGCAGACAATAGGTTACAGAACAAATGAGAGACATTGGAATATACTCCAAAATCTATGACAGTGAACAGACATACAGATATTATACAGACTCCAGACCTTTATATGTAAAGGAGCAGGACCATTGGGTCTTTTTGTTGTTGTTGTTTGTTTTGTTTTTCTCTCACTATCACTAGATTTTTTTAATCTTATTGTTTTACTTTTTTATTATTTATTTTCTTTCTTTTGGTTGTTTTTTCTTTGTCTTTGATTTATAATTGTTAGTTTTTGTAACATGTTTTGTTATATAATTCATGCTTATTTGTTTCTTCCTGCCATTCCATTTACAAACTTCCTCAATCTAGCCTATTTACTCTCTTCTCTCAAAACATTTATTTTTTTCCTTACTGTATCTCCTTATTTCATACTCAAGCTATTTCACATCTCCACACTTAAATATTCTACAAGTCCTACTATCTAACCTTCTCTCAGTCTGTATCAGATACTACTTATTATACTTAAATTCATACTCAACCTAATCATATCCTCTATTTTACCTGACTCCTGTACACATCACCCAAGCTCCTTCCCCCTTATCCAACCCTTACCATTGAAAAAAAAAAAAAAAAAAAACGAAAACAAAACAAAACAAAAACCTCCTGCCAGGTGTGGTGGTGTATGCTTGGAATCCCCATGCTTGGGAGGCAGAGACAGGAAGATCACACAAGTTTCAAGCCAGCCTCGATGGCTTAAGAGACACTGTTTCCAAATTTAAAAAAATATAAAAATAGGTCTGGGAGTGTAGCTTGGAGGTAAAAGGTTTCCAGGAACCCCAGTACCACCAAATCAAAACAAAACAAAAACTAGCTTACCTTTTTTTTTTGTTACATATGTATTTATTTATTTATTTATTTATTTATTTATTTATTTTATTTTTTATTGGTGCACTGTATTCATACATCATAGTGGGATACAAACTTTTGTAGACATACATGCACACATCGCCCAGTCAGCCCCCACCCGATCCCCACCCCATCCTCTCCCCATCCCTCCCTCCCATGCTTGGCTTAATGGTTGACATCTAGTATTATAGCAATTTATTCAAAATTAAAAATGATAATCTCACATAACAGTTTCATTTGTCTGATACCAAGCTTTTGATGACTTAAAGATAACATTTCAATATTTCTTTACTTTCTTTCTTACCAGAAAATATTTTTTCTATTTTTTTTTAGGTGAAACTATCATATATTTATATATTTATTTTTCAGAAAAAGACTCTATCCTAATATGGAATATGGACTCTAGATACCCAAAACGATCTTGAAAAAGAACAAAGCTAGAAGATATATACATTCTGATTTCAAACCATATAAAGCTACAATATTTGAAACAGTGTAGTACTGTTCTAAAGGCAGATATATAAACCATTGGAGTTAAATAAAAGCCTAGAGCTAAATTCTTCCCTATATTGTCAAGTTATTTTTGACAAGGTTTCCATGAACATTTGGTGGTGGAAATAATAATCTTTTAACTAAATATTGTTGAAACATAATAATTACATGGAAAAGAATAAAGTTGGACCCTTACCTAATCCCATATACAAATATTAACTCAAAATAGCCAAAAAACCTAAATATAAATCTTAAGACTATAAACATTTAGGAGAAAGTCTGGGTCATAAATCCTCACAACATTGAAATTGGCAGTGATTTCTTGGATATGATTTCAATGGCACAGGCAACAGAAGAGTATACAAACTCCCTAAAAAATAAAAAAAATATATTGTATATCCAAAGACAATGTAAACAGAGTTAACAGTTACTAATAGAATGGGATAAAATATTTCCAAATACTATATCTGAAGGTATATTAATATTCCAACTAGAAATCCTAAAAATTAACAACAATAAAGGCAAACAATACCATTTAGAGATAGGTAAAAGACTAACATAAGTAATGAATCTCCACAGATAACCAATCTTAGTTGTCTGTTGGATGGAAACTCTTGTTTCTCTGGTTCTGGTGTGTGTTACCTATTTCTTCTTTGTAGGTAATCTCTTTGAGTATTTTCTCTAACGCTGGTTTTGAAGACATAAATTCCTTCAGTTTCTGTTTGTCATGGAAGCTTCTTATTTCTCCATCTAATTTGAAAGAAAGTTTTGCTGGGTAGGAAATTTTTGGCTGGAAGTTGTTTTCTTTCAGAGTTTGGAATATGTTACTCCAAGCCCTTCTGGCTCTCATGACTTGGTTTGGGAAGTCTGGAGTGATTCTAATTGGTTTGCCTCTGAATGTCACTTGGCCCTTTGTTTTTGTTGCCTTTATGATTCTCTGCTTGGCTTCCACATTGGTCATTTTGACAATTATGTGGCGTGGGGATCCTCTTCTCCAATTCTGTCTAAAGGGAGTTCTATAAGTTTCCTGGACCTGTGTATCAACCTCTTGCTCTATGTTTGGAAAATTTTCTGCTATTACTTCCTTGAAGAGATTGTTGATCCCTTTGGTTTCACTTTCTTTTCCCTCCTCTATTCCAATTATTCTTAGGTTAGCTCTCTTAAAATGGGCCCATATTTCTTCAATATCAGATTCCTGCTGTCGGATATTTTTTCCTAGATTAGAAACTATGCGTTCATTTTTGGAATGATCATCTTCTAAGAGTGAGATTCTGTTCTCCATGTGGTCTAATCGATTGTTTGTGCTTTGAATTGAGGCCTTTACTTCACTAATTGCATCCTTTATCTCTTTTTGGCTCTCTCTGAGTTCTTTTTGAAGCACCTCTATTATTTCCAGTTATTTTCCTGATTTGATCTTGTAGAAATCTCTGATTTTCTGTTTTATCAGGTTCTGATGTTGTGGGGTTGTGGGCATTCATTGCTCCAGTATTATTCCTCTTTCCCATGATTTAGGAAGTTTGTGCCTTCTCTGGGTTCTTCCCTTGTGTCACTATAACTTCACTTAAGGTATTCTGGATCTCAAGTCAGTAGTATCTCAGGCCCCACTACTCCTTTACTGGGTTGTATCACAGAGTCTCCGACCAAGAGAGTCGATAGAGGCTGCTTTAGACTGTGGGGGGTGCCAGGTTGCACGTTCTCCTATGGTGTGATATCTCTGCCACCGCCCCTCCCCCACTGGGTCAAGTCCCAGGGAGTACAGTACTGGGATTTCTCCTCTGTGGCCCGCAATTTGACTCACTGTTCTTGAGTACACAGATGTAGCTGTACTGGATTTGGTGAATTCTCTGCTGCTTCCGACAGTGGCAATATGGTGCCACTGCTACGCCCTCGGCCGTGAGGCTGGCGTATTTCTTCTTGGTTTTGATTTCCACTCTGAATCCCTGCAGCGTGTGCTGATCTCAGCCACTGGGAGCTTTAGATTTTACCTGCGTCGAGAAATCCTGCCTGGCTGCTCTGCAGCGGCTCACCTCGGCTTGCTGTAGCCGTCCGGTGAACTCGCAGCTGCCACCGGCAGTATGGCGCTGCTGCCGCGTCCTCGGGCATGAGGTCGGTGTATCTCCTCTGTGGCTCTGAGCTCTGTTCTCAGTCTGCTTTCTCTCTGGAGCCTGGTGACTTTTTTTGTTTCTCTGGTGATGGTGTTTTCTGGCTATGAAAGGCGCTGATTTTGTGGTAATGGAGATTGGTTGTTAGCGGGGCTCTTATGCCCCGATTTTTTTGGTCGCCATCTTCCTGGAAGTCCCACTGCTTACCTTTTGACACCTCTAAATTACTACTACTACTAAGACTGGATCAGAATACCCACCAAATCACAAACAAAAGTACAGATGCCAAGACATAAGAAAAACAAACCTGATAACCCTGAAAATATGAGAACTATAAACATTGAGGAAATAAGGGAAATCACAAATACTGACCTACAAGAGATACAAGAAGAATTTTAAATCCTGATATTCAATATGATGAAAAGCCTCACAGTAATTGTACAGGAAATTTAAAAAAATGTAGCCATTAATAAAAATCAGAAAGAGGTCTGGAAATAAATGAAAGAGTCAATAAATAAAACAAAGACAGTAACAGAAAGAAATTCTGGAAGATTAGATGAAATGGAAAATAGAATAATACTGTTAGAAGACAGTCCATTAAAAATCAAAAGCACAGTCAACAGCATATAGAAGTCATCACAACAATAAAACCTAAGCATCCAACAACTATGGGACAACATGAAATGTGCTAACTTATGGATAAAAGGCATTGAAGAAGGGATAGAGGTACAGACCAAGGGTATATGCCAACAGTGAATCCACAATGAAGGAAATAAAGAAAATTTCATTCATTATAACCTCAAAATCAATAAAATACCTAGGAATAAACATAACAAAAATGTAAAAGAGCTCTACAATGAAAACTATAAAACATTAAAGAAAGAAATTGAAGGAGAGCTTGGAAAATGGAAAGATCTTCCATGCTCATGGATAGGAAGAATAAATATCATCAAAATGGCCATTCTGCCAAAAGAAATCTACATATTTAGTGCAATTTCTATCAAAATACCAATGACATTCTTCATAGAACTAGAAAAATCAGTCATGAATTTTATATGGAGAAAGAAAAGACATAGAATAGTCAAGACAATATCAGCAATAAGAACCATGCAGGAGGCATCACAATACCTGACTTCAAAATATTCTACAGAGCAATAGTAGTAAAAACAGCATGGCATTGGCACAACAGCCATACAGACCAATGAAACAGAATAAAAGATACAGAAACAAACCCACAAACCTATAGTCAGTTGGTCTTTGACAAATGGGCCAAACTCATAAACTGGAGAAAAGACAGCCTTTCAACAAATGGTGCTGGGAGAACTGGCTATCCATTTGTAGAAAGATGGAACTAAATCCTTACTTCTTGATATGCAGAGGAATTAACTAGAGATGGATCAACGACTTAGAAAGTATACCAGTGACTGTGAAGTTATTAGAGGGCATAGGCTCAACACTCCAACATATAGGCACATATGTTGAGTAACTTGATGAAAATACTTGAAAGTACTCCTGTTGAGTAAGTTTCTCAACAAGTCCTATAAAGCCCAAGAAATTAAAGCAAGAACTAACAAGTGGGATGGCATCAAACTAAAAAGTTTCTGCTCATCAAAAGAAAGCATCAAGAACTTAAAGAGAAAGCCTACACAATGGCAGAAGATCTTTACCAGCCACCACTCATATAGAGGGCTAATATCTAGAATATACAAAGAGCTCAAAAGACTCTACACCATCAAAACAAATAATCAAGAAATGGGAACCTGAATTGAATAAACACTTCAAAAAAGAAGGCATACAAATGGCCAATAGATACATAAAAAAATGTTCAACATCATTAGCCATCAGGGAGATGCAAATCAAAACTATGTTGAGATTCCATCTAATCCCAATCAGAGTGGCAGGAATAAATAAGTCAAATAACAAAAAAATGCTGGCTAGGATTTAGGGAAAGAGGATCTTTTTTACACTATTGGTGGAAGTGCAAGCTAGTTCAGCCACTATGGAGATCTGTGTGGAGATTTCTTAGAAAACTGGGAATGAATCCACCACATGATCTGGCTATACCACTCCTGGGTATAAACTACAGTAACATATGCATAGCCTTGTTCATAGTAGCACAATTTGTAATAGACAAAATATGGAACCAACCTAGGTCTACAACAACAGATGAATGGATTGCAAAATTATGAGAAATACACACAATGGAATTCTACTCAGCAATGAAGGACACAATCATGTCATTCACAGAAGATGGAAAGAACTGAAGAACATTATGTTAAGTGAGATCAGCCAAGTACAGAAAGAGAAGGGACATATGTTTTCTCTAATATTGCCAAACTAGGAACTATTAGGAATACCAGAGGGACTCTAGATAATGAAGGGAAAACCTCAGCCAAGCTAGAATTGAAGGGTAGGAGAGGAAGAAAGCTGCGGTTGATTAATGGAGAAGCTACATTCAAATATGTGTAAAAGTATGAATGGAGCATGGTTGTTCTGGACATGCATTGTTGGGGGGGGGTGAAACAAAAACTAAGGGGGGAGGGAGGACACCAAGCCTGTGTGAATGTCTGCCATTTTCAATATGATCCACATATAAAAAACAATAAAAAATGACAACATTCTACCAACTTTAGTTTAAAATATGTTAGATAGCTATAAGTTCATAATCAATTATTTGGTAGTCAAATGTGTCCATTTAAAGCTTATGGACTTGAGTATCATCACTATCCACATACACAAATATGAAAACTTGGTGGCATGCCTAAATGTAAAAAAATTACAGGAGACAAAAAAGCTACATGAAAATATTCTAGCATCAGAAAAGTTCACATGACAATTTACTCTTTTCAACTTGAAATTTGAAGGTGAGGAGGCGAGGCAAAGTAGTTGGAGAAAAGCCAGAAACAAACGTTTGTTGAGAAACTAAGAAGCCAGGAAAGAGTGTTCTTTTAGGAGTGTCCTTAAGACTTTGAAAATGTCATTCCTCTTCTCGAATTTCTCATGACTTTTAAAAAGTAAAAGTAAAACTTTGTGATAAATCTAAAATTATTCAGAAGATGTTATGCCCCTTCCTAGATGTTCACCTCATTTTTATTTTCTACATCATTCCACTGTAACCCTAAAGTGGTAATTTTCACTGTCCTTTTAAAGGTATTTCTCAGACATTCCCTAGGCCTTTTATGGAAGTAGACACTGAGGTAAAGACCTTAAGCTGCATGTCCATACTTAGATAAGAAAGTACAAGTTAAGTCAACTTTGGAAACCAGATATCCAGACTCCTGGCCCCTAATTCTTAAGCCACACTCCCATTTAATATATCCACTGTGGCTTTTACCATGACAAAAAAAACGTAATTGGATCCATGAATACAGAGCCCTGGCGGGGCTATCAGCGTTACACATTATCTTTCATCTTGAAATCTCACAAAGCTTTATTAAACTGCTCAAAAAGGAAGTGTTATTGTTCCCAAGTTCCTCTCTCCCCCTAAGATAGCTCAAGTGAATTTATCAGGTGGCTAAATGGGAGTACTAAAGAGGTTAAATTTAATTCAGGGGAAGATATTTCCCATAGGAACACAGAAGCTTTTGTAATGGGGGTGCTAAAATGTCCCTCTTGTCAAAGGACTTAGAACCTAAGAGGTCCTCAAACAAATTTGGAAAATGAGAGGAAATTGAGCACAGAAACTTTGTTTGGTACATTTGAGAACCAAAAGTAAATTTTCATTCATTTCATGTGGGAAGGCTGAAATGTCTCAGATTCACCAACAACCAAATTTTATTAAGCCAGGGCTACATTTGTGTAAGCTGACTGAGGGGAGAATTGGATTAGAAATTACTTGGGTGATTTAAGCTGAAAAATATTACTTCATGAATCTTGAGGACAACTTTAAATATAATCATTTTTCATTTAGGAAGTTCAAGATGTAGATACTATCCATTATATTGAGAGCAAAAGTGGCTGTTGGTTTTGTTTTATTGTAATACCTTTAGAGATTTTGCATGAGAAAATGTATTATGGCTTCCATTACTCAGATTCATTTTGGACACCTAATCTCTTAAAATGTCATACATACTTACATGCTTAAATGGGTCATGTTAGAAAAAAGATCATGAAATACACCCTGAAAAAACAAATCATGGGCAAGTCTTTCTTTTACACTAGCTTACTGAATCTCTTGTCAATAATTCCCGTTGATGCAATCTATTATTTTCAGGATCTTCCAGAGACACTTTAATTCAACACTTAAACCAATAAGAGAAGAAAAAATATCTTATCTGAAATTGGAACTTAACACAGCTCACTTATCTAGAAATCTGCCTGTGAATACCCAGACACTCAAACTTCTTTCTTTCTTTCTTTCTTCCTTTCTTTTCTTTCTTTCTTTCTTTCTTTCTTTCTTTCTTTCTTTCTTTCTTTCTTTCTTTCCTTCTTTCTTTCTTATTTTTATTCCTTCTTTTCTTCTTTCCTTTCTCTCTCTCTCTCTCTCTCTCTCTCTCTCTCTCTATATATATATATATATATATATATATATATATAATCTTCTTTCTACTTAAAATATTGGAAGCATATAAAACATTTCCAAATATCTTTATTAGAATTTTCAAATATGCCAAACTTAAGAGTCATGTGAGGACACAATAATTAGCTTGCTTAATGACTCTAGCAATATTAATAATTTTACCCAGATCTACTTTTATAAAAAATGAAAATTATGCCTTCCCCTTACTAAATATTCACTTGTCAAAAAAAAAACCCACACATCTTTTTTTAAAATTATTTTTAAAAGTTACATATGAGGTACTAAATAAAAGGGAGTCTAGCAGTTCTAATACTCCCTCTGGGTGATTGATAATGTGAATATAAGACAAAATGTGGGTACAAAAAGCAAAAGATAGATGCCTTCATTTACCTAATTCTAAATTTGTTGATTGCTTAAGATTGGGCAGGAAATCTGTATTGATATACAGTCCCAATTATTATAAATTTCCTTGCACCTAATTCATTTTACTTACTGATATTTTCTTCTGTCCCCCAAATATTTGAGCCTGAGCATCATTTCTCAGTCACTCGTTCCTCGGGATGGCCAGGTGCCCACAGTTTGCGTTCAGAGCACAAAGCCCTGTCTCCCTGCATAGCTGTCACTTTCTGAAGCTTTCAGTAGCGCTCGCTCTCTTGGTATCCACAAGTTAGTTGAGCAGCTATTTTCTACTTCCCTCCTTTCCTTTGTCTATCTCTCAAATATTTCCCCCTGACTGGTAGCCTTAGCTCTTTTCAGTAAACCCATTTTGTATAAAGCAGACTTAGAGGAGAAGCTCAGACCTACAACTGATGGAATTCAAACTTGGTCTAGATCCTCAAGGTGGGAGGGTCAATTGGTTCTTGTAGTTCTTATTCCTCTAAAGGCACGGTCACCCATCATCTGTGACATCTGAGTGTGACTGTATTTTCTCAGATATCAGTTTTGCTTTCCCCCGTAAGTACATTTCCACCGTTTGGGTTACATACCTAAACTCTTTTGCTTACAAAAATAGTTTTACTCAATTACCAATGACACACACAAAAGGCACTAAATATAAAAATCATAATTTAAAAAGCCTTTAAAAATCTTAGTCATGAACTATTTAAAAAAATAAAAAATTGGGCCTAAAAACATCTAATTAACAAATATTTTGATAATAAATTCAGTATGACAGAAAAACAAAATTTTTTAAGATAGGTTCATGGAAATAGCCTAGTGATTTTAATTCCTAAAAATAGACACATAGATTTTAAAATAATAGAGGACTTTGAGAATTGCTTCCAGAATTAATAATTCTGTGCATTGGATATTAATTCTGTTACTTGTCAAATTTCATTAAAATCAATTTAACAGCTTATATTTCAGCCTTTGCCCAAAACCAAAATAGAATCTATTATTCTAAATAACTTTCAAAAGATCTCAGTCGGGCAATATTATTTAACAGTCCGTAGTGATAGTTAATACAGTGAAATACATTTGGTTTTCTGTTCAGTTCTGAATACACAGTCAGGCAATTATTCCAGAGCCAAAAACAGCCCCTAAAACATCTCATCAGCTTTATGTTGAACTGTCTTAAATAGACCGATAGCTAGCAATGCAGCCACACGTGGATTTAGAAGAAGCACATTTTATATACAAATATGTCTTTTATGTTTTATGATGCCGTTTTCAAATAGATCCTTCTCTCAGATTTAGTGGGAGAACCACAATATACTTCTTTTCCTATGTAAATTCTAAAGGGTTTCATCACAATATAGTTCAGTGTTTTGTTTTGTTTTGTTTTGTTTTGTCTTTCTCCCAGTACTGGGAATGGAACCCACAGGCAAGCTATACCCCCAGCACTATTTTTAATTCTTTATATTTTAAAACAGGGTCTCATTGAGTTGCAAAGGACTTCACTAAGTAGCTGAGGCTGGGTACAAACCACACTCCTCCTGTTTCAGCCTCCCAAATGCTGGAATTACAAGCATGCACCATCACAACAGGCTTGTTCAATGGTTTGTAGAGAGGTTTGGCCTACCTTTTTGTCCAATGACTAACAGGTATGACACATTTGTCCAATGACTAATGGGTATGGAGGACAGCTACATCCTACGCTACCTTCTGATGAGCAAAGCAAATGGTACTCACTCATCCACTTGGAATCTTTAAAAATGTGGACCAGAATACATTTTCTTAGGGAAAGATGAAAATCCCAGAGGTGTGGTGGGGATATGTATATATACCCAACAGGGTTGGGCAGGGGGAATAAAAAATTAAAGAAAAAATAGCAACTCTTTGTTTATATCCAAAGATTAGAACCTCCTCTGGTCTTTTCATGAGAAAGTAGGAAAAAAGATATTTTAAACAAATTGCTTTCCTTCGTTTGCTTCTCCATTCACTCTACTCCAAAGCCATCTGTATCCCCTGTATCTTTATCTGTCCCTGCATCTATCTATCCACATAGGATGGGACAAACTCTAATCTGTCCCATGTCTTTCTATTACACTACAAGACTGTATACTCTATGACAGGATATTTCCCTTAGCTCTTTCATTATCCCCAAGTACAAAGAATCACACTCTGTAGGAGAAGATGATCAAGTGTTTATTGACCGAAATAAGTTAATAGTCTTTCATTTTCAGCCAGATTTTGTTCTCTGTGGTTTATTTCTTTGTGTTGCTTTTTGTCCCGTGGATTAATTACCTCATCAATTCATTTATTACTCCCCTCTCCCTCAGTAACTACTTATTGAGCCCTAAAATCTACTTAGATGTTTCGTGGTGTTCTCAGACTTCAGTGGTGTACAGGATAAGGAGGAGTTTCTCTGTTATCACTGCTGTGAACTGCTCTTCTCTTTCTAGAACACAGATCCATTAACTTGGCCTTTTATATTGCTTCCCCAAACAAAGTTTTATTAGAGTGTTTCTGCTGTTATTTGTGTTTGCTTTTGTTTTATTTATTTATTTATTTATTTATTTATTTTTATTTTTGAGGATTTTCAACCACTTACAGTAAAGTAGGAAATATCAAAAGATCCACCATCATTACAGAAGGCAAGAATACTGCTAACAGGTCCCAGCAGCTATGTCTGTAGTCTATAACTCTTGACACATTTATTGAAACTTCATACAACTTTCTATTAGTTTCCAGGGTTAACATACATTACCACAAACTGTGTGGCTTGAACCATCAATTTTTGTGGGAGGTTGGAAGTCTAATGAAGATGTTGGCAGGTTGGTTCCCATCAGAGAGAGAATCTGCCCTGGGCTTCTTAACCATCTCTTGGGCTTTAAGATCATCCTTGAGTGTTCTAGATTTGCAGAGGTTTGCCACAGTCTCTGACTCTGTCTACAGATGGCCCTTCCCTCTATGTGTGTGTCTGTGTCTTTTTCCATAAATATATCAGAAAAATTGGATTTAAAGCCCATCTACCCCAGTATAACTGCATTTTAACTAATTGCACTCATAATGAACTTATTCCTAAATAAGGTCACATTTGGGAGTACAAAAAGGACATGATTTTATTTGGAGGGGGTAGGCGATATTAAAACCAGTAGAGCTAGGTGTGGTGGCACACACTTGTAGTCTCAGTACTTGAGAGGCTAAGATATGAGGATCATGAGTTCATAGCCAGCCTCGGCTACTTAGTGAGGCCCTCCACAATTTAGTGAGACTCTATTTCAAAATAAAGAATAAAAAAAGAAAGAGATAGGGGTATAGCTCAGAGATACAATGCCCGTGGGTTCCATCCCAAGTACCACAAAAATAAATAAATAAACAAATAAATAAATACCAGTAGAGACTACCTTTCTGAATTTGAATAATTCATAAAATTAATGGAAATTTTATGCTTCTCCCATGTCTTAGGCAGCAGTAGTCTTTAAGAACTCCTTCTTTTAGAAGTATTCTTGCAAATAAAGTAGTTTTTTCATTAAAATAAAGTTTCATAACAGAGACTAGTCATAAGTTTAGTCATTAAAAAACCTGACAAGCTTCATTTTATAAACTAAAATAGTGAAATTAAAATTATCATTAAAATCACTTTTTTTCCCCTCCAATTGAAAATCAATGAGTTTAGACCTTAGGGAATCTTTGCTCTTTTAGTTGGTGCTTGAAAAAGGATGGGCCAAGGTAGTAAGCTGATCTTTGTTAATGAGCACTGCATGATTTTTCTGGCTCAAATAGTACATGAAATTTTACATGATTTTTAGTGGCAGACATTACTCAGGAAAAGGAAGGAATGAAATGCATTTGTCATTTGGTATGACTTCGTAGAGTCCATACCAACTTCTATTTTGAGGAGAATATCCACTTGTTAACCTGATGATGTAGAATTCATTCTACTTTAAGGTAAACTCTTGGACGAACTTCCCCCTTGGTGTTGTTTGGACCCTTCGCGGTGGATATTCCTATGAGCTTTGTGTACCTACAGACTCCTTGAGAATATTGTTACCATAGATACAATATATTTGAGACTTAGACAAGAGTTAAACTGAAGTGTTTCATTGACCCCTCTCAAGAAGGGTATGCAGAGCACGCCCTGACCCTGATTTAGAGGTGAATATTGGAGACTTAGCTCAGTTCCATTTCTTGACCATGGTCCCAAAAGTAAGTAAGAGAGCTAGGATTTGAATCCAAATCCTTCTTAACTCTAGAGACCTAGGTGTAAAATACAAAATATACCAATACTGGCCAGATCTCAGAAATGGCTATTTCAGATACTTTCTACTCATTAAACCCTAACATTTCAGCAGACAATCTTTTTTCCTAGGTAAGAGTAAACAGAAGCCATGAAAAGTAAGATTTTAATAATACCCTACCCTAAAGATCACACTTTCAAACCTATTTCTTTTTTTCTGTCTTGTCTCTAAGAAAAACTATCTTTTTACTAAACCAATGAAACTTATTCATTCCTATGGTAGTAGAAAAAGATGACTGGCTTCAATTCATTCTCTCTCTCTCTCTCTCTCTCTCTCTCTCTCTCTCTCTCTCTCTCTCTCTCTCCCCATCTCTCTAATCAGTATTCTCTCTCTCTCTCTCTCTCTCTCTCTCTCTCTCTCTCTCTCTCTCTCTCTCCCCCCATCTCTCTAATCAGTATCTAAATGTGTTCAAGGCTCAAATCAAGGGATGGATTGATCATATACTGATATACTGTTACCTGCAAAATTGTGAGTCCAAAATAAAACTTTTCTATTTACATGTGAATTATGGCAGGTATTTATTTATTTTAGTAATGAAAAGCTGATAGATATACCATAAATGTGTGGGTCTTCTTTTAATTTATATTTTTATTCCATTAACTTTATCTATCTTAATAATAATGCCTGTCTTAAAATTATAATTATTCCCACCTTTGTTCTTATTTAACAAATTGTCATATTAGCCAGGTATGGTGGCATAGCCCTGTAACCCCAGCAATTCCACTGTTTAGGATGTTGAAGGAAAAAAATCACAGGTTCAAGGGCAGTCTCAGAAACTTAGCAAGACCCTGCCTCAAAATAAAAAATATAAAATGGGCTCAGGGTGAAGCTACAAGTTCAAACTTTCTTGCTTGGTTAAATCCCTAGTATAAAAAAAAAATTATGTCTACCTTGTGCTTTTTATATTTTCATAAGAATTTTAGATTTACTAGTCAATATTTTACAATGTAGCTTGCTGGGATTTTATGGACTCTGAAGATCAATTTGGATAAAATTAACATTTTAAAATATTGAGTTGTGTAACCCATGAAAAGCTTATTACTCTACACTTATTTAGTTAATAATTAATTTTAGCTGTGTTTTATATATTCACTGTATGGATTTTTATGTAGTTTTCAAATTTATCCTTAAGTATTTCAGATATAATTTCCATTTCAAAGTATCAGTTTTTAAAATTTTTAATTTCAGACTGTTCATTAGTTTTTCTTTAAAAATGTTCTTAATTTTGTATACTAAACTTAAGTCCTCCGTTCTTCTTGAAATCACATATCATTTCTATTAGTTTTTGTAGATTCCACTGACTTTATATGACTCATTGTGTGTCCTAACAGTTCATTGCTTCCTGTCCAACTTGGATGCCTTTTATTTATTTGTCTTGCCTTACATCTATGACTGGACTATTTAGTACCATGTTATATAGAAGTAATGCAGGCAGGCAGCCTTCTCTTTTGCCTGAGCTTGAGTATACTGGACAACAACTAGAATAAGCTCACTTGGCTTATTCTAGCTCTCAGACATGCCTATCTTTAAAAATCCATCGTCTCGGATGTCCTTTTTATTTGGTTGGATGTTTGATATTTCATACGTCAGGGAAAATCTGGCCTCCATTTATCCATCTTAGCTGGAAATTTTAGTCCACATTAGCCTTTTCTTGATTAATGGTGAATTCTATTGTGACTAAACATTATCTCCCTGAGAAATGTTCTATCCTTGCTAACTTCGATTACTATTTATTTACCAGTGATATACCTATATTTCCACCTTGGTCTTTCCCTCGAATTCCAGAGTCTTTTTTCAATCACCACATTTCAAGCTTCAAATGAACATTACAGAGACAGGTCAAACTTGGCATTTGGGAAAACATGCAGGACTTACTAAATTTCTTGTCTCAAAAAATGGCACCATTATCATCTACTATTAATGTGTGAAGCCTGTATGTCAACCCTGACTCTGCCCCATCCTTCAACTCTCCTCAGTTATTACATCTCAATGAATCTATCATTGAAACATTGAGTTCTTAAGAATTCTCTGAATTCTTAAGAATCTCTTCATGGTTCATTTCAAATACTTACCATCTGATTTCTTTTCAGAAATCCCTGTTTGGGGTTACACTGTGTCCCCCCACCAAAAAAAAAAAAAAAAGATATCCTGCAGTCCTAATTCCCGATTCTTGTGTAATCAGGTTAGTTAAGATTCCTAGGGGATCCTGATCCAATATGACTGATAGCCTCCTAAGAGGAGGAAGAGAAGCGTAGAGGCAGATATCCATGGAGCGGAAACAGTAAAGACCTGTAGGAGCAACACCATGTAGAGATGGATGATATTTCTAACAAGTCAAGGCCTTCCAAGAGTTGCTGAGAACACTGGAATCCACGACAAGCATACTGAATAGGTTTCCCTACAAAGCCTTCAGAGTAAGTATGGCCTGTGACATCTTGATTGCAAACTGTAAGAGTGTACCTTTCCATTTAGGAGATCTGATGATGGCAGCCCCAGGAAACCAAAACACTCCCAACTCCATGTCCTTAGATCAACAAGGACCACTGGAACAACTTCCACACGTCGCCTGGCATAATTCCTAGCCCCTTTATATGCTACTCTCATTGAAGTCAGAGGGGTTTTTCCAAAGATCAAATATGATTGTTATTGTTCTATAAGCTTATAGTTGCTTTATTGTTTTAATGGCATTGCTCAGGGTTATTAATATAGTCTAAATATACCTCAATGATCAGTTTTCCAGCTTCATGTCTCATTGGTTTTCTACTCTATATTGAGAAATTGCTTGGTTCACTTTCTCAAAATTAACAAGGTCTCCCTTGCTTCTGATTTTAACGTGTGCCTCGCCCTCTCCCTGAAAAACACTTTTCTTCAAACGCCTCCAAATATTGAGTTAATATTTATGCACTTTCTCAGAGAAATATTTTATGTTCACTGATACAAAAACTACCTATAAAGTATTTCTCTGCAACTCTCTGTCCATTAACCTATATAGTGGCATGTGTGTGATGCGGTATGTTAATCTGATTAATTTGCGTCACGACTAGGCTGTGGTACTTAGAGGGACATGAGTGTGCTTCCAACTTCATCCATCTCGGCACCGATTTTTTTCACACACCTCCTATTTTTTCACTTTTTTACCTTGGCTCTAAACGTTCACATTTTCAATCTATCTTAAGGGTAAACTTAATGATTCAAGGCACCAATCCTGTACAATCTTCAGAACATAGGAATAGTCAGGGCATTCAGGTAAGAGGAAAATGAAGGCAGAGAAAGAAGACTGGGAAGACCATGAAAGCTCTTACAGGGTAGGAAATGACACAATTTGGTTTGCTGGTTTTGAAAAGGCCCTGAATCTCACATTTATTCAATTATTCATCAATCATTTTCCACATTAAGAAAATCAGTAAATAGACTGGCTTCTGTTGCTTTTATATCTACTCCTCATTGTGGATGTCCTCTCGTCTACCCAGGTTTTGTTTTTGCTGTAGTGTTCTTTAGTGGGTCCTTTTTAAAAAGCATAATCTAATTTGTATAATAATATTCTGATGATGGAGGCAGGGGATAAATCACATAGCCAAGGAATAATGTGATTTATCCCCTATCTTTTTAAGAGCCATTTTTGAGGTCTGTTCCTTGTAAAAGAGAATACTGGCAATCACTTTGAATATTCAGTGTTTGGGGAATTTACATTTTGGAAATCATATCTCCTCCCTGACACCTCTCCCCCTTGTTCATAAAAAAAAAAAAATCTTCCTAAGTGTGATAAGTCAGAAACTCTGAAACTATGACAAGGGGGAAAAAAAGTACACGGCAGCTTGCAAGATAAATATCAAATGTTAGAGGAAATGGAGTACATGATTATACGTGAACTAGATGTTAAAACTACAATATTGTTTAACTAATTTTAAAACTATAGATTTCACTATTTTTAAATAAGCCTAATATAAAATAGTAAACTTCAAATACCTTCCTTTGTTTGGTTGGAATATAAAATATTTGGAAAAATTGATCAAAGGCTTGTTAAGCCCAGTTCCTGTAATTGCCTGATATCTATTTCAACATTTCTAATAGAGTAAATGGAGTGACCAGTGTCAATAGGCAACATTTAAAGAGCCATTTCTTAGAGATTCAGAATACTTTTTTGTCACCCCCAGGGACATGCTGAGAATCTGGCAAGAGCATTAGCCGATCACGCTACTTCAGTCTGACAGCTTCAGATTTTTAACAGAGGAAAAAGGCAGAAGTAATGGATGTGAATAAGCTTAAAAGCCAGGGAACTTATCAATCACTGTAAACAGCTGTATTTCGGAAGCTAATAGAGGTGCTTCTAAAAACATAAAAAGTCAATAGATATTTTTCTGGCAACTAATAATTTCAATCTGGTCTTCTTCATGTGTCTTTTTTCCAACCCCCCATAGGCCTACCTTCTCCCCTCTTTTTGAAAGATATTATTGTCAGCATTGATTAACATAAAACATTTTCCTTATGTAAACCATTCCACTTTGCAAAGAGGAATAACAGTGTTCTGTTGTATGAAAAGATAACGCAAGAGATGAATGGAGCAGATCAAATTATTAACATGGTTATAATCTTTTTCATCCCTTTCTGATTTTATAATAGAGAACATATACACACAATGCTATTTGTAACTGGTACATTACTGAGTAATGACTATAACTGTTTATCTTTCTATTCAACCTCAGGCACATAACATTTTACATATATATTTCAAAGAGCTTGAAAATATGCTTATCCTTTTTGCTTCACAATAATGTCAGCATATTCTACTATTGTATTCCTCCACGGAGGGCTCTAACCCATTATTTTGCAGAACAAATTTGCTTTTGAAGGGATTACTAGTGTGACAATGATTCAAGGAACACAATACAATCCTGCTTTTTTTTTTTTACTGGAAAAGTAAAAGAAATATTAAATTGTATTTTCTAGCCTTCTAAATGATGAAGTTAGGATCAAGCCAAGTCCTTAACTCAGAATAGTTAAGAAGAGAATGTCCTCAATTTGGCCGTCTCACAAACTGAGAAGCTACTTTCCATCAACAGACAATGTATGTTTGGGGCAGAATTTGAAAGGTATCAGAATTATTATTTTATATGTGAAATGTTATCCCTGCATCCTAGGGATAGCAAAATTCTAAATACATAGTCACTCTACATGAATTAACTGTTCAGTAGGGAAGTCAAGCCAGTGTGTGTGCTGTATTACAATGTGAAGTCAAAGCCTAGGGATGGTAGATGGTGTGTGATGTGTCAGGGAAGTTCTTAGTGAAAGTAACATCTGAGCTGTTGTTGTTTATTTTTTACATTGATATTTCCAGGGCTAAGTCTAGCTCAGTGGTAGTATGTGTGAGGACTTGGGTTCAAACCTTAGCACTGAAAACTAAATTGAGAGATGATTAGATATATAGAAGATAGATAGATAAAATGATGTTTTCCAGATAGAGACCATAACTTTTGCATGTATATAAAGTTCAAACTCTATCAGGGCACAGTGGTGCACGCTTGTAATCCCAGCATTCTGGAGGCTGTGACAGGAGGATCATGGTTCTCAGAGAGCCACAGTTACTTAGTGAGGTCCTTTGCAACTCAGTGAGACCCTGTCTCAAAATAAAAAATAAAAAATAAGGATAGGGGTCTGGCTTGGACGTAGAATGCCCCTGGGTTCCAGACAAAAATAAAGTTCAAACTCAAAGGTGTAAGCTTTGAGGCTTCCAGTCTGGATTTAAACCTAGTTCTAAAATCCTCTAGCTGTGATAATTGTAGAAAATGTTCAGTTTCCTCATCTGAAAAAAAGAGAGCTTAATTATAGATGTTTTTCCTTTCAATGTAGCCTGTGTTCACATTATTTTTGAAATTCAGTCTATTGAACATTTTCTATAGGATAACATTTCAACAAATGCTTTAGAAAGATAATCCTTAATATCAGTAATTTTAAAAAATGGCCCTTTCCCAAAGACAAGTCAGATAGCTTTTTGTTATAGGTAAAGTCATATAAATGTGCTATTTATTCAAAGTTCAAGTAAGCTAGATGTATGTAAGGTAAGCCTGGCAGACTTTGTAGATAAGTACTCTCAATATTAAGGTAATATCTCTGATTCTTATAAATTATTGTATTTATCAGATCTAGTTCAGATTTATTTATTATAAGTTTTGCTAGGGTGTCCTGGTCATCAGTAAGGCTGGAAAAACTGAAAACCTACCTAATGATTTTATAGGTCTTGGTCTTTTGCCTAGAACATGGTAAGCATATAATATTTGAGTGGTTATTCTTCTGGAAAGTAAATTCCACAAAAGCAAAGGCTTTGTTCCTCTTTCCTCAAGAATGGCAATCTATTAAAATGTCATGACTTGATGCATACATGTTAGTAGATATTTTAGTAGAATTATGTCAGTTCTTCATGGTAAACCACAGAGTGAGCCTTCAGAATTGGAACTTAGAACAGACTTAGATTATATTTATGCTACTTTGTATTCTTTATGTGAAGCTATATCCAAATATAAGAGTGTGGCAGTAGGGTGCAAATGGCTGTCAAAATCCCACCTCCTGGCTGCCATGACTCTACCTAATTCCTCTCCTTTGTGCATCCACAGGGGCTGTGACTTTCTTGATGCGATGTCACTCCAGTGAATAGGTTCTGTTATTTAATACTTGGCCAACTGTGGTCAGCTCTGCTTTTTGTGGACTTGACGTAGTGAGTGCCATGTTGGAAAAATTGTCATGGCAAAGAACTGTGAGTGGCTTCTAGAAGCTTTTTTTTCAGGTTATAGAAAAAATATGGTTCCTACAATCACTCCAGGCAAAAAGCCAGTCATATAGCCACAAGGACCTGAAATCTGCCAAAGCTGAATGATCACCAGGGGCAGGTTCTTCCCAGCCAAATATGGATGGAGAGACAATACAGACTGGTGAACATCTTGGCAGGACTATTAAAGACACTGAGCTTGGCATTGCTTTCATTACTGCCCTGGGTAATAGATATGTGACATATGCACTTTTTAGGTTTCATGGCAAACCTGATGATAGGAGATAATACAATAGGTAGCCCAACTACTCCCCTTCTGCGTGCTAATATGCCATGACTATATCATTATTAATACTGAGCTAACTGCATCAAGAAGACAAGAAATGAAAATGCAGAAATATAGCAAGGTTTTTATTTTACCTTTGTAATTGCTAATGAACTTCTACAGAGAAGTCAAAGGTGTTAATTTATTACAAATAGAAATAAACAGCTCCTCTCCCTATTGTTAAGGAGTTACAGTTCGGTACCTCTAATACTATATTTCCATCAACACTATTGATTGAATCAACTCTACTTTTACAGTTTCTAGCTATTAATTTAGGAAGAGTGCTAGTAAATAAAATGTTACTTAGATTTTTATAGTTTTTATATTTTACTTTGCAAGATTTGTTTCTTATGTCCTTTCTTAAAATTTAATACAAAGAGAAAATTACTTCTCTTTGGGTTCTATTTCTTTAAAAATATAGTAGTAAACAGCATCTAGTAATGTCAACCGAAAAAGAAAAACATTCAAGAATTTAGTTGTAAATATCCAGATATAAAAGTGACTTATTATTAAACTTTTAAAAAGGTGTTTTCAATGTTGTTTTTTTTTGTTTGTTTTTAGATAACAGGATTACATTTGTAACTTTCTGTTCAGTAAGTGATTAAGTGCCATTTATGTGAACCCACCTAAGAGAATTTTTTTAACCTTTCTCAAGTTTTAATAACTGACTTTTGTTAGTGATATGATTAATATGCCTAAAACTACCAAGCAACACAAATGGTTTACTTATCTCACCTCAGGAAAGGTGCTTCTGCTTGGGATGATTTCTTTGGTAAAGTTTTCTCCCAGAAAAAAAAAAAAAGAGGTTTCCCCTAGACATGAAAGATATGAAATGAGGTCTCCCACTCCGTGGGATCAGATCATTGCAAATAGCACCCTGACGGTAACGTTACAAACAGGACCATTTATTTTTATGTGGATGTATCTGAGACTCAAGTTAAGTAGGTTACTAGAGTTTCATTTACTCTGATAAGAATAAATTCACATGCTGATAGTTTAAAATCAGCAAGTTAGAAACCCTGGTCAAATGTTGAGTCTTTGGAAATGACTTCCTGGCATCAAATTCCAGTTCTATTACTTTTTATTGTATGATCTTGGCAAAGATAAGAATCTCTTTCTGTTTCATAGCAACTAGTGTGAGACTTAAGTGGCATAAATTCTACACAATGCTTAACACAAAGACTACCACAAGTAATTCCTCAGGAATTATTTAGTGTCATTAGTACAGAAAGATTTTTTTTGTCCTTCAAATTAAAGCAGATTCATTATTACACATTTCTTCTTCATACTTGCTATTCTAATATTAATAGAGAAAAGACATTTTATAGGTTTAGGCCATCAGATTTTTTGTTTTGTTTTGATTTTTATTTCTTTACTTTTTATTTGTTGTTGCTATTGATTGTTTTAAGCAGCATAGCGAAAACCAATAGTTGATGAAAGTAGGTATATTTCTCAGGAATATTTTTTGGTTGATCTGATTTCATATGAGGTCTGAGTGAACAAATCCATCTCTAAAATCATTTTTCTCACAGGAAAATAAACTGTAAAACATAGATTGTAGGGTTAATGGACTAAGTTTCTAAGAGTGTTAAGTGGTACCTGACTAAATATTGCCTTTTACTCGAGTTGAATCTGAGGACAGTTTTATAAATTTTAGTAGTAGAGTATTTAGATATGATATATCTTTGCATATGGTTTTGGATAAAAACAGCAAAATTTTGAGATGATTCTATATAATTCCTTAATATGATTTCTAGTCATTAATTCTGAGGGGTACTTTTCCTAAAAACTGCAATTTACCAGAGAAATATTAATTGATGAGAAAATTAATAAGCTCTGGTAGAATCACAATATTGAAAACATAAACAAATATTTCAATACTCAGGATCATTCAACATTCCATGAATTATAATTTTTATTTGTTGTCAGAATACATCTATTCACTTAAATGTGTAAGTAAATACAGTTTGTAAAATACATATACGCATTTTACTCAAACATACATACATACACATGTGCTGTTTATGTATGTGATATAAGACTATTCAATTCAGAAATGTATAGAGTGGATCGTACACATATAGAACTTTGCCTCTGTTGGAAATTTTATTAAAATATAGATCAATTCATATACAAAAATTCATCATGTAATGAAGAATGAAGTTGCCATAGCACAAAGTGATGCAATTTATTGCCATATTTATTGGTTTTAAATATAAGCAATTTCTAATATAATAAATATAAAGAAAATAACATAAAGGGAATAAATCTGAGTTCAGCCTAATGTGACAACTTTTAGGGCTTTAGAAAAATTCAGTTATGGACATATTATAGTTATATTAGAAAATAAAATACTACCTCTAAAATCTATTTTAGCTAAATCTTACAGTATCACTTTCTAATTGTTTCTGTAAGTGTAAAATATTTGGAGGAAGAAACTATTGCCATCTCTCTTCTTTTAAACATTTAAATTACTTTTTACCTAGTATCTCTCCACTTTAAAAATGAATAAAAATATACAAAATCATTCTATAACAAAACCTTAGACTGAACACATTTAGAATAAGAGGATGATATCACTATCTATGTTACTAATCAAAAAAGATACTCATATATTTGGAATAATTTAATTAATGGAGTAATTTTTTTTTGGTGGTACTGGGGGTCCTGGAAGCTACACCTCCAGGCTACACTCCCAGACCTATTATTTTTTATATTTTTATTTGGAAACAAGGTCTATTAAGCCAGCGCAGCTGGCTTGGAACCTGTGCAATCCTCCTGTCTCCACCTCCCAAGCACAGGGATTACAAGCGTGTGCCACCACGCCCAGCCCTAATTAGTGGAGTACTTTTAAGGTGACAGTAAGAAGTACAAAAGCCAACTAAAGCTGCTATACAATGTGAATCTTCCATGTGGACAAGATTTCAAAATAGTTAACATTTCTAGGATACATATAAAATATCAGAATATTTTCTGAAGAATTGCTGAAGTTGAATATTTAATTATAAAGAACTTTGCAATTCTCAAGATAAATTTGATAGTACTTAAGAGGCATTTATAATACTCAAGATGCATTTTTCTTCATTCCTAGTACTTTCCATCTAGTATTTTCAGATAAATACCTAATCCCTAATAGATAATAATTTTAAAAGATAATAAGTTTTAAGTTTAGTAGTATGTCAGTTTTCCAGTATGCATGCATTTTATATTATTCCTGATGCACATAGATAAAATCTAAATGATAAAGGCCAGCACATTTTGACAAAACTAATATATTTAAGATGTTATTCATAAAGCTAGTTCTATCTATGAGTTACAGAGCTTACTCTAAGAATGCAATGTTCTACTACTATTACAGTTAGGCATATACCAATATTTTTAATTAATTTATTTATAAATACATATTTCCTAGATATAATCAAATATACACTTCATACAAATATTCTCTCTATATAATCTATAATCTCTATTTAAACATATATATATATATACTTACATACTTGCACACATATATTTTATAAATACTGTGTTCCTTCTTGTTTTAAGACAGTATAGTGTGTTAGTCACAGATGTAGAGAACAAGGATTAAAGAAAAAATATCAAAGGCGTGTTACATAGGAAATAAACTATATAGTCATTTTTGGCTGCTGAGTTTTGGTCTAGCTACTAAACTTTTTAAGCCACAATTTACTCAGTTATTAAATAGCGATAGTAAAAATGATTTATCTGATAAGTCTGTAAATAAGTTAAAACCTCAACATTTGTTTGGCCCAGCCTAGACCATCAAGAGAGCTGAGTGAATGTCAGGGCTGCGGTGGGTTGCTATATGCTATGTATTATGAGTTGAGAGGGACTGTGCTTAATAGATTGGATATGCTACTTTGCACTGTGCTTAGAAGCTTGAATTGTCCTGTGCAAGGATTTATATAAATGTAAACCAGGTGTCTCACACTTATTCAGCCTCCAGGGGTGGGTCATGCTTCCCTTTAATGCCTAAATAGCAATAGCTTGTGTCTCTTTGTGTATTATGGCAGAAAATCCAGTCTTTTATGGGGTTTTTCTCCCTATTTCTGAGAATTCCTAAAAAAAAAAAAAATGCTTATGTAGCCACAACTTAGCATGTCCTGGTTGTTGCTGGCCCCTCGGTGAGCCAACGGATTGCACAAGCCCGAAGCACTTTTGTACACTCGCCCTTTGTTTTCTTTGTCTGGTTTCCTGGAGTGGATTCTGCTTCCTCTCCTGGTGCAGCACCGCTCCTAGGCTAGCCCCAGATGTGTCCATGCCTTTAATAGAAGTTAGTAGGACACAAAGTAGAAGTGGTTGGGAAGCATTAGTGTTCATGAAGTTTGTACTGTAGGGTGCTGCTTTATAAGCAGCTACAAAACTGAGAGGTTTGGGCAATAAACAGTTCTTGCTCATGGAACTACTGGCCAACTACAGCCGAGCCAGGGTCTGATGGTATTGGCTCAATGTGGCTCCAACTTATGGGTGAGGTCCAGGTCAGCTTCGTTCACCTTCTCATCCTGGACTCCATATTGGCACCTTGTGTTTATTCCCCGAGGAACGGGGGAAGCACAGGAAGCCAAGTCAAACTTACTATTATTATGCCTCCAAAATTTCCATGAGTAAAGCAAGTCAAAGACCAAGACTAGAGCCAAGGGCGTGCAGTGTGGGAGGCTCTGCAAAGTCACAGGCAACAGCAAGAAGCGCCACTGCAGTGCAGGAGGTGCGTGGAGCAGAGCAACCGAGCAACACCAGCTAGGGCTGCTCATGTATTTCCCAAGCCTAGCCCTCCCGATGGAGTTCGAGTAAGCCATTTCTATGCATCCTCTGTAATATTATTGTTGTTTTGCACGTTGTACAGTCCAAATTACTTGTGGAAGTGCCTTTGACACTTTCCTACCAGAAAGCTGTTTGTAATACCTACAGAAGGGTAAATGGCTTCATAAAAGGGATAGTCTGTCGAATGATAGTCCAAGATGAGATTCAACTAAAAACAACAACAAAAGAATCTTATAATATTTAACAAATGACAAGACATGTTTCATTTCTGATGTCCTCAACCTATTATATTTCTAAGAGGAAACAAATTTATTTTTGTTATTTGAGTAACCAAATGACTCATTCTTTTTTCCCATCATGAATAGAGGAACAGTAAATTTCTGGTGGTGAATTTAAGTTGCCTCTGTGGACAGAGAGATCTAGTGAGTGGATTGAAATCATCTTTTTTTTCTCATTGCTATGTTCCAGAAATAGTTAGATGTCTAGTCTTGGCTCAGAGTATTAATTGAAAAGTGTTTCAACCAATAGAACTTCAAAAGTGTTTGACTAATTTTAGAAATTTCCCAAGTAAATATACTAGGGGAGCCAGCAAAGGTGAGAACCGCATATATATGGATGATAACTACAGAGACTCTTCAGTAATGATTGGAAAGGTTTTGCTTTTCCAGATTTCCTAAGAAATGAGCCCATCCATAGTGCAGGTACTCTATGGACTGGATGCCTGCACAAAGCCATTCAACAGAGCCACTGGGTAAGAGCAAAGAAGGACAGCAGTAAAACAGATAATTCTGCAAATATTAGAAGAGGCTGGTTTGAGATTAAATGGATGAATATATTTAAGTAAAAACTGAAAAGCTTAAGATGAGTGTATTTTCTAAGAACGTGTTCAGAGGTACCAGGTCATGATATGAGTAGCCAGGGTTATCAGATAAGCCAGAACATGTTACCTGAGGGTTTGTCCTTTCTTACTCTTTCAGTGATGACCCTGAACACCTGAGATCATTACAAGGATTGTGTTAGCAGCACCACTCTGAGTCTTCAGTCAAATTTCCAGTGAAAAATTACGTGATATACTAAAATATATTCAAACCAGTCAAGTAAAAACTATAGAAAAATAACAAAATTTCAAAGTTGAAATAAAACAATTTTACTTATACTTTACTAGATATATAGAGATGGAACTATTAATGTTAATTCATGTATTTTCTGAAGATAATTTGCAGAAGATAACAATTAAAATTTATAAAAAATTAATCACCTAACTCCAATTAGAATGGCAATCATTAAAAACATAAACAACAACAAACGCTGGTGATGATGTGAAAATTGGAAACTCTAATACATTGTTGGTGGGACTCCAAATTAGTGCAACCACTTTGTAAAATAGTGTGAAGTATCCTCAGAAGAATGTGAACAAACCTACCACATGATCCAGCAATACCACTTCTGGGTATCGACCCAAAACAAAAGACACCAACTACCAAACTAATGCATGCAGATCTGTGTTCATAGCCACACAACTCGCCATTGCCAAACTATGGAACCAGCCACGATGTCTGTCAACAGATGAATGGATCACAAAACTATGAGATATGTACACAACAAAATTTTGTTATTTTTAGGGAAATAGATGGAACTGGAGAACATTTTGCTGAATGAGATTAGTCATTCACAAAAAGTAAAAAATCAGATGTTCTCTTTCTCTCTCTCATGCACACTCATATGTATACAAAATTAAAAAACAATAAAAGCAGGAAAACAGTATTGAAACCATTCAGTATATGTAAATTCACTATCAGTTTCTCTAGAATCTGATATTTTTTGTAGAAAATAAAGCAAACAATAGTTATTGGCTCCAAAACACAGGAGCACCTACAAGATTGTCCTTCAATTCTGCTCTAATTGTGGTTAAGGTCTCCCTGGAACTTTGCTCTGGAAGAACTTAGCTGACATTGAGAAGGCAGAGAGTGGCTCTTTAGGGGGTGAGGCTTGTCTGAAGGACCCTGTATCTGGTACTAAGAAGAGAAGATAATTAAATAACACATGAGCTTATTTTGCAAATATAGGACAGATCACAGAGCACCATCCCCTAGAAGAAAAACAAAGCCTTTACAAGATAAAAGAAGAACTAAAAGTGAAGAAGAATGAAAAATCTCAAAGGGGGGGTATTATGTTTGTTCTATTTTCTCTGAAAATATACCTCTTCAAAACTACTAGTGACTTACATAACAGAGCAGATGTTCTCCTTTGGCTTTATGAATGGAGCCCTCTCATGACTGGCTAAGAGAAATAGGCACACAGCAGCGGAGGCCAAATGGTGAGATTTATGGTCCTCTAGTGGAACCTTAATGGGATGTCTTCCAGGTCTAACCAGCTAAGGACTTTGGTGGTGGTTTTGGGAAAATCAACAGTTGGTTGTTCCTGATCAAGTGAAAAAACTCAAAATTGCATAAAAAAAACAAAAAGACATAAAACATGAATGATGATACATACATATATATGTTTGCATGGACTTGTCAAGACCCTTCCTTTATCATTTCTCCCTACTTCCACATCATTTCATAGTCAAGTGTTCTTTTCAGTGCATCTCCTGTAAATGTCTTCTTTCTCTCCCATCCTGCCCATCATTCCTGACAGAAAATATCTGTTTTCACAGTTGATCCCTACTTTTAGCTTTCTTTTACCGTGACAAAAATACCTAAGAGAATCAACTTTCAAGTAGGAAAAGCTTTTTTAATCATGATGTCAGAGTTTTAGGTCCTTGGTCACATGGCCTTTGGACCTGTTTAAGGCAAAGTATCATTACAGAAGTGTGATGAAGACAGCTTCTCTTCTCATGTCAACTGGGAAACCAGGAGAGAGGAAGGGGGCAGAGTCCCAGCATCCCCTGCAAGGGAAGACTCTCTATCACCTAACTTCTCCTAACTAGCCTTCATCACCACCAAATAGTGTCATAATCTTGGGGCCAAACTTTTAACCATGGGCCTTTTCAGAGGGATATTTTAAGATACAAATTATAGCATTACTCACTGGCTCTGAGTCAAAGGTCCATTTACTTTTCATTTATTGTATGTCATGCTTAAAACTGGCAATTTCATTCAAAGCCATGAGTATATTCTTTGTTCTGTTTGCATAAAAATATCATGAATGTCAGTGATACTATACTTCTGAAAGTCTTTATTCATGATTCTTTGTTCATTTTTTCATAGGGGAGATATGATAATTCATCTCTTTGACTAGTAATCCATTTCTTATATGTAAATTTTATATGGCAGAAAATTCTTTTTGTACAGATCAGCCAGGTCCCAGAACATTCTCAAGTGTGACATCTACAACCCACAGAGTGTGGGCACACTTCACATTCCTCTTCCAAAATTTCACATTGTCATCATCATATTTAATCTTTTCTCATATAAATTTCTAAGTTAAATGTGTATATAATCAAAATCAATTGAGAAGAAATTTAATACATTGGATCATTATTTGAAAGTTGAAATTGGGACTTATAATGGCCCTTGATTTTTTTTTTTTTGGTGATAACATGTCTTCTATAGTCATTGAAATTCAATTTTCCACTGGAGAAAAAATATGACAAAATTATGTAAATATATAGGTAATAATAATTATATATGTATATACACATACACATATACACACACTTGTGTGTATATGTGTATGTGTATCCTAGTATATAATACATAAAAATTATTTTGGTCATTTAAAATAACAAGGAATTACCCTAAAGAAAATTGAAGATATGCAAAATTTATTTCAAACTGAGAAGAATAGCAATTCATACTTAAATGTCTTGAATATTTCAAGACAAAATTGTCACCTCAAGATTTTGCTTGGGCTCTAAAAATTTCTATAATAGTGTTTAGTACCTCTTGTGTAATATTGTATGCATTGCATTTTGTTACACTTATTATACAAATTGAAATGAATAATTTGTGGTTTTACATCCCATGAATATTTTTTGGTATCTTTCAGCAGTAGTTAATATGCTAACCAACTTTACTGAAACGCATACAGATGTGGAAAAGATCTATCTGGGGACTTTAATTATCACCTTGTCAAATTCAAATTATTATCTTGTGAGTTCATTTCCATAAAGTATCCCCTTTGCTGTTTCATGATTTAACATGTGTCTATTTTTTCTTATCACATTTGTATCTATCTGGAGGCTCTAATACTTTCAAAAGAGATAGTTCCTGTCAGATCTGATGTGTACCATCAAAGATTTGGCCAATACAGTTTTATAAACATTTTATTTTGGCAGAAGAAAGATCTATGTAATATAGAAAATAGCATAATACCAGTAATTCCCTACAAATCTGACTGAAATCAAATTCATTATCAGTCTCCATTAAGAAAGTCTAAGAGTAAAATGGCAACTGCGATTTACTAGCCCTGGTTTGGAGAGCATCAATGCTATGTGGTGGGTGCTGTGATTTTGCTGTGGTCTGAATGTGTTCTTCAGGTGTTCACTTGTTAAAAGCTTGATTCTCAATATGAAGAAGTTGGGAGGCAGGACAGGTCAATCCAAGGTGCCTGAGTCATCAGGGTCCTTGCCCTTAGATGTCATTCACTTTAACTCTCACAAAAGAAAAGCACTGTTACATGAAAGACCTTCCCACACTCTGGTTTCCTGTTTCGCCCTATGATCTTTTCTTTCAGGTGTTTCCAACACCATAATGACCTCTGCCACTTGGTCTTTATTGAAGCAGAGTCAGTGCTAGTGCCATATCCTTGAGACTCTGGAACTGTGAACTAAAAAAATTCCCCTCTTTGATAAAATACCCAGCCTCAGGTAGATTGCTATAGTAAGAGAAAATAAATTAATATGGTAGGTTATTTTCAGAGTTAGAAAACTAAACTGATCCCAAGATTAAGGGATGAGTAAGTTTAGGAACTTTTGCTAAGACACATCTTTAATGGGAAATAGAAGGAGAGGCAGAATAAACAGTGTTTCTTTTTCCTGTTGAAAGTGGTTATATTTTGAACAGGGTGTGTAGGGGGTAAAGAAAATAATAGGTTAGAAGGGTTTAAGAAAATTTATCTCATTTTCTTAATTATTTATTAAGTATACAACAATATGGAGATGTTTTCAGATTTTGTTAGATCTTACAATGTTTATTTTAAATTTAAACTAAAATTTAATGTGTGCTTGAAGTTACTAGAAAGCTTTCCATAAAAATTCATATAAAACCCTGATCTCTTGTTTTGACTTTTGTGCAATTTCATTCTTAAAAAAAAGTATTGTTATTAGCAGGTATACTCAATGATTATTAAAATGTGTTAAAATGTCTCTTTAAATGATTTAACAGGGGTACCAACTAGTAACCTCTGTTATCACTTGTCATGAGTTCCACCCCCAAAATGTACAGTAAAAGGGTTAAGACATGGTCTATTTAGCTAATGAGGTGGTGATAGGAACTTGGTGGCTGAGCAAATGATCACATTCTCACCAGGTCATCACCTAGATGTGTATTTCACCTCCCAGAGTCTGTCACAAAGTCTGATTTCCATGGTTAAATAAATGTATCAGGACCAGGACTTACTATTGTTCATAGAAGAATAGTACATGTCAGGCAAAGACTGTTGTATTGAAAACAAATGCCCTTTTTACTAAAGTTCCTTGCAATATTTGAAAGAAAAGATCAAAATTACTGGAGTCAGGAAAAAAGCAAATCAGTTAACAGTAACATTGCAAACGCCATGTGAATTTTGTCCTTGTTTCTGTTTATGTGATGTTTTACATGGATTGTTTTTTGTATGTTGAACCAGCCTTGTATCTCTGGGATGAACCCTACTTGGATATGGTGTATAATTTTCTTGATATTTTGAATGCATATTGCTAGTGTTCTGCTTAGCAGTTTTGTGTCTAAGTTCACCAACAATATAGACCTGTACTTTCCTTTCCTTGAGCTGTCTTTATTTGCTTTTGGTAATAATGTGATGATGGCCTTATAGAATGTATTTGAAAGAGTCCCATTTCTTTCTATTTCACAAAACAGATTGAAAAGTATTGGGATTAGCTCTTCTATAAAGATTTTGTAAAATTCACTTGGGAAACAATCTGGTCCTGAGCTTTTGTTTGATGGTAAGCTTTTTATGGCTGTTTCAATCTCTTTGATTGTTATTGATTGGTTTAAATTTTTTTATATCTTTTTGACTCAGTTTAGAAAGCTTGCATTTATCTAGAAAGTTGTCAATTTCTTTCAGATTTTTCATTTTGTTGGAGTATAATTTTTCAAAGTAGTTTCTGATAACCCTCTGGATGTCTACACTTTTAGTGGTAATATCTTATTTTTATAATTTGGATTGATTCTCTTTTTTGATTGTTTGTTAATGGCTTATTTATCTTGTTAATTTTTTTTGAGAAAGTAGGCTTTGATTTTGTTGATTTTCTGTGTTTTTTTATTCTCTATTTATTTCTTCTCTGATTTTAATAATTTTCTGTCTTCTAATAGTTTTGGGGTTAGACTGTTCTTATTTTTCAAGGACTTTGAGGTGTGTCATTAGGTTATTTGTCTGGTGATTTTCTGTTCTTATGTGGGCACTCAGCGTTAAGAATTTTCCTAATACTACCTTCAAGGTGTCACAAAAGTTTTGATATGTTGTATCTCTATTTTTGTTTATTTCTAGGATTTTATTAATTTCATCTCTTGCTTCTTCTATGACCTATTATTAGTTTAGTAGTGTGGTGTTTAGTCTCCACATGTTTATGTGGTTTCTCTGTGTCTTAGAGTTGATTTCTAGTTTCATTTCACTGTGGTCTGAAAAGACACAGGGAAGCATCTCATATATTTTTTTTGAACTTGCTAGTGCTCACTTTGTGGCCCAGAACTAATATCTAGAATATACAGAAAATTCAACAAACTCAACACTAAGAAAACAAATAACCCAATCAAAAAATGGGCAAATGAGCCTGGCATGGTGGTGCACACTTAATCCCAGCATTTGGGAGGTTGAGACAGGAATTTGCTGACAGCATCAGCTAGTACTTATTGAGGCCCTTTGCAATTCAGTGAGACCCTGTTTCCGAATAAAAAAGAAAATAGGGCTGGCAATGTAGTTCAGAGGTAGAATGCCCCTGGGTTCAATTCCAGGGAGATGAAAATCAAAACTACCCTGAGATTTTACTTAACTCCAAATAGAATGGCAATCATTCAAAAGATAAACAATGTTGTGTTTATGTAAAGAAGTGGGAACTCTAATACACTGTGGGTGGGATTACAAATTAGTGCAACTACTTTGGAAAACAGTATGGAGGATGAGAGAGGAAAAGAGAGAAATTCCCTAATGTACTTGATGTACATTCACAAACATACCAAAGTCAATCACTAAGCCAAACATGAGAAGGAGAAAAAGGAGAGGGAATGGAGGGTGAATTAGGTTAGGATGAAATGAGTGTATCTCTGACTCTATCATCTTGCACTCCATTAAGATGTATGACTACAATGCACCAATAAAAAAAAACAGTAATATTGATGTAACCCAGATTTCGAAATGATTATCTTCCTAACAAAGGACATGACTGTTAATATTTCCCATTAACACTACTCTATAACGTTCATAAATCTCCAATGAAGAAATGTGTCTTGATAGAATTCATGTTTAAGAGATAAACCAAAATAATTGAAATTAAAAAAAAACTAGGATCATTAAAAAAAAAGAAGAATCCAAGTATGGTTGCCCATGGCTGTAATTCCAGTAGTTGGGAGCCTGAGACAGGAGCATCACAAGTTCAAGGTCAACCTCAACAACTTAGTGAGGTCCCTCGCTTGGTGGGGCACTATTAAAAAAAAAAAAACAAAAGGAGGAAAGGAGGAAGCTGGGATGTAGTTTATTGGAGGAATTGTAGTTTATTGGAGGAATGAACCTGAGTTTAGTTCAAATGAAGAGAAGGAGAAGAATGAGGAGGAGGAGGAGGAGGAGGAGGAGGAGGAGGAGAAGAAGAAGAAGAAGAAGAAGAAGAAGAAGAAGAAGAAGAAGAAGAAGAAGAAGAAGAAGAAGAAAGAAAGAAAGAGTAGGAGGAGGAGGAGGAAGAGGAGGAGGATAAAAAGAAGAAAATAGAAGAAGAAGAAGAAGAAGAAGAAGAAGAAGAAGAAGAAGAAGAAGAAGACAGAAAGACAGAGTAGGAGAAGGAGGAGAAAGAAGGAGGAGAAAGAGGAGGAGGATAAAAAGAAGAAAATAGAGGAAGAAGAAGAAGAAGAAGAAGAAGAAGAAGAAGAAGAAGAAGAAGAAGAAGGAGGAGGAGGAGGAGGAGGAGGAGGAGGAGGAGGAGGAGGAGAAAGGGAGAGGGAAAGGAGAGACAGAAAAGAAAGAAGGCAGAAGAGAGGAAGGAAGGAGAGGAGAGGAGGGGGAAGGAGAGAAGAAAACTAGCATTTTATGACTCTATTGCTAAACCCAAAGTATTTCTCTTTATGGTCTTTTTTTCAACAGAAAAAATGTCAGTTTTCATCATTAATTACCTAGCTATTTAAGATTCTTACAGTTTATGCTGGTTGGCTTACGTCTTCCTTTCTACATTCTTGAGCAGCTGCTAACTTTCTCCAATATTGTTGGATCCGTTGCTATGCAATCTTTCTCTCCAGGCTGCTCATCATTAGGAGTTACAAAGACCTTAAGAAGAGCCAAAGTCAATGCTGTCACTAGGGTTGCAAAGGACACTATTCTAATAAACCAGCCAGCCTCCTTCCAACGTTATATATCAGGTCGTGTTTCAAATTTAATACAAGACAAAGAACACATCACTATGTTCCCATCTGAAAGCAAACTAATGATGGGCCATGCCGGCAACCAGATTCATTTATTTTGTTTCCAAAAGGAATTTCTCCATAAATTTAAGAGGTCAATATCACATCTTCCTAAGACTTTCAGAAACAATCTTCTACGTTTGTGTATGTTCCTAACACTTTGAGTTACAATGTGGTGTAAAATTACGATGCACCAAAAAGTATGTTTTCAAGAAAGAAAAATTATTTTCCTGCTATCTAATCTTCCTAACCTCTCTTACTTTATGATACATTTTTTTTCCTCTCTTCCAAATGTCAGACTTATTTTTCCCCATGTCTTTTCTATGATCAAACCTTGCTTCATTGTTTCTCAGCATGTCAAAGACAGTAAAGGAACCACAAATAAAACAAACGAGCAAGGACTGATGGCGCACCCTTGCAATCCCGGCATTTGGGAGGCTGAGACAGGAGGATCACAGTTCACAGACAGCCTCAATTAATTGCTTACTGAGGTCCTTTGCAACTCAGTGAGGCCCGGTTTCAAAATACCAAATAAAAAAATAGGGCTGGGGGATAGCTTGGAGGTAGAATACCCCTGGGTTCAATTTCTAGTACAGCAAAACAAACAAACAACAAACGAACGAACACCCAGTCAGGCTTTTGCAAAGCAAATCTGACATCCAAAACAGATACTCAGAAACTAAGAAAAGGCTGCAAATTGTATCGTGCCATGATTCTTCTGCACAAAATTTTTTTAAACTCTGCAAATAATTTTCAAGTATCTTATATTTGTGTAAGAAACATATACATTACCTTTGGTGTGTTCCATGTTGAGAGAAAAAATGTCAGTAGCATATTGTGAAGGAATAGAAGGAGATCCTGGAACCACTTGGGAAGCACTTCCTTCTGATGGGATGAATTGAGGCTTAAACTTTTTAAGTTGTGGCAATTTCCTGCAGCAGAGCAGGGCCAAATGGGTGAGGGAGAAAAGTGTGATTGCCTTAATTTAATTTAGCCTTGATAGGCATTTGAACCATTTATCTTTAGCTGCATCAGAAACTAATAATTACAACAAATGTGTGCATATACAACTGAGATAAGTAAAAACAGCTGTGGATGCATCTGAAAGTGCAAAAATAATAGAGCTGTCACCTGTGTCTATTTTAAATTAAAGCTTTGCTAAATGCGGTCTTTTGTAATTCGGAGCCAAGTGGTACTTTCAGGGCCCATGTTGGAGTGACAGCAGTGAAGTGCTTAATCCACACTGGGAGCAGAGATATCTTGCAGTTTGCCCCTTCTCCTCTGCTCTTGTGTGGAGTAAAGGGAACCATTGATTTCTGCCAAATGAGAAGCAACCAAGCATACAAAACTAGTAGCAGACGCACCCATGGAGTAATTCCTGCTAATTCTGTCCCCAGGGTTCTTTCTCTAAGGAAACCCTTGAATTTGACTCGTTGAAGGGGATTTTCCTAAGTGATCTCCTTACAAGAAAGTTTATATTCTGGACTATCTCGCAAAAGGAACTCAAATTAAATTGCATGAAAGTAGGTGGAACAAATCAACCTTCTCAAGTTTTCCAGGCAAAACTTTGCCTTGGGTTTTGTTTAGTTTAAAGGGGTTCAGGATAAATGAAGGACAGAAACGCTCAAAAAGAGTTTTCTTATGTTTAACTTGTGAACTAAGAGTGATTATAAGTTAAGTGAATGATGAAAATAAGCCTAGAGAGCAAATATAACATTGTATTTTTATATGAGAATTAGTGTAAATTAAGTGTGTGATAACACTAAATAATAAATACAGTTAATTGTATTTTTGCATTTGCTATAGAGACGATTCAAGTCAAATATTTATGAGCAATTCAGCACGTGTGCAATTTTGAAGAAGCACAATAAGAATGCTTAAAAATAAGACTGATAGAAAAACAAAGATTAAAATAAACAACATTATCTGACAAAAACATACTTGCATCCATATGTGTCTCTGGGATATAAATAAATGTTTCAATTAAAATTTTTAAGAAGCAGATTTAAATTTTGTAGTTTGTCATATATTCTTAATACTCTACCCCAAACCCCCATATTAGAAGTCCCAAATAGTGCTTTGGCAATAAATGTGATTGCTTTAGCTCAGGAAAAAGAAAATACAAGATAAAAAGGTGTCAGAGAAACAGAATCCCACTGGAGAGCTCTGGAACTTGCTGTATTTCTTTCTCGTGTATAAAATAATGACACTTGCTGGGTGTGGTGGCGCACGCCTGTAATCCCCCGCGCTTGGGAGGCGGAGACAGAAGGATCACACAGGTTCGAAGCCAGCCTCTCTGGCTTAAGAAACCCAGTTTCCAAATAAATATATAATATAGGTCTGAAGTGTAGCCCGGAGGTAGAAGGGTTCCATCCCCAGTACCACCAAAAATAAATAAATAAATAAATAAATAAATAAATAAAATAATGACACTTGATTTTATAGTTGCTATAAGTTATTGAGTGAATACTATTTTACCAGGCATAAAAAATCAGAAAGCAATTTGTTTACTCATGACAATAATCTATGAAAAATGGATACCATTATTTTCCTCTTTGTACAACCAAAGGAAGTGAGGTGTAATGGAGCCGTGTGACTTATTCCATGTAGCACAGGTATTACATGGCAAAACTGGGATGTAAGGCTCCAGGTAAACTCACTCCCCCTCTGTCAGGTTTAAGCATGAAAGCAATAGTGTTCAACATAGGGTCGCTGGGCCCGCAGCACCAGTATCTCCTGGGAACTAGTTGAAAATGGGAGTTCTGGGACATCCCCTAACCCTGCTGAGTTAGACACGGAGGATGGAGTCCGGAAAACTGTCCAGAAACAGAAGCATATCTCTAGTTTTATGATCACCTTGTATTTCACAGACACTAAGCACAGTGTGAAAAAACTAGTTCTTTGAAAAGTCTCCACAAGGCCACGTGATGCGGTTCAATATTAAATGAAATGCCATGGAGATTGGGGCTGCCAGTGAGGATAAATATTACCCTTCCTAAATTAATGACCACCATAGCTCTGTAGAGACATGGTGAGTTAGGAAGAAAAGGAGATGGTTTTCCAGATAATCCCAGCAATAAATAAATAACAAAATAAAAAATATTTAGAAATACCAGTTATTTTCTGAGCTTCATCGCCCTCGATTGATTACACCCTCCAGAGTTTTTACTCTATGGTTGTTCCTTTAGCTATTAATGGGTACAGAGCAAATATCACTAAAATACTATAAAACTTGTAATATTTCTTTGCTACCTGTGAAATAATTTGAGCATTTGCTTTTACAATGAATATAAGGTATGGCGTGAATCATATGTACCAGGCATTACGACAAGTGATTGTGTTGTCTAGTCCTCATGTTAATTTATAAAAGAAGGTAATATTATATACATATTCCTTGGAGAATACTGACTGATGGATGCACCGTCCAATCTTCTGGAAATTTATTTGGATGGTTATCAGTTCTCATTCAGTTAGTTTGGGGTTCTGGGGCGAGCACAGCTCTCAGAAGGCATCAGTAGAAATGTTTGTCGTAAATCACTGCAACTCATGCTAATCTGACCTTGCAAGAAACAATTGAGCCAGTGCAGGAAACTCTAAAGTTGCAGAAAAGTCTACAGAGGCAGATGGAGGCAGATTCCAGTCCAGAATTCATCTTGGCTTCCACGGTAGGGTCTGGTGGACGCAGAGCACGGTGTACAGAGCACCGCAGACACTGAGCACATTGGAGCTCTAGCTCTCCACTTTGCTCATTGCTAAAGCATTAACTCTGAAAACACCAAAGGTCAGAAAAAAAATAAGCCGAGCTCTTTACTGTGGTTTAAACCCACTAACTACCTAATTCAGTACACATTGTTTCCCTGCTCTATTAAACGGGGAGTGGATATTCAGCGAGATTAGGCAGTGTGACCAAGGTTCCCCAGGTTTCTGTGGGGATGAGATTTAAACCCACATCTGACACCTCCAAAAATCTAGTGCATCTGTCTTGAAGAGATGGGCTCACCATCTGAGCCTTTTTGGGGGGTCCATCCAGTTGGCAAACATTTAGTGACAATCCGGAAGGCTGTTTTGATCGTCTCAGCTGCTGAGATTATCAAGTGGGATGCTTTTGAAACAATCCCTACATCCTGATGATGGCTGTCCCCTGGAGTTTCTTTCTAGTTAACCCCTCTAACTTGGCTCACATGGACAATTGGACTTCTAGAAATTCGTTTTAAAAATGTATTTAATATAGATAAATGGTCTTTCTATGATGGGATTCAAAATGAAATGATAAATTGTAAACAATTTTGGGGATTGTTATTTATTTATTTATTTATTTAGGCACCAGGGATTGAACCCAGATGCATTCTACCTCTGTGCTCCACTCCCAGCCTTATTTTATTCTTTAATTTTGGAACAGAGTCTCAATAAGTTGCAGAGGGCCTCTCTAAGTAGCTGAGGCTGGCTGTGAACCTGCAATTCTCCAGTCTCAGTTTCTCAAATATTGGGATTACAGGCTTGTACCACGAGACCCAGATTGGTATTGTTTTTTAGATAAATTTTACATATCACATAAGAAAAAGGCAAGAGGTAACCCAACAGGAAATATATTTATGTAGGTAAATTTAACAAGTCTTTCAATGTAATCTTAATAATTTAATTCATAAGCAAGCAATACAGTTTTTATGAAGTCTTTCGAAATATTGTAATCCCCAAACACTCCTCTACAAAATTTATCTAGAAACCAAAATGTAGTGTGTGTGTGTGTGTGTGTGTGTGTGTGTGTGTGTGTGTGTGTTTGATGGGGTACACTATTAATTCAATTAGTAATAAACGTTCTCTTATTTTCAATTGAGATCTTTTGCAAAACTATATTTCAATACTAACTTAAATCAAACTAGCAATTTATTATCTAACAATGAAGCCCCATATATAATAATATGAAGGAAACCTCTTTAGATATTAATAGCACAGACAACTTTTTAAAGGAAGTGAATTACCTGTCCAGCTTTACCACTCTGAGACTATTTCCTTGGTGGCTTCTGCTAAGTGTTTCTGACTTTGTTTCCACATTGGTGGGATGGAAATAACAATTAGTTTGTAATGGTACTAAGATAGTGTTTTTCTAACAATGTATAAAAATCTGTGGGGGAAATTTCAAACCATCTGAGACTGGATCATACCCAGTAGTAATCAAAATGAACTATCTCTGAATGGGATACCATACTACCCCATGTATTAGACAAAGCAGCCACACTGCAGGTAGGACAAAGATACCAGAAAGGAGTCCCTAGGGCATGGTGGGGACGATTTTTCCCCTGGCTGGCCACTGAAGCTTTCTTTCCCTCTCTCTCCCCTGCAGCTGTGCACTGACACAAGCTCTCATCTTCTCTCTCTGCTCCCACCACTATTCCCTGAGGACTTGCAGTCCCAGCTCCAGCTTGGAAACCAGTGTAACCTGGGATGAAATTTTCAGAACTGTGAGAAAATAAAATTCTTCTTCTCCCAAAGTTGTGTGTGTCAAGGGCTTGGGTCACAGTGGTGACAATGATGACTGGACTAGAGACAGAGACACAGAATCAGAACTTTTGGAGTCTTTGGTTTCTCAAATTTGGGCGCTTACTGAAATCTGAGAATTTACTAAAGTAATTTTACTAAAGTAAATTCTCAGCATCCCAGGTGCAGAAATTTAAAAACATCCACTAGAACAGTGTTTGTAGACTTTCGTGTGCACAAAGATCCCTCAGTCGCAAAGTAGTGTTACCCTGTGGATGCTAATCGCCATGCAGGACTGTCCGTAATCCAAAGAAATACTGATCCTCTTCTCTTTAACGGTCCCTGTCATCCGCACACTTTTCTATGTGTTATATCAGCATGGTTAGTTTTTAAGAGTTTTTATTGATGCATTATGGTCACACATCTTAATGGAATACAAGATGGCACAGGCATACATGCACACATTACTCATTTACCTTTTCTCCAGTCCCCACCCTTTTCCATCTCCCTCCCCCCTTCTCATGCTTGCCTTAGTGATCAACTTTAATGTTTGTGAATATACATCATGTACAATTTGAAATTTCTCTCTTTCTTCCTCTTATTCCCCTCAGTTAGGTTACCTTATTTGCTCATCTATGGTTTCTTCTTCTGCATCTAGAATTCCTCCTATGACCTTTTTTCTCCCTAGCTTCCAATTTATTAAAGAGCATACAGTTTTTTACTTTTTGTAACTGACTTTGCATAATGATCACCAGTTCCATCCATTTCCCTGAAAATGACATAATTTTGTTCTTCTGTATGGCTGAGTAAAATTCCATTGTGTACATATCCCATAGTTGTGTAATCCATTCATCTGTCAGTGGACTTCTTGGCTGGTCCCATAATTTGGCAATAGTGAATTGTGTAGCTATGAAAATAGGTACACATGCATTAGTTTGGTAGTTTAGTTTCCATTCTTTTGGGCAGATACCCAGAAGTGATGTTGCTGGATCACATGGTAGGTTCATTCCCATTCTTCTGAGGATCCTTCATACTGTTTTCCAAAGTGGTTGCACTAATTTGCAATCCCACAACAATATATTAAAGTTTCCACTTCTCCACATCCTCATCAGCATTTTTTGTTGTTTGTGTTTTGAATGATTGTCATTCTAGTTGGAGTTAAGTTAAATCTCAGGGTAATTTTGATTTGCATCTCTTTGATTTCTAATGATGTTGAACATTTTTTTCATACATTTACTGGCCATCAGAATTAATAATATGCAGAAAATGAAAAACAAACTTAGTTTCTCACCCTGCACGAGAGTCAACTCAAGATGGATCAAAGACTTGGAAATCAGATCAGAGACTTTGCACCTCCTTGAAGAGAGCATAGGCCCAACACTGCAACACATAGGCACAGGTGAAAACCTTCTTGACAAGAAACCAAAGGCACAAGAAACCAAAAGTTGTATCAATACATGGGATTGCATTAAATTGAAGAGCTTCTGTTCAGCAAAGGAAGCCATCAAGAACCTCAACAAAGAGCTGACATAATGGGAGAAAAATTTTTGCCAACTATTCCTTTAATAGAACACTAATATTTAGAGTATACAGAGAACTCAAACTCACAGCTAAGAAAACAAATAACCCAGTCAAAAATGGTCAAGTGAACTAAATGGGCACTTCACAAAAGCACTGTCATTTTTTGTCTGCTACTGTGACAACAAATCTAGAAAGCCCTGGTGCTTTGGTCAATATTTTCTCTGCATGATCTACAAAACCTGGCCGCACAACTTCGAGGAAGGAAGATGTACTTGGTCACAGTTTTTGGAGATTTAAGAGTTTCAGTCAATGCCAGGTCAGGTTTCAGGGAAAGGTATGGAGAAGAAAAGAGAGGGACATCAGATTGCTAAGGCTCTGCTCTCACAGCAGGGAGGCAGGAAACAGAGCAGCAAGAGGAAACACTAAATAATTCTGAGGCTAAAACCTCAGTGACCTCTCCTCAGCGACCAAACCTGGCTTCCAACATGACTACCTTGTTTCCAGGAGAAATAGGAAAAATTCTATATTCAAACCATGATACCTGGTTTGGAGGTGTTTGTATATAAAATACTGAAGAGGGTTCTGAGCATGTGGCAACTTTCCAATAAATGTTCACTGACATAAGTTGGGAGCAATTGAATTCAAAATGGAACTGTAATAATCCTCTAATTCTTTGCATTTCTAGACCTGACTTAACCCAGCTTGCCTTCTCTTGTGACAGTAACAATCATAGTGAGTATCTAGGTTGTTTTAAGAAAAGAGACACAGAATAGAAGGAGAATCTTTCTGTTCTTCATGATTCTCTAAATATGTGTGACTCCAGGAGCCCTTAGGATACAAGACTTATCTGGAAGTATCCTAAAATTATATTCTTTATTAAACCTCTCTTAACAAGAGGTTTTCTATAAGGATAAATTCCCACATAAAGTCTTAGAGTTCAACTGGAGTCGTAGCTCTCACTGAGGAGTATAAATCCTGAAACATCCCAGAGGATCTCAGACTTGGAAAGGAATATTCCAAGTAATCTTGAGGTTTCTAGTGATAGCTTTACCACGAACCAGCTCTGCATCCTGAGATAAATCACATAATGTGCTGAGTTCTCAGTTATCCCATTTATAAAGCAAAAGTAAGAGTATCTTCCCTTAATAATTCATAGGAATAGTGTAGAAAGAAAAATGCTATTCAAAGCTTGAAAATTAAAGAGTACTATGAGACAATAAATTGTCATTATTATTATATTATTTACACTCAAACAGAATGAAATGAGCATGCTACTTAAATTGGTTTCCTCTTGTTACTAAATATATTTTCTGGAGTTATTCTACATCGAAACTACCATTCCAAAAATGCAAATAAATGTTTCATAATTATAATTATAATTATTATTATTGTTGTTGTTATTTGAAGTTCGGGGAAGGGAACCGAGGGGCAGTCTACCTCTGACTACAACCCCAACCATATTTTTTATTCTTTATTTTGAAACAGGGTCTCACTGAGTTGCAAAGAGCCTCACAGCTGAGTCTGTCCGTGAACCATGCTCCTTCTGTCTCAGCCTACCAAATGTTGGAATTAGAAGCATGAGCCACTACCCTTGGCTTAAATGTTTCATTTTTAAGTTGCTTTTATAACTGTGAAACAATATCTTTAAACCTACTTTTTTGTGATTAACTTTTGATAATTATAAATCATAGTTGTTGAGAGATAATCAGAATGCCAGATTCTTAGCAGAAACTTTACCAGATAGTGCTTGAGCATATGAATGCCCCAAATTAAAACTGTAAGACACAAGGCCTCTTTTCTGTTTAAAATAGAAATAAACATATGAATTACTGCACTGAAAATATACAAAGATTGTATACTTCAAGAAAATTTCTAAATGTATTTTACTGTCAATGTTAAAATTAATTTTATACTCATTAACTAAGTTAAATGAATTCTTAGTATCTCAAATTTAATGCCTTTTTGTATTAGTTTATTTTTGCATACTAATACTTCTTTCAAATTGAAATAGGCTGACCAAAAGGACCTCAGGTAAGGGAAAGCATTTTATAAAGCGTTGCTATGACTACGTCGCTATGCCTCCTTAACAGAGAGCATTTTGCTGCTCCTATCTCAGTCTCTCCAGTTCAATGCATGTTCTGGTGAACATATCCTGCCTCCCTTAGATTGCAGTGGGGAGTTTTTATTGGCTAATACTATTGATCAACTAAAGCAGATCTTTCTCAAAAAAATTAAGAATTACTTACAGATAACCTGTACCTCTGCCTATGTTTATGACTTGGACTAGTTCAGATACCATGTAAACAGGCACTCTGTGGTATGTGTTCTTACGTGACTGGCTTATTTCACTCCAAGCTAATCCATGCTTTTGTTGGACTTAGGAGAGGAAGAAATGGGGACTTGATGTCCAAGAAGCATAAAGTTCTAGTAATACTAGAGGACCAAAACTAGGCATCTGCTGCTCCACGTTGCACCTATGGTTAACCAGACTAGTTTGTGCCCTTAATCATTTAAAGGTTATGTTTCATGTTAAAGAATCTTAACACGATTAAAATCATAAAAATTCTCTCCTAGAATGTGTTTATTTCGTTAATGCCTTTCTGAAACTTGACTTAACTGGAAAATAAATTAACTCGTGATTCTCAAGGGATTCCTGCCTCTGGAGATGCCATGAACATGGAGAGAAGTGTCTGAACAGTGCCTGAGATCCACATTGCAAAGTACAGCAGCAGTGGTTGCCCTGAAGCAAGACACATTTGAAATAAGGGAAAACTCACATTCCTAAGAAGACAGAAGGGACAGGAGAACACATTTATCAGACCATACTTCTCCTGAGACATCTCTTCCACTCTTGGCAGATGAAAGGCTTCTCCATCACTCAAATGTGACATTTCAGGCTTTCACTTGTACCTATGCATCTTTTTATAGAGATCAAGACAATCAAATAGGTCGGCGTGGTGGCACACACTTGTAATCCCAGCATTCAGGAGGCTGAGACGGGAGGATCGTGGTTCACGGATAGCCTCAGCTACTTAGTGAGGTCCTTTGCAACTCAGTGACACCTTGTTTCAAAATAAAGAATAAAAAATAGGGCTGGGGGTGTGGCTGGGAGATAGAATGCCTCTGGATTCCACCCCCAGTGTCTCAAACCACAACAACAAAAAACTTTCTTAGCATACTCTTCATTTATGGGAGGAATCTAACCCCAATCAGAGTGGCAAACACAAAGAAATCAAATAACAACAAATGCTGGCAAGGATTTGGGGAAAGAGGAATTATTTTACACTGTTCCTGAGAGTACAAACTAGTTCAGCCACTATGGAAATCAGTGTGGAGATTCCTTAGAAAACTGGGAATAGATCCACCAGCTCTACCATTCCTGGGTGTCTTTCCAAAGGGGCTGAAATCAGAGAACTACAGTAACATATGCATACCCATGTTCATAGCAGCACAATTTGTAATAGCCAAAATATGGAAACAACCTAGGTCTCCTTTAACAGATGAATGGATTGTGAAATTATGGGAAATATACACAATGGAATTCTACTCAGCTTTGGGAGGAATATGGACATAGTAATTCTCTGTCTTAGAACCCACTGCCTCTCCAGATGCCCTCTTGCCTTTAGGATGTGCCCAGCCTCTGTCAACCAGCTGTCCCATCAGCAGGAGATAAAAGAAGCAGGACACCTGGGCACCCCCACTCATTGGCTGTCTCTGGGTGAGAGCACTGTCCGTGGATCCTAAGTAGTTGGACCGGCATCCTCAGGGTGCTGGAGCTGAGTGTTGCCTGGCTCTTACCAGTGATATTACCTGTGATATTTTTGACTGTTTAGAGGTAAAACTTAGTTACATATAATTTAAATAATTAGTAAATAAACTGTACAGAGGGGTTGCCCTTTCATTCTTATCTTTGGGTTCTAGAATGTGTATACAATTGAAATTCAAGTGCTTTGCTTCAGAGCATGTAAAGAACTTTGTGCATATCCATCAAGGCCTTTATACATAAAATTCAGTCAACTCAGTCTCTACGATTACTCTTTATAAGCTCTTCCAAGCAGTATATTTAGAATATGCTAATCAGTCACTAAGCATTACCTAGAATTATTTGCAAATTATCTACAATTTGCAGTGTTCAACCCTCAATAATACCTTCCAGAGAGGAGCATACATCCTGCAATTCATTTTACATCCTTTTATTTTTTTTCAACTAACCTCTTAACAATTACCAACTTTAAGTGTTTGATAGGGATTCAAATATCAATTGTTTTTATTCTTCAAATCTAAGGTGTTGATTAAATAGCTAAAGTGGGTCTACTAGACTATTGTGTTACTGACAATTGGTACCTGGCAGAGGGAGCCAAACACATCTTCTCATCCCTATGGAAACAAACATTTATAATTACAACAAAGAAAGAATATTGTTTCTAAAGATAAATAATAACTAAAACAATAAGAAGTTTTTGCCATTCTATCTTTCAGGTAGGCTTGAGATGGATAACATAAGAAGTATTGGAAATAAACATATCAATCACTAAGCCAAACATGAGAAGAAGGTAGGGGGAGGGATTGGGGTGGGAATTGGGGAAGGGCTAAATGAGTGATGTGTGCATGTATGCCTCCACCATCTTGTGCCCCATTGAGATGTATGACTAAAATGCACCAACAGAAAAAGAAAAAAAGTTTTGGAAACCACTTTCCAAACATGAAGTAGAAGAATATATTTAAATAATAATAATTTTACTCGCATTATTAAATTCCAGGGGGCAACTTTCTATTTTTGTACCCATAATTTTAGATGTTTCCTATAGCATCCCTTAACCAATTCATATTAGTAGCAAGTGGTTAATTCCTAACACTATAATGCCATTTTTTTTCTAGAATGTTAGATTTCCATTTTCTGTGTGGGTGCTCTTATCAAGTGATATTTCAGTGTGCAGACTTACCTTTATTTGCAGGTTTCTAATATCTTGAACTTCCCTTGAAAGCTAACCTGGATGGTGGCAACCTTCAAAGAGATTTGAACAGAAAGGTCCAATTCCTTTCAAGTCCATTTCTCAGTAGTTTTCCAGTGGTCAAAGAGATAAGTTCTCTGTCAGATGCAAAGTTGTGGGAGCAAAAGTCTGGGCCAAAGGCCACCCAGATATTTTCTCTCTTGATCCCAACACCATTTAAGCTCATGAGGAAGAGAGTGCTGACCTGTGCAGCTGCCGGAGCTTGACTGCGGAAGTCACCAGCTGTATTTCCTTATGCAGCTGCTGAAAAATAAACACATGGTGTAATTTGTTAATGAATATTAGACTTATCAATTTATGTTGCAGTGCCAAGAATGTTCCCCCTTCTTCACTTTATGGTTCATTTATTTAGCTTAATGTCCTCATTTGCTGAAAAATGCAGAGATATGTATTTAATCACTGGGAAGATTAAAGTCAAAACTTAAATTAAAAATGTAATTTTTTGATAATCTGTTTCATTGTTAAAAGTACCCTCAGTGTTCCTTTATGTGTGTGGATAATTATGCGTGGTACTATGCTGTGTGTAGACACCCTGTAGTCTCAATTAAATATTATAACTGCGTAATGAAAGGCAACAGGGATTTTTGCAGTTAGTAATTATAACCATAACCTGGAATGGAAACTCTCAATTCACCCTGAGACTGCTTAATAAGTTAGAAAATGAAATGGTTGTGGCCATTATGTCTCAGAGAGAACTTTGGATGACAGAAGAATAATTGTAGCATGACGAAAGAAAATTTCCTACAATTGTTTGGATAAAAGCATGGCTTTTTCTTCCTTAATTCCTTTCCTCTGTATTACAGCATTATATTTTTTAAGATTTTGTAATTATCAAACTTTCATCATTTGTTATGACTTCAAGTAAACTTAAATGGTCTACCTTTTCAATAATTCATAAATGTTAAGATTAAAAATTAGCATATTAAATGGTTAGTTGTATTATTTTCTTTTTAGAAATATTTTGAAGTATACTTATTATGATTACATTTAATTGAGATTCATTGAACCCACAGGGAAATTAGCTAGCAGTAAATTTTTAATTATTTTTAGCAATGACATACAAAATTTTAAGTATAGTACAACATTTTGTTGAGAAAGTCCAAAATAACCACTTTAATATAGGATTTCAACAGCAAAGATAAAGTTACTAAAAAAAATCTCATAGGATGGATTGGTTTAAAACAATCAAAGTATATATTATCTTATTCCATAACCCAAGCCTAAAACTTTTGGAAGTGAAACAGATTAAAATGTTGCTTCATAGAATTCCATAAACACAAAAAGAACTTAAAATTAATAGAAGTCTTGCAAAAATATTCTAATATCTAATTAATTGTTTAATTAACTTAGCCTTGAACTATCTCTTGACCTACCATTATACTTCTTAGACTTCTTCATCATAAGGTTGCAGTCCCTGTGAAAGCTTTATTCAAATGTGTGTTTTGATTCCTGAAGGAAGTAGAGTGTGTCAGACTTGGACTCCATTGCGCCATGCAAACAAGACAGAATAATCTTGCTTGTGATTTTTTTTTCTGTTCCTGCTTTACATCTTGTCTCTTACCTAGTAAGTTCAGAAGTGAACTTCAGATTTCTCACTTAAAAGATCATATTTTTGCTTTACCTTTTAGTCATTTCAAGGACTCTAGTCAAAATGACTTTTTAGACTTCTGACCAATTTCAGTATATTTTGATGTCTTTGTTCTACTGCTTGGACTGTGTGTATGTGTGTGTGTGTGTGTGTGTGTGTGTGTGTGAGAGAGAGAGAGAGAGAGAGAGAGAGAGAGAGAGAGAGAGAGAGAGAGAGAGAGCTTTATTTTTCTCATTTATTTAGAATTTGTAAGCAGGATGTTTCTACCAACCCTATTATTATTAATTTTCTGGGAGCTCATGCATCTATAACAACATTTAAGCTAGTTATATTGTGATCCAGAAGGTGTGTGTGTGTGTGTGTGTGTGTGTGTGTGTGTGTGTGTACTCATGCTACTAGGAATTGGGGTGTGGTGGCACACGTTTGTAATCCCAGCATTTGGGAGTTTGAGACAGGAGGATCACAGTTCACAGACAGCCTCAGCTACTTAGTGATGCCCTGTGCCACTTAGTGAAACCCTGTTTCAAAATAAAGACTATAAAATAAGGCTGAAGGAGTAGCTCAGAAGTAGAATGCCCCTGTGTTCTATACCCAGCACAAGAAAGAAAGAAAGAAAGAAAGAAAGAAAGAAAGAAAGAAAGAAAGAAAGAAGAGAGATTCTACCTCAGAACTACACCCCAGTTCTTTTATTTTTATTTATTTAATATTTTGTGTGGTACTTGGATTGAACCCAGAGGCATTCTATATCTGAGCTATACTTTCCATCCCTATTTTATTTATTTTGAAACAGGGTCCCTCTAGGTTGATGAGACCATGAATAACTGCTGAGGCTGGCCTCAGATCTGCAACCCTCCTCTCTTAGTTTTCCAAATACTTGGATTCTAGGTGTGAGCCACCATACCATGCTTATTTTGTTGTTGTTGCTGTTGTTGTTTATAGTCTTGCTAGGTTGTTGAGAGTCTTGCTAAGTTGCTGAGGTTGTCCTTGAACCTGTGATCTGCCTCTTATCCTGCCTCTAGTACTGGGATTGCAGGTATACACCACCACATTAATCTAAAGATTTTTTATTTAAGAGAAAGAAAAATAATTAAAAATCAAAATAAATGACAAAGTGATATCATAGCCCTGGTCTAGGTGTCGCCTCTTTCCCCTTGAGAATCGAAGAAGCTCCTAGAGTCTAAAAAGGGGTGATCAGGGTCCCAGCCACATGGTATAAATGCATGCTGGGTGAACCCGCATTTCTTGTGAGGATTTCAAGTGCCTCTCTGTTTCAAGATCCTTGTGGGCATTCTTAAGGGTAACATTTTACAGCTGACATTACTACTGACTGAGGAATTCAAGGCCAATCTCTTAGACAACATGGGTTTCTCTTCCAACTCTCATGCCAGAATGCCAGTGTCTCTTTGGCAAGCCAGCTTTCTAGGACTACTATGAAAATTACATGACATGGCTTTGATGGTATTTTCCTGTCAACAATACATATTCAGTATGTGCAACATATCCATTATAGTACATGTGTAATCATTGAACTTGAGATCTAACCTCCCTTTTATTCATAGAAGTATGTGACATTTTAAAGCTATATTTCCTTTGAGTTTCAGGTGGATGTATACGCATTCCAGATTAAATGGGTTATTTCAAAAGGAGAATAAAGCTCATGTGAAGGTTTGCCAGCAATCAAATTTCAAAGGGACATACTTGTCCAGAGTGGAAGGGCTCATTTAAAGATCTTAGGGAGATGCTACCAACAATAACTACAACTATTCAGTTCAGAGACTAAGATGTAAAATGTTCAGTACAGACAGTTGGTACAGCATAACAAACTTTTTAAATGTTGGCTACAAACATCAGTTACAGAGAAGTAAAATCAAGGGGAAAGCTTAGCCAGCATGGCTAATGTAGAAACAGGAATAGAATTACTAGCAAATGAAACAAACATGGAGGATAAATAAAATATTTCAGCACAGAGAGACAAGACAATAGGAGCCCTGTCCTGTTTCTAGCCAAGAAAATTACCTGGTCTAATAGGATTTGACATACCTCAGCAAGATGCCCTTGCCTGTTAATTTCCCCACTTCCTGGCCCCTCCTCACCTTCACGCTGTAGAGTAAGTGAGTCAGTTAAAGTGGCTGGAACTGGATTAATTTATTTAGATTTTATTATTTCCAAGACATTCTTTTATAGTAAACCTAGCATTCATTTAATGCAATAAGTTGACATTTAAAGCTGTATTTTCAAAATAAGTATCTAATTAACTCCTTTAAAACTTTTAACTAGTTATAATCTCATAAACTAATAGTTTTAGTTATATTCCTGAAAGATACAGTCAGACATAAAATTTATCTTTCCCCTTACTGCCTACTTAAAACTTCCTCCCTTTGCGGAGCACACTCTTGTTACCCGATGTCCAGAGAAAAGAATCCCATGATGGAGTTATTTGTTATCAGGTTACAAAAGTGCTCTAGCCTTTGTACTCCCAAGGATAATTTCATTTATTATTATTAATTATGATCCCTCCACTGCATAAGAATTAAAATACTGACCTTTGTTTCATGTTTTCTTCAAAAGTGGCCCACCACTCCAGAGCATCAGCAGCCTATAGTGAGCTTCCTTCCTTATTTCCAGATCTGAGGCTTCCATTTCTTTGTTTCTTACCCTAGAAGGACTGGCTCATGGAGGACTGGGGAGCTGATATGAGAGAAGTGTGTATATTCACTTGTTGTGAGCTATACTATGCTCCCTGACTCCCCTTAACCCCAAATAATGAAATCCCAAGATGCATCAAGGTTCTGACCCTGTAGACCTGACTTCATTTGGAAGTAAGGTCTTTGAAGATGTAGTCACGTTAAAATCATATTTGATTATATTGGGCCAATTTCACTGGTGTCTTCATAAGAAAGCAGATGCTGAGCACATCACAGGAGAAAGGCCATGTAAAAAGGCAGTAAAATTAGAGGGATTCATCTGTAAGCACAAGGCTTCCCACAATCCCATCAAGGAGGGAGTGAAACAAACAGATTCTGCATAAGGAAACAAGGCCACAAATACCTGGGTTTTAGACTTTTAGTCTTCATCACTGAGAGTGAATGAAATTCTGTTGTTTCAAGCAACCTGTTTTCGGGTGTTTTGTTACAGTAGCCCTGGCAAATTCATGTACTCAAGATGGGGGAGACAATGGATAAAGGTTTTGCTGAGAATCAAATTAAGCCTTCTTTCATGTTATCATTCTTGGAAAATATAGTATCAAAATATTTTAGCTGGTAAATATATATTATCATTTTTATTAAAAAAATTTTTTTGGAGCCAGGCATGATGGTGCACTCTTGTAATCCCTGTGCTTGGGAGGTGGAGACAGGAGTATCGGGCAGGTTTGAAGCCAGCTGTGCTGGCTTAAGAGATCCTGTTTCCAAATTTTAAAAATATATATAAAAATAGGTCTGGGAGTGTAGCCCGGAGGTAGGGGGTTTCCAGGAACCCCAGTACCACCAAAACAAAATATTTTTTTGTGATTCAATGTAACTCTTCCCCTTTCCAGTATCCCACTGAAATATAAAGATGTTAACCAACCCATCCATCTAAATGTCTAGAAAAAGATTTCCTGTACTTTTCCTCTCCTTCTACTCCCCTGGGTCAGAATTAAGGGCTGCATCACCCCCTAAATGGCAAACAGTCATGTGTGAAATCCATGCAATTTTTGAAACGTTTTTTGAATTTAAATTTATTTTTTGAATTTTTTATTGGTGTACTGTAGTCATACTTCTTAATGGGTTACACGATAGTTGAGACATACATGCACATATCACCCTTTCTCCACTCCCACCTCAGTGTAACTGGGTCTACAACGAGCTAGTGATCTGCCTCCACTGAAATGAGAGCTGACAGGAGCTGACCATCATATGTGGATGGGGTGAGGACTCCAATTTCCGGAACAAAGTGGAGGAAGAGCCTGGAAGCTCCATGGCAATTACAGGTACTTATGAATTACATGGGTTCAAAGATAAAGAAGAAGACTAGGTATAAATAAATACTGCCACAAATTTGGAAATAGTTGAGAGCCTGACAGTAACTTTATCCTGGACCAATTCACACAGCACAGAGAGAAAGAATGTCTTGATCAAGAAGGATAACACAACCTGCCACTTGTCAATAATTTTCATGAATGAAAAGCTTGTGAAAACATAGATATGGAATGTCATCTAAAAGAAAAAGGCTAAAACACCCAGATCATGGAGGAGACCAGGATAATTCTTTAAAGCACAGTGCGAAAACCTGAGGAACCTGTAGGAAGAGGTAATTTCTCTGAGTCAGGAAAATGAGCTCAGATGAGGGAAAACAGCAGGGGGAGATGAAATTTAAAGATAACTAGGATTTTGAGGAATTCAAACACAGATTGAAATCTTCATCATTATAGTCAACTGGGAAAAAAATGACCCAGAGGAAAAGCAAGTTAATGACATGAAGTAAATTTCAAAGACACGGAAGAACTCAAAATAACTAAAAATATGAATTCTATTTGCATTCAACTGATAAAAGTGAGAGACAAGGAATAATTTTTGTTCCATGTTTTTATTTTTCAGAAGAGTGTGAAAAGCATCTATGTCACCTACATATATGGAAGTCCCCTAAATTTTTATTCCCTAGTTAACACATCAAACATATACATTTTATTGTCTATCTCCTTATACTTTTATCTTTAGCAGAACCAGTACATCTGAGGGCTCTGCTCTCCAAGGATGCTCTCAGCATTGCCTCTACTTCTGAACCATCTAAACGTGGGCTGCTCATCCATTCCTGCCTTTCTGACTCCAAAACTCCTGAGTCTATGTTCTCCTGACTCTCCTTTACAGCATGCTCTGCAGTCTTTCACACTTTGCCACCTGCTCAATGCTCCTTCACACAGGCCTGGTTTGTTAATAAGGTATCAGTAGAGTTGGGCATGGTGGCACACACTTGTGATCCCAGCATTCAGGAGGCTGAGACAGGAGGATGGCGGTTTGTGGATAGCCTCGGCGACTTACCGAGACCCTTCACAACTCAGTGAGACCCTGTTTAAAAAAATTTTAAAAAATAGGGCTGGAGGTGTAGCTCAGAAGTAGAATGCCCCTGGGTTCCATCCCCAGTATTGAAAACAAACAAACAAAAACCAAGCAAACAAACAAACAGAAAGATAAAAAGGTGTCAGCGGAGGCCGTCTATTTGTTCTCAGTCGTTCTCAGATATGACCACCATAATCTTCTCTGTCTTGAATTGGGGTCTAGAGAGAGAATTTTATTAATTCTTCCTAATCTTTCCTCTATGTATGTTCAGTTCTCCTTTGCCGTTTTTGCAGTTCCCAGCTCCTTGTTTACAGGACCTGCCAGGTAATTTCCTCAAGTGCTCCTTCTCTATGGCTGTCACCAGTGTCCACCTGAGATCATGCCCAATTCACTTATCCCTGTACATCTAGAACTTTCTCTCATTTTTTTAAATCACCTATATCCTCCTGATGATTTCTTTAACTATGATCATATTTTGAAACCATTTTTTAAATTGTTGTTTTCTTTTTTTGAGGGAATTGCTGGGGATAAGACCCAGGGGTTTTCTACCTTCGAGCCCAACTCTTTATTTTTTAGAACAGAGTTTTGCTAAGTGGTTGAGAATCTCGATGCATTGTGAAGGCTTGCTCAAAGCTGAGAGCCTCCTGTCTCACCCTAACAAGCTGAGATCATAGACACGTGTCACCAGACCAAGCATTGAAATTAGCCTTTTATTTCTTTAAACAAGTATGTTTGTACTCATATTTTACATTCAGAGTGTGATTGAATTAATATTTGTTTTTTTACATGGCTTTCTTTCTGACGCCACTTCTCTTTTAAAGCTTCTTCCTTACGCCTCTCTCTCTATTCTTTAGTAAAATCAGAACAGTAAGCATTCATTTTCCTGGGAGTATTCTCTGGAGAAATTCTTTGAGTTAAGTAATGTAGGTGAAGTCCTCCAAAGGGAATTTATCACATGTAACCCTAAAATAATCTCCGTTTTGCTTTGTTGTATATTTTTCTCATATAAGAAATATGAATATGAGGTCTACCATTTTTTTCTTTTTCTTAAAGCCTGAATAGAAACTTTGTGTGAACATTGTGTGTGTGTGTGTGTGTGTGTGTGTGTGCGTGCGTGTTTATAGGTCCATCTTTTATTCAGTGTCAAATTTATTGACAATTGACACAAAGAAAAGTATTCACTTTAGTTTTCATTCTCGCTGTGGGTTTAGCCCTTTAGATGGTTCTGGATTTCTGTGGGGATTCTGACAGACACCTTTCTTTTAGGGCCATGTGTATTCTCTCCTATCTTCTTCAGTGTGAGACAATTTGCAAACCAATTTGAAATTCAACACTTTTAAATAATATCCTCTGGTTCAAACTTCTTTGTGAATTCTATTTCCCTTTCTAGGTTTCTTTCTCTACTACATTTTTCATGAAGAATTCTGTTTCCTTTCTAGTGCAGTGATTCATTTATAAAATGTATTTTCCAAGACTTTTAGGACTTTTATCTTTTAATTGGTGGGGAGATCAGTTAGAATGCCCAGTCTACCATGTTGACAGAAGTGGAAGATTATGTTGAATGACTTTACATTCAGATAAATTTAATAACATCTTGCAAATTAGCAAATGCCTCACCAAATCTTGCCTTTGTCTGCTCAGTTCTCCTGATATACTTCAAGTTTGTTATTAAAATAAATCACTTGTTTCAGTTCTTTAATCTACTTATTTAAATTGTGGACTTGAAATTTAATACATATTTGGAAATCATTTATGTATTTATGTATTGCTTTAAAAATGTTCTGTCAGTATCCTGGATAACTGGCATGTGCAGGTTTTAACAGAAATTGTACCATGGTGAGTGTAATCTGATGTATAATAATGAAGCACACTGAATAATTTTCAACAAATAAGTACCAGATTTCCATTTTATCAACTTAACAGTTTTTAATGGTGAGGTAATTGTGTTATTTATTCTGAGCTTGTATGATAGATTATAAATTGAAATCTTCTAATTACATTCAATAGGGACATTTCCAACAAATTCTATATAAACTTCACCAAAACAGAATCTGTGCTTTATGGGTCCCTGGGTGTATAACTTTACAAAATGCTGTATTCACAGGATGGCTGTATTTGGTATTAAACTTAGGAAATCCCCTCAACATATCATTCATACCATTAATAATGAGTTACTAAGTGTTTACTGAGTAATCCATATAATCTGGGTTTGTGGTTGACGGATGTATTCAGAGAAACAAAAGGTTTATATCAGTACCAATAAATAATTATGCATTTATACCTCTCATGAAACTTGCCTTTGGAGATGACAAGTATCATTGGAAACATAAAGAAACCTACAAGTGTTCATGGTAGTTATTAAGAAGGTAACTCAGGATGAACTTCTTTGAAATACAAAACTTCAGAATATACTTACATTAAGTATATTCTGGTGGCTCACGCTTGTAATCACAGCATTCAGGAGGCTGAGGCCAGAGGATTGCGGTTTGAGGCCAGCCCCAGCTACTTAGTGAGGCTCTTTTGTAACTCAGTGAGACCCTGTTTCCAAATAAATAATAAAAAAAGGGCTGGGGTGTGGCTCAGAGATAGAATGCCTTTGGGGTCCATCCCCAGTACCACAAAAAAGATAAACAAAACAAAACCAGGCCTGACTACTGATACTCTTTACTAATTTCTTAATTAAAAAAAAAACATCTTTATCAAAGTGCCTTTCTTCTGGCCTCTTTCATTGAGACCGTATCTATCTTCTGTACATAGAAACACTATTGAGACATGATGTCACTACCAGTGTCTGCCTCCGCTCTCTGCTCAGCATTCGGATAGCAACAGGAGCTCTCTTCAGCAATCCTGTCCCGAGCATGTTTTCTCAGAATTCCTCTTCCTCAGAACTCCCTCTGCTTCCATGACATCCCACAATCCACCTCAACTCCTCACCTCCAGGGTATCAGCAGATAACTATTTCTACCGTGTTGAGGAAGCTGGTCCCACGTCACCTCCTGGTCCTCAGTAACAATCCCCCTTACAGCTTCCTTCACCTCCCTTCCTTTAGGTTCCCGTCTTTTACAGACACAATGGTTTTGGTGAGCAAAGCTATGGAAGTAAAGTCTTTAATAATAACAAAGAATACAAGAAAACACAAGTGAGATTTTGCTCAAGTACCATCCCAATTTTGTATTTCCCATTGGTTCTACTGAATGACTCTGTTTCCTTTTATAGAATGCTTCTTGTTCTTCCATGACTTCAACTTCTTCCTTCACTTAGAAGAAGGAGCTGTGTGGGGCGTACCAGCCTTACAAAAGCTTGCACGTGCCCAGTGCGTTCCTATGGCTAGAACTCAGCTGCAAGGCCCCCCTTCCTGAGTGAGTGTGAGGTCACCTGGCCCTGTTGGCCTGGGATGTCTTTGATGTGTTTTGTTATTTCAAAATAAAAGCCAACACAATCACCTTTGACATTTAAATATATCCCAGTTTTGGCAATAAACTAAATTGTTACTTAATTTAAAAAATCTTTACAAAAGTGCCTTTCTTCTAGACCCTTTCATTCAGTGTTCATTCATTCTCCTATCCGTTATTCATTACTTGCTGATTTTCAGAAACCCACAGCCCATTTCACAAGGCTTTTCTTTTGGTATCAGTGTTTGTCTCCATCTGGGCATTTACTCATTTCTCAGGTTCAAGTTCACTTCTACTCTTTTTTTAAAAATTTTATTGGTGCATTATATTCATACATCATATTGAGGTAAAAATACTTGTGTGTAGAGACATGCACACATCACTGATTTAACCCCTACCCAATTCCCACCCCATTTCCTCCCCTTCCCTCTCTCCCTTGCTGGGCTTAGTGGTTGACTTCAATATGTTTAAGTACATTGTGTGTTTTAGAGATTTTCCTCTTCCCCACTCCTTTCTCCTCCTTTAGGTTGTCTTGTTTGCTCCTTCATAGGATTTTCTTTTTCATCTAGAGTTCCTCCTATGACCCAATTCTCTCTAACTCTTACATATTAGGGAAAGCATCTGATTTCTTATTTTTTGTGACTGACTAATCTCACTTAGCATAATGTCTTCCAGTTCCATCCATTTCCCTGAAAATGATGTAATTGAGTTTTTTTTTGATGGCTGAGTAAAATTCCATTGTGTACATATTCCACAGTTTTGTAATCCACTGGCAATCAGAGAGATGCAAATCAAAACTACCCTGAAATTTCACCTAACTCCAAGTAGAATGGCAATCATTCAAAATACAAACAATAATAGATGCTGGTGAGGATGTGGAGAAGTGGGAAATCTAAGACATTGTTGGTGGGATTGCAAATTAGTGCAACCACTTTGGAAAACAGTATGGAGAATCCTCAGAAAAATGGGAAAAAATCTACCATTTGATCCAGCAATACCACTTCTGGGTATCTACTCAAAAGAAAGTAAACCAAACTACCAAACTAATACATGTGTATCTATGTTCATAGCTGCACAATTCATCATAGCCAAACTATGGAATCACTTCTACTCTTAAGCAACCATTATCTCTATCCTTGGGAAGTTTCTATTCTTTTTCTCTTGTCTCATTATTATAATTTCATATTCTTTCTTCATAACATCAAAAACCTTCCTTCTTTTCTTCTTTTCTTCTTTCCTTCCTTTCTTCTCTCCTTTCTTTATTCTTTCTTTCTTTCTTTCTTTCTTCTTCCTTTCTTCTTTATCATTCCCTGTCTTCTTCCTTCAAAGACCAACATAAGTTTCCTCATTTGAAGATTGCATCTCATCATTTCTTTATATTGACACACTCTTAAAGGTTCAGAATTTAGTCCTTCCCATGATTCTGTCCAAAAAGGAAGTGGTTAACATAAAACAGGATGAAGCCTCAAAAAGTATATTCAGAAAGAAAACCCAAACCCAAGGATAAATAGACACTTGACTTAGATATAAGTCTGAGCCCCACCAACCCTAGGTATCACTAACTAGGGAGAAGATGGAGAACTTAGTACCTAGAATATGGATTCGCACGGGACATGAGATGTAGCTTGCCTATTCAAGAATTACTTCAGAGGGAGAGGAACTAAATACAAGTAGGTATTTTTCTGAATGTTTGGAGCTTCAGTTCTCAGACAAAATCAGGTTAATTTTACCACCCACAGCAGTAAGTTTGATGTGTGTTCATATTTTGATTGGCTTCACCTTTACTCTCTTTGAAGTGCACTGGGGCAATTTTCATCAGGCTGTCCTCAGCAAGCCTTGCAATAGGGCTGTACAGTGGTAACCAGTAAGTGAAGTCGGGGAGTCATCTGCCTCTGCCTTTTCCACTTGCATTCCAAGTGAGTCTTAGAAGAGGTCCTTTCTCAAAGTGTATCAGGAAACAGATTGATGAGCATGCAGGCTCTGCGATGGCTGTTGCACTTTTGTGAGCTCCCAGCCTGCTCTCAGTGCTGTGCTTTGATGATATGGGTGTAATTGGATGGATTCAGTAAATGGCAATTGTAGGTAGCAGCATCAAAATTGCTACCCATGCAAACTCTGCTAAATTTTTGCATTCTATAGTTTGCTGTTTCTATGCAAGGTAGCTACTAAGCTGCATTTCCTAAATCTCAGCAAAATTAATCAAAAACCTTCTTGCAGAGGAAAGCATTTCCACACTTCAAATTATTCTTAGGGAAAAAATCATGATTTGCAAATACAGTCAACTCAATATGCATTTCCAAATGAGACAAAGGTCCTTTGTGGCAAAACTTATATTTGGTGTTTGGCCTTGTCCCTTCCTCATGCTTCATTTTTCTCTTTTAATTATCTTTGATAAAATGTGCCTTTAGTGTATCTCTGTGGAACAATGGTATGTACAACTCTTCCAACTATAGTAGCATTTTTAGTACTACACCAGTAGTGTTCTATATAGTCAGATTATTGCTTTTTTGAATTTGTAAAAGACAAGGAAGTGATAAATTTCTTGTAGTTAAGCTTATAGAACTTTTTTATGACAGAATTTAAAATCCTTAAAAACATTATTCAGTATATAATTAGTATCTCGGTGTTTTTATATTTTGAAAAACAACTACAATCTGAGCCATAATTGGACTCTAAATTGTACAAGTAACTATTGAACCATGAGTTCCTTAAGGCTACACAGAGAATAGTTTTCCATATATTCAAAATGTTCTACCAGAGGAAAAAAATGAAAGAAACTGATATTTATTTCCTCCCTTCAGGTACTAAATACCTTTGCTTTTTCTCATTGAATCCTAACACTAATAATAAGTAGCATTTATTGTGCAAATCTCTGGTGCCCATGATTACATATTTCATAGCAGTGAACTCACTGGATCCTTCCAATTTATCTAAGAGCAGGTGTGACACATGACACTACCTTTATTTCATAGAAGATAAACAGTACAGGAAGCTCAGTACCACTAGTATAATGCTTATGTAGCAAAGGTGGAAACTACCTTTTTGTTTTCGCCCCTCACCAGCATAGAAATGAAGAAGAAAAAAATGAATGACAGGGACTTCAACAATAGGATCTAATATATTATAGGTTATTACTGGAAATTTCTTAATTCAAACCCTGGTCTGAACAATCTCATAGTTAGAGTCCATCCTTTGGAGTAGGCTGGGAAGCAACAGAGCATCCCATAGGGAGCAACAGAGCATCCTGTTATAAGCTCCAAATGAGAAGAGAAGCTAACAGTTTGCCCCGGAAGCAGACACTCAAGAGCCTCTTCTATTTTACAGCTGCTAACAGCAATTCTCCTGCTCCACTTGTTAGCTGAAATGCACGTATCCATAGTTTCTTCTGTTCTACATGGCATTTCTAAACGTCACACTGATGCTCCATTGTCAGATGAACTGGCTTAAAGGTCCAAGACAGCTGCTTTTAGTCGGCTAGCCTCTGAGAGGGCTGTGTGGAATTTTGAGCTAGCGTAGAACTGCTGTTCAGGCCACCTCCGTCTGTCCTCCGCAGCCTCTCAGTGTTACTACTACCAAGAGAGTTGGGAAGAAGCTGCAAGGATTCTTCTGATATAGCTCTACAAGTCACTCAACATCGTTCTCCCCTCATTCTTTCCGACAAGAACTTAATAAACTGAGTCCTCACTCAAGATGGGAGGAGTTAGCTTCTGTAGTCAATGGGAAGAGTAGGAAAGAATGAGTGACAATCTTTAATTTATTAAGAGACAAAAATGCTATCAAGTTGTGAATAAATAGAAAATCACATTCTTATTTATTGCAAAAGGACCACTATAGAATTAGCCCTCTTGTTTTAAATGATTAATAGCAATTATTATAATTGTAATAGTAATAATAATATGTGCTGTGAATGGAATCTATCAAATACTACTTGTTTAGAATTCTTTAACTATACAGCTGTCAAGAAGTGTGATATTGACTTACAGTTTCCATTTTCAGATTCTCTCTACTTCTTCATTTATATACATGGATCAGTATTCAGAGTATATGAAAAATTGGAATATAGAAATATTGTCATCTGATTTCTGATAAATATCAGAAATCAATGGAGGAAGAAACAAAGATAATCATAAGAAAACGACATGGAAAAGGAAAATTTTTAAGAAATGATAGTAGAACAAGTATATATATATGAAAAAATAAATTTCAGTACAATCTCACATCATCACAAAAATAACTCCCAATTTAACATAGATAAAACTTCTGAAAGAAAGCATAAAAGAAATACTCAAACTCTTGGGGTATAAAAACACTTTTAATTCAGAAATCTCTAAGCATAAATAAAACAATACATTTGTCAAGATAAAACCATGTTCTTCAAAAGATACTAATAACAATATAAAAATGAGCCTCAGACTGGAAGAAAAAATATTTGCATTGTTCATATCTGACAAAGTACTTTTATCTACCATGTAAAGATTCCTTGAAGCTGAATAAAAATAAGAAGAAAAATTGAATTAAAAATAATTCTTGAATGTACATGATTATAGTTTGGATATATAATATCCCCTGGAGAAACTGCATGCATCAGAAATGCAGAAATGTTCAGAGGTAAATAACTGAATCATAAGGGCCCTAATATCATAAGTAAATGAATCAGTTAATGAATTAATCATTTAAATGTTATGGGTTGGTCATGAATGCAGGTAAGTTGTGGCTGGAAGAGGTGGCTCACTAGAGGTGTGGCCTTGGGGAATAATATGAATCTTCTCTCTCTCTCTCTCTCTCTCTCTCTCTCTCTCTCTCTCTCTCTCTCCGCTTCTGGCTTCAAGTAGTGAGAATATCTTGTACCCTGTGACAACCACCATCATTTATGCTTCAAAGTAGGCCATATGGACTGAAATCTCTGTGTGAGGCCCAGAGAAAGGACAGACTGGTGGTGAGGACATGATTCCACTCGTCCCATGCAGTTCCAGATGCGTGTATAATTATATAAGCATGATTAGGCAAAACATGGTACACATGTATATACATCATGTTGGCATAGACACATGACATTTTTTTCAGAACCCTATGTACGTGACAAGTCTGTAGAATAAAGCAGCTATTGTTCTCCTCCCAGTGGTGACTCCATCTGCTTTCTTCTGTCTGAAGATCTCGCTGCTAAAACCTCCCCTGACAATTGGCATAGTTGGCAGGATGAGGTGAGAGGCTCCAGTGCCCCTCTGGAGGAGCAGCCCCAGAGAAACAACCCAGGCAGAGGGCATGTGTCCCCCAGCTTCCCTGTGGCTCCCAGTAGCAGAATATCTGGTGGTGTGTACCACACCAAAAGATTGAGACAGTGGACATCCCCAGCTGGATGAGGTCCTGAGGGTTTTAGAGGCTTTGGAGACAAACATTCTCACGGCGCAGTGAGAAACAGCTAGGCAGGTAGTCCAAATGTTTCTGGAAACGCTGCGGTATGCCGGCTATAACACTGACATTTTTTGAGACTAAAGACTTGACCAGAGTGCACAGTTAGCAGGAGAACCACCTAATCTGAGGACACATGAGGAGCTGACTATTTACTTGTCCCTTTGAAATGTACACTGTGTCACTGAAGGCTGCCCCAGAAGGTTATGAAGGCCAGATTATTGCAATGTGATGTTCCCTGTTGACTTTGGGAATCACTCTTTCCTAATAGCTCTTAATCTGAACAGCTACATACTCTCCTAGGGCCAGTGCATTTAGAAGAATAGCTTTCTCAGAACCCACAAAAGTAGGAGATATCCTAAGTCCTTACAAGGAAGGGAACCCACCAAGGGGTAGAAAACCCAAGTCCTTATAAGGAAAGAAAATCATGGAAATGGGAGATGTCCCACATTTCTATGAAGAAAGTAAACTATGGAAGTGGGAAATACCGTATGTTCCTATGAGGGAGAGCCCCTTATGCCTACAAAAGTGTGGCATACTGATGGCTCCTGTCACAGGCAGCCATTCATGTGGGTGGCTATGGCCTTACAACCTGCTACAGAGGCCTTTTTTTATGAGAATGTGGCTCGATGCTCTAGCCAATGGACCAAGCTCCAGGTGGTCTGGTTTGTTCTCATAAGTGAGACTAGGCCATTGCAAGTTTGTACAGACAGCTGGGCAGCCTACCAGGGACTAACTTGTTGCTGCATTGATGGGCAGCACAATACTGGCTGATTGGGCACTGTGCATTGTGGAACAAGGATATTTGGGAGGACCTGGGGAAATAGAATCACTGGGAATGAACTAATATATATTATGTCCCAAAACGTAGGACATGACAGATATCCAGTAATAAGCTGCTGATTTTTAAGCAAAAGTTGGGGCTTTCTGACTACCCCAATAGCCCTTGTCAATAGCACCAGAATCATGAAATTAGCTAGGACATGTAGATACCCATACTGTGGGACTCACAGCCCAGTGGTGGAGACGGCCTCTTACTGGTGAAGCACAAGACAATGTACAGTAGTGTCCTTGGTGTGCAGAATACCACCCACACCAATATAGAGTTATACAGCCCTGGTGAAGCTCCCTGCAGTTCTCAATCTTCATAAGAATGGGAGTTTGGCTACACCGGCTCACTGCTGATGGATCTGGGACTGTGAAATGTTCTGACAGTGTGGCTACAGCCACAGGTTTGATTTTGCCTGCTCTGTAGCACAGGCTGATCAACTCCATATTGTAACTGCCCTTGAACAAACATCAGCAGCCTATGGTTGGTCCCTGGTAGTGACAAGTGGCACAAGTACTCCTTTTACCAGATAGCAGTTAGAAACCTAGGCTAAGGAGAATGGCATACATTGGCAATTGCATGTTTCCCACTGACCCCAAGAAGCCAGAATGGACTTTAACTGGCTCATAGAAAAGGAACTTCCTTGGCCCTGCCATTGGAAGAGGTGGCAGGTACAAGTGCGTTTGGTGGTGTTTATTTAAATGAGCAACCTTGCTAGGTGTGGTAGCACACACTGGTAATCCCGGCATTCAGAAGGCTGAGACAGGAGGATCCGGGTTCGCAGCCAGCCTCAGCTACTTAGTGAGGCCCTTTGCAACTCAGTGAGACTCTGTTTCAAAATAAGGATTAAAAAATAGGGGCTAGAGGGTGTAGCTCAGAGATAGAATGACCCTGGGTTTCATCCCCAGTACCACACACACACACACACACACACACACACACACACACACACACAGCAACCTTGATGCACTGCGCATGCCCCCTTAGATAAGGTAATAGTAGAAATGCAAGACTTCTTACTCCCTGCACTTAAACCCTGTACCCAGCGGCACCAAGACCTGTGGTAATGGCCCTGCTGTGTTCAGGCTTCTCAGGGAAAATGGGTTGCATTGTAGAAGCGGTGGAGCCTGGGGCAGAAGTCCCAGTTGCAACTGGATTCCTGGATATCTGCCTAGCCCTGCCTTATAGGGGTAATGCTTTATCCACTGGGAGAAAGCATCATTTTGAAAGTCACACAGGTCATAAGATTGTAGCTTATCCCCCTATATTCTGTGGAAGATATTCTCAACCCTCTACTTCCTACCCATTTGTTTGGGATGTTACATTTGAGATGTATCTTGAGACCTCTGAGTGAGAGTGTCAAACATTGTTAGTTAAATATTAATCTGTGAAGTAGAGATCAATTTGCAACATAGGCTAACAAGATTGTAATTGTGGTCACTTAAGTTAAATCTGGTAACATTTAATGAATCCTGAAATGGTCCAGAATGCAACATGTCAATAGGTCTTTTAGCCAAGTGAGAACTGGCCATTGCCTTTAGAGGTATGTGTATCACTAATCACACTAAAAGGCATTACAGTGCATTGCCAGAGCATCAGTACAAAATGGAGTTGGTAGAGGAGCCCGGGAGAGCTGGTGAAATAGAACTAGAGAGAAGACAATTTTTGTAAAACTGATTCTAAGCAGTTGGTAGGCAATAGAGACATGCTGGATAGAGTAGTTTGTGGGGTAGAAGGTGAGCCTTCAGCTCTTCTATTTCAACTAAAGATACTTATGCCTTCACTGAAGTTGATGGAAATCACAAAGGAAGAAAATCTAGGCTCATAAGCACTTCACATCTAAAGAGAGCATAGGAGTATTTTTCTTCTTTTGTTTGCTTTTTTTCTGTGGGAAGAGGCTTCATGTGGAGGTTGAGTTTGAATCTGCAATTATGATTATCTGTTTTTGTCCATTTTCCGTAGGTTAGACTGTATTATTTAATACCCCCCACATCTCCATGGTTCACACAACACAGATGCATTTCATCTCCAAGAAGCATTTATCTGTGAGTGGCTTAGCTCCTTCTGATTTTCATTCTAGAATCCAGTGCAAAAGGGCAGCTTCTTTATGACACCTGGGTTTCTCGGTCAGCGGGAAACATGTGACAACCAAACCTTTCAAGGGCCGTTTAAGCCCTTATGCAGACGTGCAGAATTCTTCCTTTTTGAAAGGTGACAGTTTTCCAAGAAGTCCAATAAAATCAGAGGTTAGGTGCAGAGAAAATACTGTGTACCAAGTCCTTAAAACAGAAATTGAATATGCTGTTCAGAGAAGGGATTGTGCTAGTGAATGTATGCACAGACGAGGGATAAGATGAGAGACATGAGAATAACCACATCGTGATGAGCTATCCACTTACAGGAAGGACAGACAGTGGCACTGACCATTTGTTAAACACTGAGTCAGCTGTCGGGGAATCATGCACCCTGAGGACTTAGACAGGGCCACACTTCAATGGAGAAGTGAGTGATCCAAACAAGAGCTCTGACAGTTATAGTTTAGGTTGAAAGCCAGGGGACACATGGGAGTAGGTACGCTGAGCATCCTTGGTGGGCGGACAACAAAAGATGGGGAGGATGTGAAATTATAGAGGGCACCACCTAGAACATCTGCAATGAAGGCAGGTGCCCAGACAAGTCTGGAAAACCTATGTAAATCATGGTAAGAGGGTCCAATTTCATTCATATAGCAATGATATCACAATGAAATTTGTTAAATTACAGAATGATTTCAGTTCCATCATAGGAAAATATCTCCAGAATATATTAAAAAAAAGATGAAAAAGTTGAACTAATCCAGAGGTATTTGAGACAAATAATGACAGTAGCCTAAAATAAAGCACAGCAGTAACAGCAGAGTGGAAGGAGTATATTTAAGAGGCGGCAAGAGGGTTGAATCATTAGGATTTTGTGTCTGATTAGAAGTGGAGGATGTAGTGATAAAGGAAAGGAGAAAACCAAGGTGACATCATGAAGTTTCTGTAAGAAACTGGGGGCCTCATGCCTCCACCAAGCAGGGGAGTGAAGGATGAAGATCAGGGTTGGTGGGTGTTTTGAAGGTGCAGATCTCAGATCCAGAGTCTGAGAAAATTGGGAGACATTAGGTAAATATGTTTAGTCTAGAAAGAGAGAGGACGAGAAGTCTCAATATTCAGAATAGGTAAGCTAACATAAGGATGATCTGAGCTGTCTTCTGTTAATTATGACATGCTATGCAAGAATTTACACTGGGAAGTGAATTCTATTTGAGATATATTATTCAGATATCAGCATTAATAGAAACAGGTCAAGTAGGTGAGAATTTATTTCTGAATCGACAGAGTGAGAAATGATGTGGTTTTAACCCAAGAAGGTGGCTATGAGAATGGCAGAGGGTATAGAAAGGAGTTAATCGTCTCAAGGATGGTTAAGAGACTTTACAAATGGAACTTGGCAGTTGGTTAAGTACAGGAGGAGAGGAAGGGAAGGCTAATTTTCCTGGTTAGTTTTATCGCATCACAGTCAAGGTAGGAATAGGCGAAAATGAGGAGGTTAAAGAGAAGTTCAGGTTATGATCCTATGGTATCTTTGTTTTAAATGGATGCAAAAATAAACAGACACTCCATAAAAGAAGAATATAGAATCCTAATCGCTAGAATAATTTGAATATGAGGAGTACATGTGCTATGCTTAATGTCATGATGGTATACAGAACTGCCCAGGAACCGCCTGCGGTTAACAGCAAGAGAGGTCAAAGGGCAAACTCCTGAAACACCAGCAACAGTTATTTGAGGAAAACTACCCTGCAAAGGTCACTCTGGGAGGCAATGTTAATCGTTTAATCAATGTCAACTCAACTCTTTTTTTGTTGTTGTTGTTACTAATGAAAAACAAAAATTTTAAAAGGATGCTGTTGTGCATGGCTAGCCTTCCCTTCTTCTCTCACACCTAGGAGTGACAAAGGTCGGGCCAGTGTAGTTCAGGCCAGTAATGCCTCAGGAGAATCTGCTTCAAGGACCTTAGGAACACATTTTCTTCCCTCATATAAATGAGAACAGAGGGATCCTGGTTATTAGTTTCATCTGTTTCTCTCTCTGTATTGGATAGAAACGGGGGAAATGCCATGCTATTCGAATCTTGTGGAGTTCCACAAGGCTAAACACAAGAGAACAAAAGCCACAAACGATAGCGAGGCGAAAACAGAAGATGGAGGATTCTGACAGTATGGAACGGTGCACAGGCTTTGAGCCTTTAACTGCGGGCTTCAAGTTTGGTGAACAGAGCTACATTTTGTTTAGTGACCGCTACTTGTTGTTCTTTAAGTCATGTTCAGTTACATAAACAATAAAGTTACTGAGAAGAAGCATCAATCACTGGAGAAGAACTAAGTGTGTGTGGTATCACAGAATTCGGTAGAAAAGAGCATCCCCAGTGTAAGGAGACAAGGGGAGCAGGGCCAGACTGCCATTTCCCATTCACAAAGCCACCTGTGTCAGGGAACTTTCAGAAAACTCTGGGCATGGAAGTCAGATTACAGTCTTAAAGCATGAAAGTCAGTCTAGAACCCGAAAAATCACAGAACCAGAATTTTTTCTTTTCTAAGAGAGTTAAGTGACAAAACAGAGGAGAGATTTAGTAATAGAGGGATAGAGAAAAATAGAGAGGGAGCCTCAGCAAGCCAGGGACCCCTACTGGGCCACCAGTTTCTGCAAATAAAGTTCTATTGGAAACAGCCATGCCTACGTGGTTGCACAATGTCATGGCTCTTCACTACAACGGCATAGTTGAGTAGTTGTGGCAGAGACCATCTGGTGCACAAAGCTGAAAGCACTTACTGGGATGGAGCATCAAGGGAAAATTCTGGTCTTGCTTTCAGGGTGAGAGGCATTGACATAGTTATAGGAATAGGGAAAAGCTGCAGAACATGAGAGAGATGGTTAAGCTGCTAATCCAATGGACCCGGAGGACAGGGTTAGAAGGGACGGCTATGTGACTGATATTACAAGTATGGAAAAACGATGACATGGAAGTTGTGTATGCCTGGCTTTCTTTGTCAAGGAGTTGAGACATCCTTAGACAATTGGAATAAAAGCACAGACATCAGAGAATCCTGCACAACAGAAGCACTTGACCACTTGACAGGAGCAAGGAATAACTTCTGCTACGTTGATTCACTAAGAATATGGGTATTCAGTCATCTATCATCAGAGTTTGGATTTCTTTCATTTATATTTTCAAGAAGTAAACTTTTTTTCTCCTATTAGAGGCTCTACACGACAAGATAGGCTAAACATGTTCAGTTTGGATCATAACTGTTACATAATTATCTTCTAGGTGCATGTCAATATAGAGGGATATATTATTTCAGATTTTCATGGACATGTGTATTAAATTTTCTACTCTTTGTGTGAGAAACATACTTTAAGCATCATCAAGACATAAAGTTATTTTAAACTTATTTTGATAAATATTAAAATAATGAAAATATAAAAGTTAACACATCTACAAAAAATTATCTCTGGAATAAAAGCATAAAATTAACCATTATAAAGGATTTTTTGACAAGCAGAAATACAGATAAAAGTGTCAGTTGACCAAAAACCCAAAGCTACTGAACTGAGTGGCTCAGAGGGAGTGAGATTTCCAAACCATTGAAAATGGTGATTCAATCTATTGTATAAAAGCAATGTGATTTACTAGCATTCCCAATATAGATCTCTACTAGCTAGTCTAGGTTATTGGCAGCTGTACTTAATCTACTTGTAAAACCTTTGACTGAGGTTTCAAAATCCTGAGAGGAAGTAGTATGTAGAAAATTATTCATGTATTGAGTTACAGAAGTACACTAATGACTGTATTGCTTAGAGCCCCAAGGTCTCTTTGCTGCTATTTTATTGGTATTTAAATTATGATATTCAAAATGACAATTGAGTTATATAAAGTAGCAAGAACTGTAGACATAGTGTAATAAATGAGAAAAGAAATCACAAAATATTAAATGAGCTAAGGAACTATCTTAGTGCTTCTCTTTAAATATTAGAAGAGATGAGACAAATACACTCAATTTGCAAAACAAATTACAAAAACATTTACAAAACTTTAGTATATAAACCCGTGGAGTTCTGTATTGGTTCATGTAATCTTTCTAGTAAGTAGAATCAGTAAGAGTGGTGACATGAAGCTTCAAAAACTCAAATATCTCTTCCTAATGTTGACTGCTTATAAAATACTACTTTCCATCATTTCAGAATTTGGTTATATTACATTAAATGCTGCCTTTCTTTTGTTATTGCTCAATGGTATTCAGTCTCTATGACCTATTCAGAATAAATTTGGGGGCGCACCTTTGTTTTGCTTTTATGATTGTTCATCCTCTTATTAGTTGCTAAGAATTATTCATTCGGTCTTCTTGAAATCCCTCACACCAATCCTGACCAATGACCAGCACAGGACCGAGAAACCAGTAAGAATCTGCTAACCTGTGACTTTCCTACAACTTTGCCAGGAGGCTGGCACTTAAATACCATTCAACATCTGTTGAATCCATTCTCAGGATCTTTCAGAGGTTTCTTGCTGCCTGCAAAGATCAAATTCCTTGGTTTTATTTTAGAGACAATGCATAAATGATCTAACCATTTTCTGATCTTAACTTTCACTTTCCTCAGTGAAAACTTCATTCCAACCAATACAGGCTACTGACACACTCCTGAATATTTGTTAATCCTTTGACTTTGCTTACAACTTGCTTTCCCCCATTTCTCCTTCTGAAAATTATTTATCATTATGTGTAGCTTAAAAACCTAACTCTATCCAGAAATGGTGGCACACTCGTATAATCTTAGTACTTGGGAGGCCGAGACAAGGAAGGTCCTGTGTTTGAGGATAGCTTCAAAAAGTAGTGAGACACTTTTCAACCTAGTGAGGCCTTGTTTTGTTTTGTTTGTTTGTTTGTTTAATAGAGCTGGGGGTGTATCTCATAGGTAGAATGCCTCTGAGTTACATCCTGAGTATGACACACAAAAAAATTAACTGTATCATGAATCGCCTAGAAAACGCTAGTAAAGGGTACTATTACATCATTCAGTTAGCATTATTGTAGACCATTATATTTCAGAAATTTGCATTTCTTGGCTTGTGGCTAAAACATTTTATTTGGAGGCCTGTTGCCAATTAATTCATCTTTAGTCACTTTCTACAACATAACTGTGATATAACTCATCCCCAAATAAATGTTAAAGTAACATTCAGAAAACCATGTCACTAACAAAATTTAGTCAGTTTTGAAATGTGCCTTTTGAAAGAATCAGATAATATTCATTCAGTAGAGTTATGTATCATTAATGACATCTCAAATTTTTTTTATTCAAGATTATATAAAATACGAAGACATAGGATAAAGGATAATTATCCCATTATGAAATGAATCAAGTAAAAAAATGCAATCCTCAAGTGTATCCTTACAAAGCTCTTTTTTCCAGTATCTGCTATTTAAGACTGCAAATACTAGCTTTTATGCATACTGAGGCCAACTCTACATACATTAATGGTGAGCTCTATGCATCAAAGGTATTTCAGGGTATTTCTAAACAAAAATGAGAGGAAAACACTTTGGCAAATCTTGGCCATCCATTTCCAAGTTCTGCTGGTCCCTTCTGAGCCCAGCATTTTTGTCATAAACTGGTCTTGATGCAGAAATGTGCATATGTGCACAAACACACATGCTCTCAGAGATATTGTATTAGAAATTCTTAGGTGATCCTTACATTAATTGCATATTTCCTACATTTTTATGGGTAACTATTAAAGTTGTCTTTTATGGAGATTTGCAGCTGATGATTGATTTGAAAGATTTCCACAGTTACCAGACTCCAACACTTTAAGTATTCCACTCAATCTCTACTTTTCCATTACAGGCTAGCTCCCATTCAATATTTTTTATATATGGCTTCTATAATCTGTCCTACTAAGAAAGAACTACTTACAAACTGTTCCTGTCAACATCATTGCATCTATAATCTAAAAGATTAAACACATAAATTAGAGAAAAGAAGATTTATTTTCTTATGGTTTTAGGCTGAGTCCATGTGAGGCTGGGAGCCACAGATCTCAAGGCATGGCAGCAGGAAGCAGAGAAATAAAGAGCATGATAGCTGTGCTCTTCACACGATGGAGGCCATAAGCAAGTGAGAGATCAGAGAGAGGAGGATCCAAATATAAGCTCCAAAGCAGCAGCCCCAGGGCCACACAGTCAGCCACACCCTTACAGCCTACAGTACCATCCAGGTAAACACCTTACAGTGCTGGGATTACAAACCTCAACTTTTGATTATATCAACTCCAAACACTTTTCTGAGCTTTTCAAGGGGCCATTTTATTACTAACTATAATACAAACTTTATAAAAAGCTCCACCTGCATTGACTGGATTTGGGTTCTCCTTCAAAGACATTTCTTTTTTCTAACACGAGGGATTTCTGAGCCACAGAGAAAATAATAATCCAGGTGTTTATGCCACATCTTTACCTACAGATTCTATTTCTAGTGCATTTTCACGAAGGACCCTTTTTCTCTTGTGAATTCCTTTTCTCATTAGTGTAGTCTTTGTCTACTGAGCCTCATATGATGCTTTGCTTGGGCATTCCTCTATAATGCCTAAGTACTTCTCACTCTATTTTAGGTTACTATGTAAGTGAAAGGATCTCCAACTTTATTGCACATTGAAATCACATAAGGGAATTTCTAAAAAGAGTAATTCTTGTAACCCATTATTTAATGGGTTTCATAGGACTGGAGCAAATTTTAACTCTGTGGATTTTAACAAAGTTAAGAATTATTGACTGGACTGATTTTTTTTCTGTCAAAGTACTATCTGAGAGCCACAGGTAGAAAGAACTCTCTAAGTCAGCATTTGTGAACCTGTGTTGACTTGGACTTAACAATGAATTAGACAGTCATTTGCACTGACCTTTAGTAAATCAAAGAGTGATTCAGAACTGAGACAGTTGACACACGGCGAACAAATGCATCATAAGTCTTGTCTTTGAAAAAGGATGGAGGAGAAAGAAGATGGGGAGGAGAAGGGAAAAGTGACAATCTAGAGCTGATCTAAACATGTAGAAATTTACATTATTTACAAATAAAACTCGATCATGGTTATTGAGAAACACACAAATTGGTAGAGTAAGATTTGTGAGAGAATACTTAATGATCAAAATAAAGCAAGATTCTGAGGCAGTAGGAGAGACTGAAGTAGAGTGACATTGGCCAGAAGAACAGCAGGCAAAATAGAAAGAAAGGAGAAGCCCTACACTCCCCTTGGCTCTAGGCCTGTCTGTAGGGGATAGGAGTGTAGGTGACTGTGTTAATGACTGAGGGTATTTACTGTGCGAAGCAGAAAGTGAAATATGTTCTAAATATCATTAAAGAAGAGTTTGAGAATAGACTTATAAATTAAAGAAAGAAATGACCATCTAGGAAACGCATTACAACTGCTGACCAAAAATAGGGAAAAAAATTAATGTATGCTTTCCAGTTCAGGTTCAAGAATCATTTAGGTGGCAAAAGAAGAAGTAAGTACAATGCAACTAATAGCAGTGTTGTGTTCGTCAGCATAGGTGTGGAGGCCAAATGAGGCAAGATAGGATTGATCCTGATGTATGAGTTCAGAGTCAGATGGAAGTAACGGGCAACAGGTGATGGAAACACTACCTTGACAGGAGAAAAATGATGTATGACATTTATGACACTCAGGCTGAGAGGAAAAGGGAGGGATGCCCGAGGAACTGATAGCTGGGAGAATTAACGGGCTCCAAGACAGAATACCTCCCTGAATAAAGAAAGATGCTGGTTCATGTTTGGACAGTAATTTACTGAAGATTTTAAAGGAGAATGGAAATCAAGGAAATTTGGCCCCAATACTATTTTCTCAGACCCTGTAACTTTGAATAGGTCCTGACACACTCTGCACCTCCAAATTTTAATCTGTGACAAAAGACAATAAGACTTGGGGGCCTCGGAAGAAATTCTGGTTGCAAAAATTGTATGATTTAAGTGTCAGAAGCTTATCTTTCAAAACAAAAAGAGTACAAACTGTTCATTTTAAAATATTCCTTTAAAAAGTGACTTCAAACTTTAAACATGAAGTTGCTCTTCATGGTGACTGGGGATGGTCAGGATAGTATCTAGTGGACATGTTACTGATCCTGTGTGTGGGTGCCTGTTCTTCATATTCTTTGGCTGGTCACTTTTTTCTTAATTGTACTCCTCCTTCTCTGACCTATTCCTCGGCTCCTTGACAAGCTACATAGCTTGGATTTCTTCCTTAGATATTGGGAATTATCCAAATGTCCTCTTTTTGCTTACTTTTCATTCAGAACAGTGTCTCTCAATGATCTCATACACCCCCTCATTGCTCTGTCGCAGACACACTGATGACTCTAGGGCAGAAACATTACATATAGATTTTTCTACAGTGTTCCAGACAAATGGACTATGTTGCCTGTTAGACCCCTATGACCCAAATGCTTCATGTGCTTCCAGCTTTGCATATTTCAAAGGAAACCCATATTTTCCCCAAGCCTTTGCCTTCAGGTACAAGCTCTATCAATGTACTACTGCACACCCAGGACAGGAAGTGGGAAATCAAGTCAAGCTCTCCTGATTATTTTTTCTTCATCCACTAAATGTAATCCTGCCCACAAGTCCTATAGTCTCTATTAAAGAAGAACTGAATACATTTCCACCTCACCAAATCTCTTTTGCCTTAATGGTTTGGACTGCGTTTCTGGCCTGGACTGGGGAAATACCTTCAGTACTGCTTCACTGAGGGATTTCTTTTTAGTCTCAACTGATGTGCAACACTTTTTTCATAATTCTCAAGAATATAAAAAAATTCAACTCCTTCATACAATTATTTTATTTATGCACAATTCATAAGAAACTATAGTCCAGTTTTACTTTGGTATAAGGAGACTCTTTAAGATCTAACTTCTATCTACCATTACCTCATCTTCTCCTCTCTCACTGAAGTTAAAGAATAGAGCTCCCTGCAGCCTCCTGAAGATACCATGCTGTCTTATTTATCATCTTGTTGGCATTGACCTTCACTCTTCCTTGAAGCTTTTCTTCTATCCTTTGCATGGTCCATCCCCATTCATCCTTCAAGGGTGAATGAGGATATATTAAATGTTCTGTAGCAAATACATTCTACAAATCTGTTCACATCAATACTTTCTAGCACATGTCAAGCTCTTACAAAGTATTTAATCATGGTGGCATGTGAAGAAGTAAAGAAATATAGATAACTATAGCCCTGTAGTTTTAGAAACGAATATGGATGGCGGTTCAAAAAGGGACAACTCAGACATAACTACCAAGTTGTCTATTTTGCCAATAACTGTCATGCAAGAGCAATGTATTTATTATATGAGCCCTGAATCATAATAGATTATCTGATATTTTAAAGAAAACTAGGAATAGCTAGGGCCAGAAGACCTGTCTCATAATCTGGCTGTTTTGATTATTTGCCCCTCAGCATGCATTCTGTAGTTCTGTAGCAACATAAAGGTAATTTTGCTCAAAGTGAGGGGATAAGGCTTCCCTCCCTCCATATATTTATGTTTTAGATGAAATTAACTCCAATTATGGGATTCTAGGTGAGCCATTTAATATGTAGACTTCCATTGGCTGCAGTAATTGGCTCAAAGGTGTGCATGCGATCTAAATTACCCAATCAAAAATCTACTGAGGAAAATATATCCTGTCATTCTTCCAGTAGATGCCAGTGTAAACGCAGATACCCTGGTATGGTGCAAGCAGTCATCTTAGACACATGAAGAGTCAACTCTACAACACTACCAATATCAACAAGAAGAGAGCAGACAGCTGCCTAGAAACAAGCTGCATTCATATGACACATCTACGGTGCTATTTGAATGATGCATGGCATTGGCAAAAATGTTAGTCTTGTTTTTTCTGATTGTATTCCTTAGAGAAATCTGGGATCCAAAGACACCAGATTGACTTGTGCTGTCAGCACAAAATTAATAGATGATTTTAGTGTGAAAATTCTCGGAAGGAAAATCACCACAGTTGGGTTGTGGAAAATATTTGACAAATTATTTCTTTCAACTGAACATGGCACTGACTGAAGAGGAAATTTGCACAAGAAAACTTCAAAATGCGATGTTTCACCAAATTCTCTGTCTTTCATTATTTAAGTTCTCTACTTGTGGAAATAATATGAAAATAATAAGGGTAATGATGACTACTATGAGTGCACAAAGAGGTATAATTTTTCATAATAGAATTCAATCATATCAACAAACTCTAATTCCATTGTTAGTGTCATGTTCTTGTTTACCAAGCATTGTAGTTGTAAAACTCAAAACAATTTTATTTCCTTCATTGTTCAATAACAATTTGCAATGACATCACAAAAAAATTTAGTGAATCTTAATTTATTTTTTTTCTGATTCAAGAGATGGCAAAAAAAAAGAAATCAGAAGTTAGTGGATTCTAGTATCCAGAATATTTATACGCTTTATGAATAACTGAATAAATCTTTCCTGGAAAATTTATGTAATTACTCGTAGTAATGTCACTAGGCTGTAGAAGTTACACATGAATCTCACATATACAAGTCCTTTTTATCATAAGTCACAGAAGTTTTAAATAAAATTATTTAACTAATCATGTTAAATTCTACTAAATTACAGCTGTCAAGTATTCTAAGTAATTGATAGAAATTGACTAGACTGAGTTCTCTTGTCGTATTTACTGTCAGTATTCTCATTGGTCTTGTTTGTTTTATATTGTACTTTGTGTTAAGCAAATACATCTACTTTTTCCTTCATTCAATTAGCTACTTTTGCTTCCAGAAATATTTCTTATAAATTTTCAATTTATACAACATTTTTCTATCATAACTCACATCTGTTTATATTTATCATTATGCTTGATCAGTGTTATTCAAAAGCTTCTTTGAAAGATACTTATTTAATGAGAATGTCACTATTTTTTTAATCCTTCATTTCATTAGAGGATGCTCATGAAGAAAGTCCCACTTATATGACAGGTTGCTCTGGATTTCCTAACAGAATTCTTGAAAAAATTATTACCCACATTGGCTAAATTAACTAACCTAACCTATCAGTGATTTGGCCATCACATTTAACTCTATGGATTTTGTGATTATTACTGATATTTTTTAAAACCATCTGCTAGAACATCACGTTTTACAAATATAGGTTCAGTTTTCTTGATAAGAAATTGAAGTAAAGTAACTAATATTATAAGGCTGTTCATGAGTTGAAAATAATATAATATAATTTGCCATTCTAAAATGTAGGTAAAATATCCCAAAGAATATGAAAAATGTTAAAATACAATTTTATGTAATTAGATTCTTTCACATTGTGGGAAGCTATAACTTATGACTCATAACAGGCAGAGGGTGTGCAGCTCAGAGGTAGGGTGCATGCCTAGTGTTTGTAAGAATCAAAGAATTAATGAATGAAAGAATAAATAAATAAGTAGCAAAGAGTCAAGTTATTTTTACAAAGCTAAGTATTCAACCAGATTTCTTACCAGTTCAACCAATATTAAGTATTTGTCTAAAGTTTCTATAATTTTTTTTTCTAAAAGGTATTAACAACTAGAGTTGATTGATCCAAAAGGTACCAGTCCTGTCCCAGTTGCCTCAGCGAGACAATTCTCTGTCAGCCAATCAGGGCACAAGAATAATGTCAGGACATATCATCCTGTAAATTTAGACTTTGGGGCAAAAAAAAAAAAAGAGAAGAAAAGTCAATCTTACAGTTTAGTATTTTTGAATGAAAGTAAAATAGTAGCTAGAAGTAGTAGAATCTCAAATTTAAAAAATCAAACTAAATGTATGATAAATATAATTTCATCATCAAAGCAATACTAAATAGTAAATAAAATATCTTATACCTTATGGTTTCTCTCAAATAGTCAGAGAAAACTGTAATTGAAAAAGTCTTGCAATATATGCAAATACGTGCCACATCTAAACACAATACTAGATAAACAAAAATATTAAGAACCAATTAAGCCAGGCATGGTGGTGCACACTTATAATCTCAGCATTCAGGAGGCTGAGACCAGAGGATCATGGCTCCTGGACAGCCTCAGCTACTTAGTGAGGCCCTCTGCAACTCAGTAAGACCCGGTTTCAAAATAAAGAATAAAAAATTGGGCAGGGGGTGTAGCTCGGAGGTCGAATGCCCCTGGGTTCCATCCCCAGACCCTCCCCCCACACACACACACAAAGAACCAATTATATATCACATCACATTTAATGGAGATCATATAGATTTTGTGATCTTTATTGACTGCAATTCCACAGGCGTCAAAGATGTCAACAACAACAGCAAGAGCTGGTGTCTCCATCTCAATTCTGAGCACTCCTCGCGCTTTTCTATTCGTAGATTCTCTCTCTCCAGCCAATCCAAGGAGAGAGTGGTTTAGATTGTAATGATGTTTCTTCATCCTCTTTTACCTGGAAAACACTCCCCAATCACCAGAATAATGTTCTTTTCCATTATACCTTATCCGACAAATGACAATCCCTATGTGCTTAAAAAAATACATTTACAACAAAAAGCTATTACACCTCAGTGTTTTCAAAAGGCCCTTGCACTTAGTTTTATATAAATAACTCAAAGTTTCCCCTTAGTTGTAAAAGACTGGATTATTGATAGCAGTACTATTTCTTTGTAGTAGTACCATACACCTGCAGCTTTACCATGGCTGTAGAATTAGTGGTGGAGAACTTCAGTATCCTCTTTTTCTGATTTCATCAGGTGTGGTTACAGTGGGGCTCTCCCCAAGCTCCACCCCCAACCCTAGCATTTCAGTCCACGCCTCTGAAATAACAGGATGCGCCAAGCTCAGCCAGCTTGTAGCCCCAAGCAGATCCATCCGTCCAGCTGCAGCAAATCAAAGCAGCCAACCGCAGAGCAGAGAGCTTGAGAAAAATGTTTGTTGTGTTAAGATGTGACGTTTTTTGAATAAATGATTAGGCAGTGTTGTTATGGCAATATGTCAAAAGAACAACTTAGAGTTGTAAGTTCTGGATTCTATCTTTTAAGAGGACACTTTATCTACCAGAAATAGAAACAGTAGTATTTTACTCTTTACGAGTGTCCCTCAGGTTGAAGTGTTTTCTTGATTCTGCCATCAAGTAGCTTTTGTTTCTTATCGAACTACACTATTGCTTATAAATTATATTTAAAAGTATCTCCAATCTTTCATTCTTTTTATCTGCAAACCATATTATATAATATTACGTATACATACACATAACATATGTATACGTACACAAACATACACATACATATCCAATTCCAATCCAATCTAAAAGGTATGATAAATTACGACATCCCTACTTCTAAAGGGTAGGGGATGGGGAATTTAACTATTTTGCTTTTCAGACTCTATAATAGAGGAACACTAAAAGTCCTAGGAAAAAATAAAGAGATACTAAGAAGATCTGATCTATTTAAGTCACAGTGTATTGGCTTATATTTTATTTGTCGCCAAAGAATATAGTATATCTAGCATCTTTAATGGCTTCCATAACCCACAAAAGCCCACACTATTATCAGGACTGTCTCCTACCTGGAAATATTGTAAAAGAGACATAGCCTAACAATAATCTTCAGTTTCTTGCTGTCAAAAAACTAACACAATTCTCACCTTTGCTCCTACATTCTAGAGGAAGTGGAGAGTGATTGTCACTGTGGTTTTTCTTCTGAAAGAGTTTGAATCAACCCCTACCGTCTAGTTATAAGACTAGCTCATCAAAAAAGTGATATGTTGCTATTTATCTTTATTCTATGAAATTTTCCAAGAAGACTATATTGCTTTTCTACAAAATATATATTTCTGTCCCTCACAAAGATATTGAAGGATTATAAACTTTTTTAAAGATTTCACTAACATGCCGCAGATGTTTCTAAACTGTTTACTTTCTCTATTATACCTCAATTTAATCTAATAAAATAGAAAAATATAATTTTTCATCTTATAAAGGGAACATGTGTATACATTACACATGTTGGCAAACTTGGAGGAGATACTCACTATTGAACTCTTGGTCAGATATTTAATTTTATGATTCTAATTTTGCCTGTTAATAAGGTAAATAGTTAAAGATTCCTCTTTTAACAAATATGAGATGGATATTCTAAAGGCCTGAGAGTTCTAGTTAGATACAGCAGGAGCTTGACATTTTATTTTAGTATAATTACTATAGAAGATAGAAATACAATAATATTGCAGGAAGTTTTAAGGGCATTTAAATAGTCTGCAACATCAGAAAAGATAGTATTTGACTAACATAGAGGAAAACAACAAGAAACATGCCTCTTAGTTCTTGACACATTTCAAAAGTTCTGGGTTAAATATTTGGAAAGCTGATACTTCATCATCATTAAAATACATTTAAATTTGTATAAATGACTTACACTAAAAATATTAGTTTCCTTAAAGTTAGAGTCATACTAACTTTCTGGATATTCAATACCATCACAGGGAATTATTTTCAAAATCACTGGCATTTATCTTACCTGGGTGGTTAAAGGTAGAGCCTAGAAATTACAGGAATCTGTGCCATATCATAACTCCCTAGTAATTCAGGACACATACTGTTGGAAAATCTGGAGGAGATAATTATTGTTGAGGTCTTGGTCAGATATTTAATTTTATGACTCCAAGCTTGCCTGTTAATAGGATAAATAATTAAAGATTCCTCTCCTCATTTCTTTTCCTTCCATCCCTCCCTTTCTCCTCCTCCTCCTCCTCCTCCTCCTCCTTTTCTTCTTCTTCTTCTTCTTCTTCTTCTTCTTCTTCTTCTTCTTCTTCTTCGTCTTCGTCTTCGTCTTCGTCTTCGTCTTCGTCTTCTTCGTCTCCTTCCCTCTCCTCTTTCTTCTCTCTCTCTCTCTCTCTCTCTCTCTCTCTCTCTCTCTCTCTCCCTTATTTTTGGTTCTGGAAGTAGAACCCAGGGCCTTATACACACTAGGCAAGCACTCAAGCACTCTACCAATGAAATTTATCCCAACTCCCCCTGCCCATGTCTTACTCCTTAATATAAGTCAGCTTATGAAATTGTGGTTTACCTTCTTGGGAGACTCAAGAGAGTCAGGACTGACTCATATTATTTAGCTGCTGTATCACTGTGGATTAGAGAAAGCTAGGAGCTTTAGAAACTAGTTTGATACTAGGAAAAACATCTCTGGCATGACAGATACCTAAAAAATGCATATTGGGAAAAAGTTATAAGTAGATTCTCCGTCAAATTTGAGAAAACACTTTTAAAATTATTACTGTGGTAAAGGATTATGATTACATCTTTTACAAAAGGAGAGTGAATTTTACAGACATTAGCTGATAACTGAAAAGATAGTTTAAAATTATAGAAGGTATTATTTGGTAATAGCTTTCTCTTACAAATTTGAATCTTTGACATGAGTACCATTTCTATACCTTAAAAATCTAATATTTAGAAAAACCTGAACACAAATTATATTCTTTCCAGTGTTAACTTTTATGTTTGTTTACTCTTTGAGAATCTTATTCTGCTAAGAGAACAGTAACAAGGACTCTAATTGGAGTGTAAATTCAATAACTGGTTAATTTTTATTCATTAAAAAAACAAAAAGGAGCCTCATAATGATGTTCTTCTATACAGAAAAAAAAAATATCTAGAGCCATATGTAGTTAGGCCCCGAGGACAGGCTCTCAACCAGTAAGTTAATAAAAATTGTATGTCTGGAAAAAAACTTAGGGGATTTCTTATAGGATGAGTCTGGCAGTATCGCCACTTGCTAACTGTTAAAGGCCACTTTTCGGTTTTACATTCAGTGGTGGGAAGAGAGAAATGATAAAGTGTCAGTAGGGACCCAACACCTACCAAGAGTTCCAGGACCCCCCGTACCAAAAGCACATTCATATTTAATGCATTACATTAAGGGTTCCCAGAGTAAATATTTTCCATTCCCCCCATAGCCATATTCCCCATATATAGACAAATTAATGAAGGTGGATTCTGGAGCTGCACATAAATATTCAACTAGTGTCTGTATTTATGCCCCAGCTTACAAATAACTAGTGGTCGGCTGAGCCAAAATAACCATAGAAGCTAGACATGTGGAAGGATTACTGATTTCATTTATTATACCACCTGTGAACCTCCTAGGGGAAAGGGCGGTCTAGTGAAATATTTTGGTGTGCTGACACAATTTTGTACTTGTTTATGAGCCTGCACCAGCCTATTCCTAATTTCCTGTTGTAATTCTTTGCTTCAAAGGCCAAGTCCACACATGGGAAGGATATTTTCTGCAAACAATCTTTTTGCAGTGCTGCTGTCTCTGTCTCTCCAATTGCCTCGCTGGGCATTTCTCTTCCCTTTATGCTTTTAACAGTCATGAGGGGTTTAAATTAGCATTTGGGGAAGAGCAAAACGAAGGGCTGTGGAAGTTTTCGCTTGCTATTGCCAGTTACCTGGTTGCAGTTCTTGTTGAATATGTAAAAGGGAAACTCTTTTCAAATTCATGAGCTAGAGATGACACTGAGAAGAGCTTTGACTCCAGCGCATTCCACTGAAAGATTAGCTGGTGACAAGCCATACTACTTTTGAGATCACAACCTTTCCGCAAACCTGTTTCTATTCCAAAGAAAAGTATGGCTGCATTGGGAACAGCCTGGAAATATCAGTACTCCCCCTTGAGGAAGCGTGGACCACATCCTCTCCCAGAGGACTGGTGACTGCAATCTTTAAGGCTTCCTATTAAAACGTGCTAATCCCAGCTGGAAAACTCGGCATTGCTAATGTTGAGGCTAAGATGAGAGACATTTCTGTCATCGCATCGATGAACATCTGAAGGACTGCATACTATGGTGACTTTCAGCTTTAATTGCTGATTTCCATTAATTTTTAATTGTACTTTCCTTGTTTACTAAACACAATTTGAACATTGAATGGGTATGTGCCTGCAAGTATACGTACTTACAGCTTGTTAGAGTTTAGATTCAAAGTGTCCCCTGGAAAGCCGGGCACGGTGGCGCACGCTTGCAATCTCAGCATTGGGGAAGTTGAGAGACCAGAGGATCGCGGTTTGCGAACAGCCTCAGCTACTTAGTGAGGCCCTCTGCGACTCAGTGAGACCCGGTTTCAAAATAAAGAATAAAAAATAGGAGGTCAAATGTCCCTGGGTTCCATCCCCAGACCCACAAAAAAAAATAAAATAAAAAAATATCCCCTGGACCTCATAGCCTAGAGTCCACTGTGTTCAGAGGGAGTCCCTGGGGGGGGTGGCTGGTACCATGTTACTGTGTGTGTGTGTGTGTGTGTGTGTGTGTGTGTGTGTGTGTGTGTGTTTACACTGCCTAGCTGCAGGATCTTGCTATAATCTTCCCTGTTGATTCTTAGATTCTATCTGCTGTTCCACCATCATACCCTTGAGACCTGAAACCCCAGCTCCTATTAAGCAGCCAGCATGAATACACTTACTTATGAACTGAAATATCCAGATACATAGCAAGGAAATCTTCCTCTAACTTTTCCAGGTCAGGTGTTTGGATCACAGCCACGTGAATGCTGACTGATAACAGCTTGAGATTTTGAAGTTTAGAAGTATAGTTCACTTCAATCATTGAATTTTAAAATGCATACTTTTTTTGGCAAAACTGAAGATTAAACCCAGGGACATTCTGCACACAAACTACTACACCAGTCCTATTTTTTATTCTTTATTTTGAAACAAGGTTTCACTAAGTTGAGGAGGGCCTCACTAAGTAACTGAGACTGGCCTTGAACCTGTGATTTTCCTGTCTCAACCACCCAAGTACTGGGATTACAAAAGCGTGTGCCACCATGCCCAGCTAGATGTATACTTTTGACAATAACTGTTTTCATATCTAAAAAGTCATGAGAATATGCCAGTCCAGTGGGATTCATTGTTTAACCAAATCCTGAGCATAGTGGCCCACGCTTGTAATCCCTGCGCTTGGGAGGCGGAGACAGGAGGATCATGCAGGTTCAAAGCCAGCTTCACTGGCTTAAGAGACCCTGTTTCAATATAAAATAGGTCTGGGAGTGTAGCCTGGAGGCAGAAGGGTTTCCAGGAATCCCAGTACCACCAAAAAAAAAAAACAAAAAAAACAAAAAACACAAAAAAACAAAAAAAACCTTCCAATCATTGTTTAACCAAAGACAAAAGACACAGGATGTCATTGACTCTTCTGATACTACTGGAAAATAAGATAGAAGCTAATGACTTGAATTAGGTTGTTAGAGCAGTAGTAATGTGGGATCAATAACATCTGGAAGTTTTTGCTCAAAACAATTTCCACATTTCCCTAACTACTGATGAGCTGAAAGTATCATCCTATATCATCCTACTAAACAGTGATTGGTTTCACTGTACGCCAATGAAATTTTTATTCCTTTTGTCAATTAAATTCTGGTATGATAACAGATTGCAAGTAACCTATTAATGGCCTGGTCAATGGCTTTAGGAGAATTTTGGGGAAATAAATGAACATGCAAATAAAAATGATAATTAGAGTCCAAAGGGCACGTTTCTTAACTGATAATTTGTTTGTTGTGCTTAAATATTGCAAAGGTTCCTGGTACGTGCATCATGCTCTACCATATGTGGCCCTGTTTTGCTTACAGCAAAGTAATTGTTACTTCCTGAGTTTTTAAATCAATCTCTTCTTTTTTGTACAAATGCTCATAATGATGATATTAAAAATGTCCATCTGTGTATGCAAGCTAATTTTTTATTTCTTCATAAACATCATTTGTCTTATAATGTATATATTTTTAATCTGTGTTTGAAGATTTAAGGAATACTATCCAAAACCACTCCTAAAGAAACTGAACTTTTTTTGTTTTATCTAATTATCTAATAAATTAATACAACAAGGGAGCTCATTAAATGCAAACCAGGAAGAGGGAAAAGGTGTTGCTAGAACTTAATTAGCAAGATACAGAGATACCAATTAACACCTATAGCTCAGGAAGAAAAAAAAACAACTTTTTTTTAAATGTGGCAGCATCAAAAAATAAAATCACAGCTGGCTGCACATATTAAGTGGAGTGCAGATGAATTTTAGTCTTCTGTTGATATTAAGGCCTTAGGAGTATGTAGGAAGGGGGAGGGAAAAGCAAAAGGGAAAATCTCTAGGCTGGTCAATAGAGCACCATTTTGCTGATCTGAATGCGTTCTGTTCAGGTGTTTATAAGAGACTACTCATTTAAAGGGAAAATTCTACACAAATCCTGAACCAGTAACATTTTATTGTTTTTAGTCCTTTCTATAGATATTTTCTCTGAAAAGCTATGCCATTTATAAAACATTTCTGTCGATTTCATCAATAACTATTTTCTCAAATCTAATACTGTGATAAAATAAACTTCATAAGACACAAGTCTCCTGAGATTACTCAGTTCAAGGCAGCATGAATTCAATAGAGGGTTTTTATTCTGAGTTTTTTAAGTGACTTTGAATAGCTCCTGACTATCACACATCAAGACAATTTGATGAAATTTACCTCATTTCATTTGGGAGGAAGCTGTACTGCCTAGAATTATGTTTCTCAAGGTCATTTCTATGTGCTCCTAACACCTATGAAGCCTAGAATTAAGGCAGAAAGGTTAAACCCCAAGTGTGAAGTCAGAGTGCTTGAGTAGATGTCAATAAATAAAGGAAACCTTGGAAGTATTAAACTACAATAATGTTATAAGTCTTCATCGGGGTAATAGTATTTTAACATTTGATATAATTTTAAACTTATAGAAAAAGTCCAAGAGCAGAACATGTACCTCCGTAAATCCTCTTCCCAGAGGCACTAACCCTGCGCCCTGTGTGTGCCTGCACACCCACACGGGCCCTGGGAGGGCTTGCCGCTCGCCTCAGGCCCCGCATTCTTCAATACTTTAGTGTCTGTGTCTTGAAAAGAGCACATTCTATATCTTAACCACAGCACAGTTATCATTTCAGAAAATAGAACACGGATAGACTACTTTTATCAGATCTGCCAAACACATTCTAGCTTTGTAAGCAGATTCCATAAGACCTCTTCAGACATGAATTTGGTCACACGCTGCATTTTGTTATAATGTCTTTTCAGTTTCCAACTAAAATGAGTCTTCAGAATATCTTTGTGTTTCATGGCATGGTCATATGGGAAGAAATTTTAACAATAAAATGTCATTTGATTTGGGTTTCTGGGATGTTTCCTAATTATATAGACCAGGTTGTACATCCTTATCCTAGTAACACCTAAATGGTTCTTTTTCCTTAGAGTTTTAGGAAGAACTCACACAATGATCTCTCGGCTCCTTGATGATAATGGAATTCAATTTGGGTCTTTGTCCCAGATGAGAGACATGCATAGAAACTTCTTTTTCACCGGGCATGGTGGTGCACGCTTGTTATCTTAGCATTTAGGAGACTGGGACTGGAGGATTGCGGTTTGTGGCCAGCCTCAGATGTATAGTGAGGTCCTCTGCAACTCAGTGAAACCCTGTTTCAAAATAAAGAATAAAAAATAGGGCTGAGATGTAGCTCAGAGGTAGAATGCCCCTGAGTTCCATCCCCAGTATCGCAAAAAAAACACCATATGTTTATTAACAATATACATAAATAATATAACCATAGTATTAATATTAATACCAATATTATAATTATAACTATACTATTAATTAATAATATAATTTTATAACCATAAGAATACCAGTTTACATTACACATGTAATTATAATTATAGAAGAATGTGTAGCTGAGCGTGGTGATTCTTGTTTTAAGTTGTAAGTTTTGCAGTAATTTACCAAGTAGCAATGGATAACTAGAATAGTCCATCGGATAAAGAATTTTTTACTTTAAATTTATGTCACATGTTTTGATATATGCAATTTGAGAAACATATATGAATGAACCATTTGACCAACTAATATTTGACATTCTTTGACTTAAAAAAGGGAAGTTTACTCATTGTACACAATGGAATTTTACTCAGCCATTAAAAAAACACACACAATTTCAGCATTCACAGGGAAATGGATGGATCTTG